>NC_067490.1:39479499-39828249 GCF_947179515.1 Apodemus sylvaticus | reverse complement strand
AGAGTCTCTCACCTTGCAGGACTCCAGTACATTCTAGAGACGCCCCCCCCCCAACTCTATGTCCAGAGGTTGCCTGTTTCCATTTTTTCTGCTGGCTTTCAGGGTTTCAGCACTGTTTCACACACTCCCAATAGCTGATCCTGTTTGCTCCTTCCCCTCCCTGTCCCCTCACACACCCTCTGCCCCCCCCTGCCCACATGATTGCTTTCTTCTCCCTCCCAAGTGGGATAGAGGCATCCTCACTTGGGCCCTTTGGCTTGTTAACCAAGTTCTGTGGATCTTGTCCTGGGTATTCTGTACTTTTGGGGCTAATATCCACTTATTAGTGAGTGCATACCATGCCTGTCCTTTTGGTCTGAGTTACCTCACTCAGGATGATATTTTCTAGTTCCATCCATTTGCCTGAAAAACTAATGATGTCCTCATTTTTCATAGCTGTCTAGTATTCCATTGTCTAAAAGTACCACAGTTTCTGTATCCATTCATCCGTTGTGTAACATCTGGGTTGTTTCCAGCTTCTGGCTATCACAAATAAGGCTGCTATAAACATAGTGGAACATGTGCCCCTGTGGCATGGTGGGGTATCTTTAGGGTATATGCCATGTACAGCTGGGTCTTCAGGTAGATCTATTCCCAATTTTCTGAGGAACCTCCAGATTGATTTCCAGAGTGGTTGTACCAGCCTGCAATCCCATCAGCAATGGAGGAGTGTTCTGCTTTCTCCACATCCTCACCAACATGTGCTGCTGCCACCTGAGATTTTGATCCTAGCCATTGTGATTGGTATAAGGTGGAATCTCAGGGTCATTTTGATTTGCATTTCCCTGATCACTAAGAACTTTGAATATGTCTTCAAGTGCTTCTCGGTCATTCAAGATTCTTCTGTTGTGAATTCTCTGTTTAGTTCTATACCCCATTTTTTGATTGGGTTGCTTTTTTTTTTTTGGTGGTTATCTTCTTGAGTTCTTTATATATTTGGAATATTAGCCCTCTATTGGATGTGCAGTTAGTGAAGATTTTTTTTTTCTCAATCTGTAGGTTGTATGTTTGTCCAATTGACTATGTCCTTTGCCTGACAGAAACTTTCCAGTTTCATGAGGTCCCTTTTATTAGTTCTTGATCTTAGAGCCTGAGCCATTGGTGTTCTGTTTACAAAATTATCCCCGGCGCCAATGTATCCAATGATCTTTCCCACTTACTCTTCTAGTAGATTCAGTGTATCTGGTTTTATGTTGAGGTCCTTGATCCACTTGGACTTGAGCTTTGTTCAAGGTGAAAAATATGAGTCTATTTTCATTTTTCTACATACTGATTGCCAGTTAGACCAGCAGCATTTATTTCCATTGCATATTTTGGCTTCTTTGTCAAAAGATCAAGTATCCGTAAGTGTGTAGTTTTATCTCTGGGTCTTCAATTCTATTTCATTGATTAACCTGTGTCTATACCAATACCATGCAGTTGTTTTTTTTTTAATCACTATTTCTCTGTAGTATAGCATGAGGGAAAACAGCTACAATGTACTCACATACATAAAATAAATAAATATTTAAAAGAAAGAAAGCGTTTTAAAATCACTACATATCACACTCCCTAATAATTATTGAAACATCTTTAACTTTTCATTTGCTATTTTTTGTCACATTCTTTATTCTCCCAACTCCTCACAGATACTTCCTCTCCCACACACTCAACCAATTTTAGTTTTTTTCTCTCTTTCTTAAAAAGAAAGTACACAGAAAAATGTGCAGCGTTGCAGGGTATACATATCTGACTGCCAGTGCTAGTGGAGGCCAGAGGAAGATATTGGATCCCTTCAGCTGGAGTTACAGGTGTGTAAGTTGAGAAATGAACTCAGGTCCTCTGTAAGAGATGCAAGTACTCTTAATCACTGAGTCATTTCTCCATCCTCAGACACATGAGTCTGTGCAATACCTAATGTTTGTCTGATCTGACTGGCTGTGCTAAATTGTGACAACCTACGCCCAACCTTGAAATGTGACTGTATTTGAAAATGACATCTTTAAGTTAAATGAAGTTATTATGGAGGTCCTAATACAGCAATAGTCCTAGTAAGAAACAACATTTGGATACAGACAAACATAAGGGGAGAATCCTGTGTGAACAGAAAGCCATCCACAGCCAAGAGCACAGGTCTCAGAAGAGTCCAAATCTGCTTATGTTTTGATCTGAGACTTCTGGACAGAAGCTCAACAAAGGAATTCCTGTTGATCAACTCCACCCCGGGTGCACTTAGTTGTGGCATCTCTGATAAATCAGTACAGCTAGGCTGAGCTAGGCTCAGGCTATTCACTGGATGGGATTTATTTAAGTACTTTATCTTAGGGCAAAACCCCTGCAGAGGAATGTCCCTGGCAGGTCCTTCTGATGGCTTATGGAGACAAGAGAGAGAGAGAGAGAGAGAGAGAGAGAGAGAGAGAGAGAGAGAGAGAGAGAGAGAGAGAGAGAGGGAGAGGGAGAGGGAGAGGGAGAGGGAAAGGGAAAGGGAGGGGAGGGGAGGGAAGGGGAAGGGAGTAGAGAGAGAGAGGGAGGGAGGGAGGAAGGAAGGGAGGGAGAGGCAGGGAGGGAGAGAGAGAATGGAAACATGTTTACCTCTTGAAGCCAGAGCATCAACACTTCTGTCTTATCCTATTAATCATAACAATTCACATTACTGAGCCCAAGGTAGAAAATAGTGACCTAAGTACCGTTGGAGAACATTCCAAAGCAGTGTATGTCTATGGAGATTGAATAATAGGGTAGGGGAATTAGGAATAACAGTGTCCTCTATCATAATACTTTAGATGGGTGTGTGTGTGTGTGTGTGTGTTTGTGTGTGTGTGTGTGCACTTACATTGTATTCTTGCCCCAAGCTATGCACTATATCTGCACATTTCCAGTTTAACACTTAATATTTCTTATATTTTAAAATAAGATTCATTTGTTTTTTACTTCATTTGTTGAATAACTATTTATACAGATAAATAGTTATTCAACCAATGATATATATACAGATTTTATATATATATATATATGTATATATATATACAGATTATATAATTCAATTCAGATTATATCAATCCTTATGAACTGGGACTACAGAGGTATGGCTTCAATTATATAGAATAGTCTTAGTTTCTTTTCTACTACTGTGATACCCTGACAAGAGCAACTTATTAAAGAAAAGGTTATTGGCTCATGGTTCCAGGGCATAGTCCCTTATGCTGAGGAAGTTATGGGAGCAGGAGCCGAGGCAGCTGGTAACATCACACCCACAGCAGGAAGAAGATGAATGCTTGCCCTCAGTCCCCTTCTCCATTCTACTCGGAGCAGGATCATAGCCAGGGAGTGGTGCCACCTACAGTGGGCAGGTCTTTCCTTCTCAACCAACCTAATGAAGATAACCCCACAGGCATGCCCAGGGACCCAGCTCCGATGTGATTCTAGATCTCCTGTGATTCTAGATCTCATCGAGTTGACAATTGGAGCTCGCTATCCTAGAGAGTGAGGCACACAAGAAAGAACATCACATTAAAAATGCAATTCTGACTGTCAGTAAAATTAACAAAAGCTAATAAGTAACAAAAGTTTAATTCAAGTGAAAATTTCATGGCGTTTTTCTGCATTGCAATTACTACATATTTGTTGGATAAAGTCTGTGAGAATTTGTTTTGAATGTGAGAACTGTTGCTAAAACAACATATTCAAGATGTGGGAAATCCTACTTGTTAAAACAAAACACAACAGCAACAATAAAAACAATACATACAAAACACTGATGACAGTACTAGCTGTAAAATGTCACAGTTTGGAACCCACCATCAGTGCTCTGGTTAAAAACATGTGGAAGCGTTTTTTTGGAACTGATGAAAGTTTTTGATACACTCGGATAGACTAGGCTAAAATGCAGCCAATCTGATGCCTTTTTTTCTAAACGATGAAGCCCCAATTTTTCTTCAATGCATAAATATCGTGAGAAATTATCAGAGGACTGTTTAATTTTTTTTAAATGCGGTAACCCTCATTTCCCTAAGAGAAGTAAAGTGTAAAAACCTCTAGGGAAGGTCTTTTTAAAGACAAAGTAAATGTTGGCTCCAAAGTCATTTTCCAAACCAGGAAACAGAGTATTTCTTTGGAAAGCATTGAAGTAGGAAAGTAGATTTTTCCCCCACCCACTGGTTAATTACTTGAAAAGTTCTGTACTTAAAACATTACTAGCCATATATATTTAAGTTTCCTGTTTACGTGTCTTATGCAATCAGGAATTCACTCAGTTAAAAAGCATGTGGAAACGTCAGGGCTAAATAGCAGCCATATTTCTTGAATTTGGTGCACATACATGCTCTAGGGATAACCAAATGTGTTCATAATACCCCTTTGTCTGTTCAAAAAAAAAAAAAAAAACCTCTCCAATGCTCTGGTATGAATTATATTGTTTAAATGTGTCCTCACTCGATTTCAGGAGAGTTATTCCCAAGCCGGTTTTGAACTGAACACATGTCGCATCTGTTTTCTGTTTGGGAATTTTGAATGCTTGGCACTTTAATTGGGATAGTTTTCTTTGGGATGAAATCATTTCAAATATTCGCTGAATCAAAACATTAGTCTCCTTTTCCAGTTTCCATCATGGATTGTTGGTAGGGTTCCCAGACCTGCTTTCTTGTGCTTCAGGGAGGGTCCCTCCTCCTCCTGGTGTGGAGAAGGACACAGATGGGGAAGCAGGCAGTATCTACTTGCTCAGTCTTTCCCCAGAATCTATCCCTTTGGAGATGTTACCTGACCCGCCAGGTCATTTGTTTGTGCTTGTTGATTTTAAACCTTTCATTTCATCTTTTTTGATTATTTGAAACGTCTTTTATTTTAAAGTCTTTGTTTTGTTGGGATAAGGTCTCATGTAGTCTAGGTTGGCTTCAAACTCATTGTCCTGGTTTCATATCACTTGCCATGATAAAACACCCTGGCAACAATTAATTTGGGAGAGAAAATAACTTTTTAGTTTAGCAGTTCCAGGTTCAGTCCATTATTTCAGGGGCATCAAGGCAGCAGGAACTTGAAGTTTCTGGTCACCCCACACCCACAGCATGGAGCAATGAATGTGTGCTTGGAATTTAATAGTGAATGTGTGCATGCTTGGAATTTAACAATGAATGTGTGCATGTTTAGAATTTAACACACTTTCTCTATTCTTTTTTTTTGGGGGGGGGGGTTGGGTTTTTGGATTTGGTTTTTTCGAAACAGGGTTTCTCTGTATAGCCCTGGCTGTCCTGGAACTCACTTTGTAGACCAGGCTGGCCTCAAACTCAGAAATCTGCCTGCCTCTGCCTCCCAGAGTGCTGGGATTACAGGCGTGCGCCACCACCGCCCAGCTACACTTTCTCTATTCTTGAAAGAGTCTAGGACCCCCAACTCAGCCTATAATACTGCCCCTGGTAGGTAAGGTCTTCTTACCTCAATGAATCTTTAAGGAAAACATCACAAGCATGACCACAGGCTAGCCTAATCTGGGAAATCCACCATTATGACTTCCCCAGATAATTCTATGTCCATCACACTTGCTATAAAACCAAGAGTGACCTTTGACTCTTCATCCTGCCTTCACTTCTTATGTGTAAGCATTTTAGGGGAGGACTGCACACATGGTTTTTTACAATTCTGTGGATTATTGTACAAAGGGCTTTTGTGCACGATAAGCAAGAACTCTCTCAACTGAGCTTCACCTTCAACCTGTTTTTAAAAAATCTTAATGAGAAAAGAAAACAGTTTCCCCGCTGAAGGTCTAGGAAGCCACTGGGAATCCACATCCTTCTCTATCTGGTGCAATTAGAAACTCTTGAAGGCCTAGATATTTAGGAGACATGGTTAAGCGAAACTAATATGGCAGCAAAGAAACATCAGGCAATACAGTGGGCATGTTTTCTAGTGTCAATCGGAGATTTTAGTTAAAAAATAAAAATAAAAAAGCAGCAGGATTCCCCAGTTTGCTTCTCAGTGGGGATTTTTATGACCTTTGGTTTTTGTCTACTGCAGGACGCTAGAAAATGTTAGTAATATGAATGTTAATATTTCTGTGATCATTAAGTTAATCATGCTTTTCGGTCCCTGGTTTGTTTTGACATTTTAAACTAGGTATTTAGAAGATTGAGGTGAGAGGATCTAGGCAAACAGGGACCACACAGAAAGTCTCTGGCTCAACAACAACAACAACAAGAATAATAAAAGCTACTGATTAAGATATGTATGCACATCTGGAGAGATGGTTCAGAAGTTAGGAGCACTTTTGCTCTTCTAGAGGATGCAGATTTAGTTCTCAGGATTAGTATCCTGGTACATTCTGGTCTGCAAGGATACCAGGCATGCACTTAGTACACACACATACATGTAAGCAAAGCGCTCATACACATAAAAAAGTTCAAAGAATATTTTGAAATATTTGAAACATTATGTAATAATAGAAAATAAAAATGCATATAGGAAATATTGATGCCATCTTACGTAAATATCCTGGTTATCCCTCCAAATTGCTTGTCTTGTTTATTCCTCTGTATCATCTCAGGTGTGTTCGTATGGTGTGAACCAAACTGTAATTGTCAGGTCTAAAGGACAGAAGGGACGAATAGATATCTGTAATGTCCGTTGATGTGCTAAACCACATGCTGGTCCTCTCTGTGTCACAAGTACCTGGGACACATTTCCACCCATGTCCACCTGCTGACTCACAGGCTTCCTTTCCTGCAGCTACTCATTCTCTTTATAACCGTGCTATTTCTTAATCTCTCTCTCTCTCTCTCTCCCTTCTCTCTCTCTCCCCTCTCTCTCTCTCTCCTCTTGTTTCTCTCATAGCCCAGGTTCAGTCTGCTGACTATATTCAATCTACTTCTTTCTCTTTCTGGTCTAGACTCCTTTAGATGCCTCTGGCTGTTCTCTCTCTCCTATCTACAATAAAATCCATCCCCTTAACCATATCATGGAGTGGTCATGTCATTGGTTTATACATCTCAATGGAGTTTCTTCTGGTCCTGGCAATATATGTTACATTGTTTTTTTGTTTTTTTGTTTTGTTTTATTTTGTTTTGTTTTTCTATAGTCTTTGTTTACATTCCAAATGATTTTCCCTTTCCCAGCTCTCCTCTCCCCCTAAGTCCGATAAGCCCTCTTCCCTCTGCCTGTTCCCCTCCCACTCCTCTGTCCTGGCAATCCCATACAATGCTGCATCAAGCCTTTCCGAGATCCAGGGCCCTCTCCTTCCTTCTTCTTGGGAATCATTTGATATGTTAATTGTGTCTTGGGTATTCAGACCTTCCTGACTAATATCCACTTATCGGTAACTGCGTTCCATGTGTGTTCTTTCATGAATGAGTTACCTCACTTAGCATGATATTTTCCAGTTCCAACCATTTGCCTATAAATTTCATGAATTCATTGTTTTTAATTGCTGAGTAGTATTCCATTCTGTAAATATACTTCATTTTCTGTATCCATTACTCCATTGAGAGACATCTGGGTTCTTTCCAGCTTCTGGCTATTATAAATAAGGCTGCAATGAACATAGTGGAGCATGTGTCCTTATTGCATGCCGGGGAATCCTCTGGGTATATACCCAGGAGAGGTATAGCAGGGTCCTCCAGAAGTATCATGCCCAGTTTTCTGAGGAACCGCCAGACTGATTTCCAGAGTGGTTGTACCAGCTTGCAATCCCACCAGCAGTGGAGGAATGTTCCTCTTTCTCCACATTCTGTTGTGGAGAACACCTGTTGTCTCCTGAGTTTTTAATCTTAGCCATTCTGACTGGTGTGAGTTGAAATCTCAGGGTTGTTTTGATTTGCATTTCCCTAATGACTAATGATGATTTCTTAAGATGCTTCTCAGCCATCCAAAGTTCTTCATGTGAAAATTCTTTGTTTAGCTCTGTACCCCACTTTTTAATGGGGTTATTTGGTTCTCTGGGTTCTACCTTCTTGAGTTCTTTGTATGTATTAGATATTAGCCCTCTGTCGGATTTAGGGTTGGTGAAGATCCTTTCCCAATCTTTTGGTTGATGTTTTGTCCTTTTGACAGTGTCCTTTGCCTTACAGAAACTTTGTAATTTTATGAGGTCCCATTTGTCAATTCTTGACCTTAGAGCATAAGCTATTATTGTTCTGTTCAGGAAATGTGCTTGTTACATAACCTGCTTTACCATGATTTTTATATATATTTCTGTATCAAGAATATAAACCTACATCATAATTACAGAAAGTTAGTATTTCATTGAATTAATAAAGTATTTCATGCTTTAAAAGACTTATGAAATTGCCAATCTCATGAATCCATCTGTCCTTTTCTTTCCTTTCAAAGGGCACATGGCAATGGGAATCCTTGGCCAGTTTCACACTTGTGACTGAAAAGAGGAAAAAGAAGGGCATTTCCTTAGCTGTGTGTTTTCTAGGTGTGTCTTTAGCATTTAGGGGAATCATATACGGTAGTAGACTGTCACCATCACAATCTTGATCTTTAAAGTGGTTCAAATTCTTATCTGCCAATACTTTTCCTTCCAGAAAAAGATCTACTTGGGGCTTTTGGAACCACAAGTATTTGGAGACAAAGTTCCTTTGGCTACATTGAATCTTTCCATTAGTTCATGATTCAAAAGTTAGACCAAACTAAAAATCATAAATTAACACCAAGCATCAAACCTTGTTCTGATTAACTTGTAAACAGCAAATGTTCAATATTGTCCTCAACTAACAGGAATGAAAGTTCTTCCAAGTTATGGCTGATTCTGGGTCAAGGACAGAAAAAAAATCAAATTGTCTTCAAATATACACTGTGTAAGAAGGTTCTTGAAGCATGATCAGTTATGTAAAAGCATCCAGAAGTCAATGAAGTTCCCATTGACCAAGTATGGTATAGTTTAAACGTTAGAATAATGGCAGTAGTAGATAAAATGAAAACTTATGAGTTCACACTAATACTGAGCACAACGCTTGATGAGGAACTGAGTATCTATGAATAGGATTTATATTCTTCATAATACATACGAAGAACAACAGCTTCACCACAAAGAAACCCGCTCACATCACCATCAACACGCTATCTGATAGAACACATCCAGACTGAGACAACAAAACCATCTGGTGCCCTGCGAACTGGTATAGCTCCTTGGGATATGCCTGTGAAAGACACGGCTGGTCTTTAACTATGAAGAGCCATCAGAGGCGCTCACATTGAATGATGCTCTATGAGTGCAGAGCATCAGATGACTTCTGCCGTGGTTGCAGAAGTAAGGTATAGTGTGTTTATTCAGATTTGCACGTCTGACTTGTTTTCTTCCACAGATCGTAACTGAGGGCATGTGTGCTCAGCTCTGTTCTAGATTCTGGAGATACATCTTCAGCAAAGAGTGGGACAAAACCTTGTCCTTAAGGAACTCATTCCAGGGTAGGTAATCGGCTATTCTGCTAGTAGAAAAAAAAAAAGGTGATGTTTAAACCAAACAATGTCATGAAGAAAATAAAACCAGCCCAAGAGAAGTCTTTGTTTTCACATTACCCATGCTCTACAGGGTTTTTACAATATAGGCTCAGAATTCTGCCACTCATTGCAATAAGAAATGAAATTGCATCTCTAACCTTAAATTCTGGCAGATTTTGTGACTCATTCTTCTGTCAGCACACTAGGGAATGAAATTTGTGAGGCTTGAGATGATGTATTGTTATAGACTACAATACAACTTCCTCCTGGGGCTCTCTGCTGGGAGGACTGCTCTTTGAATGCAGCCAGGGTGTGATGAAGTCAGGCTAGCAGTCAGCCTGGAGACCAGTACTGATGCCCTGTTTCTGGAGAAGCTTCCAATAGAACTCCAAATTCCAGCAGTGTAAGGATGCAAATACTTAAGGGACCCAGAATCTGACCCAGAGCTATGAGAACTAATGATAAAGTGAGAGTTGTCTCTGAAAGCCACAAAGATTTGGTATGATTCAGTACAAGATAATACTATTATCTTCATCAATCAAATGCTCATTAAGATTATAGATAACTGAAAATTAGTGGAATAGAAACAGAAATATATAATATGATGGGAGTAAGGCCTAGTGACCAGTCTTAGTTCATAACCCATCTTGCCTTTCAGGAGAGAGTCATCAACATGTGACCGAGAAGTGAATATGTAGTGCATATGCAAAAAGGAATACGATTCTGCTAGAAAGAAAAAAATGCAGAAAACAGACGAATTCAGAAAACATAATATTAAGCAAGGAGATCTGAAATCAGGAAAACCAAAACCCACACATTTTCCCTCGTGTGCAGAATCTAGCCTGCAATGCATGCGTGGATCCACACAAGCAGATATAAATACAGGCATTCTGTTGTAGCGTTTACAAAGGAGACCAGGAAAGAACACTGTGGGGTGATGAGCAGAAGTGGCACTCACTCAAGAGGACGATTGGAGAGGATGGAAAGCTACTGTCATTGCAGCTTCAACTGTCCAGTTTTTCATTTGTGTGTGTGTGATGGACAAGTTCATTAAAATGTGTTGATAATGAAAGTCTGAAATTCCAAGTGAAGCTCCTAGCTTCAGAATGGCCATCCCAGCTGTGGAGATGAGATCCCAGAGCTTGCGGCTGGGCAAGGGTTTTTGATTTTTTTTTTTGAGTGGCTACTTTAATCTAGCTGTGTGATTTTTTTTTAATTCAATCGTCCTTTAAAGTAAAGTGATTTAATTTAATTAATTTTTTTAGAAATGGGAGGACTGGAGCGAAGGCTCGTTTTTGCAAGCATCTGTTGTTCTTACAGAGGACCTACATTTGATTTCCAGCACCTACATGTAATGGCTTACAACTGTTTGGACTCCATTTTCAGGGGATCTGATGCCATGACCTTCATGGGCGCCAAACACACATATGGTGCACATATATACAAATGGCAAAACATTCAGACACAAAGTAATAAGATGAATAATCTAGCCTTTCCGCGCTACCCGGGGACGGGTCCATACGGCGTTGTTCTTGATTCCCATCGTAACTTAAAGGGAAACTTACACAATGTCCGGAGCCCTCGACGTCCTGCAGATGAAGGAGGAGGATGTCCTCAAATTCCTTGCTGCAGGAACCCACTTAGGTGGCACAAACCTCGACTTTCAGATGGAGCAGTACATCTACAAAAGGAAAAGTGACGGTATCTACATTATAAATCTGAAGAGGACCTGGGAGAAGCTGTTGCTGGCAGCTGGAGCTATTGTTGCCATTGAGAACCCTGCTGACGTCAGCGTCATCTCCTCCAGGAACACTGGCCAGCGAGCTGTGTTGAAGTTTGCTGCTGCCACAGGAGCTACTCCAATTGCTGGCCGCTTCACACCTGGGACCTTCACTAACCAGATCCAAGCTGCCTTCAGGGAGCCACGGCTTCTAGAGGTGACTGATCCCAGGGCTGACCACCAGCCGCTCACAGAGGCCTCTTATGTCAACCTGCCCACCATTGCTCTGTGTAACACAGATTCTCCCCTGAGCTATGTGGACATTGCCATCCCATGCAACAACAAGGGAGCTCACTCGGTGGGGTTGATGTGGTGGATGCTGGCCCGGGAAGTACTCCGCATGCGAGGTACTATCTCGCGTGAGCACCCATGGGAGGTTATGCCTGATCTTTACTTCTACCGAGACCCAGAGGAGATTGAGAAGGAGGAGCAGGCTGCTGCCGAGAAGGCTGTGACCAAGGAGGAATTCCAGGGAGAATGGACCGCACCAGCTCCTGAGTTCACTGCTGCCCAGCCTGAGGTGGCCGATTGGTCTGAGGGTGTGCAGGTGCCCTCTGTGCCCATCCAGCAGTTCCCCACAGAAGACTGGAGCGCCCAGCCAGCCACTGAGGACTGGTCAGCAGCTCCCACAGCGCAGGCCACCGAGTGGGTCGGAGCCACCACTGAGTGGTCCTGAGCTGCTCCGCACACAGCCGAGCACAGGGAAAAAAGATGGAAGGAAAATAAAGTTCCTAAAAGCTCAAAAAAAAAAAAGATGAATAATCTAAAAAAAACAATCTTGCTATAGCATTCGGGCTGATTTTGGGCTATAGATCATGTAATTTATAATCTCATCAGCCTCACCTCCCAAGGGCTAACTGTAGGATAACATGCCTGTATCCCGGCCCCCGGGAACCCTCGGGGGAGTCGAGGCGGACCAAGCCTGAAAGAGAAACGGGCGGGAAAGGAGAGCTAGACCAAGCAAAATGTTGTCATTGTCAAGGTCTCTTTAATGAAAGGCTGAATGCCTGGTTATGAACACACCATGACAGGAAGTAGAGAGGGGCTGAGGGGGAAATGCTAAAGACGCAGAAAGAGGGAAGGTCATCTGGGGCAGATGCTGACTGCAGGCTTGAAACATCTAGCAATTTTTCTGGAATACTGGTTCTGCCTAGACAACCCCAGGTGTTCAGCCAAGATAAGGAGCAGTTGATTCTCATGATAAGCCTTGTGTGGAGGATGGGGTGGTTCGGCTCTGACAAAAAGTCAGTGGATTCTCAAGGTGAGAGCTGTTGAAAGTCTCGTTTTCCACAGTTTGGTCTCCTGAAAGGACACATGCTTGTGTCCTGAAAAGCATGAACATTACAAGGTTGTTAATGACCACAGGAAGTAGAAAATCTGTTTCTCAACTAAAAACCTTAGCCTCTGATTCTCTCTCTCTCTCTCTCTCTCTCTCTCTCTCTCTCTCTCTCTCTCTCTCTCTCATACACACACACACACACACACACACACACACACACACACACACACGTCTTTCCTGCTCCTAGGAAAACAGAATCTGTACATTCCAAAAATCTTAGATGATATAAAAACACTATAACTGCCAGGCATAAATCTCTATTGAACACTGTTTAAACTTTAGTCCAAAAGCTGGATATTTGAAAATAGATTTGTTATGTCTGCATAGACTTTTATTTTTTCTTTATTAGCTATATTCTTTTTTTTTTTCAAGACAGGGTTTCTCTGTATAGCCCTGGCTTTCCTGGAACTCACTTGGTAGACCAGGCTGGCCTCGAACTCAGAAATCTGCCTGCCTCTGCCTCCCAGAGTGCTGGGATTACAGGCGTGCACCACCACCGCCCGGAAGCTATATTCTTTATTTACATTTCAAATGATTTCCCCTTTCCTGGTTCCCCCCTCCCCAAAAGTCCCATATGCTCTCTCCCCTCCCCCTGTTCCCCAATCAACCCCCTCCCATTTCCCTGTCCTGGTACTCCCCTACAATGCTGCATCCAGCCTTTCCCGGACCAGGGCCCTCTCCTTCCTTCTTCTCGGGCATCATTTGATATGTGAATTGTGTCTTGGGTATTCTGAGCTTCTGGGCTAATATCCACTTATCAGTGAGTGCATACCATATGTGTTCTTTTGTGATTGGGTTACCTCACTTAGGATCATATTTTCCAGTTTTGGAGCTAAATTGCTTTTAAGGTCCTTTTCTTTTTTAGCACTATAAATGCTAATGAACCATGTACAGTTTCTTACTGAATATTGTGTTGAAATAAAATCAAAGTTAAATAAGAAGAGGATGACTTCCCCTGAATCCTGGCCATTTTGTCTCAGGACTAATAAACAGGAAGATTTCTTTGTGCCTTTTCACCAGCTTCTCTCAGCAGGAACTTGCAAATGTCAGGGGAAAATATATATATAAATGTATGTATGTATAATGCATGTTCATTATTGAAACTTAGAACAATGCCTCTACCACATTATACCCGGGGATCAAACTTAAATCAGGTTTGGTGCCTTTACCCAATAAGCCATCTTGCCAGCCCAAATAGGACATTTTAAAGAATGGATTTCAGGAATGTTAAATGCATTCCTACTGTGTAAGCATTGGTTTGAGGCAGGCTACAAACATCAAGAAATGGTGGGGTCATGGGAAATTAAAGGAGTCTCTGACCCAGAGTCTGGCCTCGCTTCCCACCAGCTGAGATGTAAGAGTGTCCACACACGTAACAATATTTGCTGTGAAAGTTACTACCATAAATTATAGTGCACTTGGGCTGGAGGTTAAGAATACTAGTCATTCTACCAGGTTCAATTTTCAGCACCCACACGGCAGGCAACTCACAACAGTCTGTAATTCCAGTTCCAGAGGATCTCACACACTCACACAAACACATGCAGACAAAACATCAATGCATGTAAAAATGAATAAATCTTAAAAATAAATAAATAAAAAAAGAAAGTCATTGTGTTAAGAAAAAGCAACCAAGGGCTGGAGAGATGGCTCAGCAGATAAGCACACCAACTGCTCTTCTGGAGGTCATGAGTTCAAATCCCAGCAACCACATGATGGCTCACAACCATCTGTAAAGAGATCTGATGTCCTCTTTTGCTGCGACTGAAGATAGCAACTGTGTACTTACATATAATAAATAAATAAATCATAAAAAAAGAAGAAAAAGCAACCAAGAAGGTTGAAAAATATTTTTTAAAGATTTACTTATTTATTTTATGTATATGAGCATACTATGTCTCTCTTCAGGTATACCAAAAGAGGGCATCAGATCTGATTACAAATAGTTGTGAGCCACCATGTCATTGCTGAGAATTGAACTCAGGACCTCTGGAAGAGAAGTTAGTGTTCTTAACCACTAAGTCATCTCTCCAGCACCTGAAAAATATTGTTAATTGTAGCAGGACTTTCCCTGTCCAATTAATTTAAATATTAGTGCAACTAGAGGCCTGTGATTAGACCAGGGAAAGGGAGGTGGAGCTTAGAGTTTCAGGGACAGAGAGTCAGGAGAAAAGAGTGGAAGCAAAATGGAGGGCAACGGTCAGGATGATTCAGAACCAATGTGGTTTTAAGTAGCCACAGGTAGACATATTATCATATACGGATAAAATAATTGGGGTAACTTGTCTGATCTGGGTAGGCAGCTTGTACCATTGCCCATTGGCTCTGAATTTTTTGTGTAGGCATCTTGTGAATTGAGAATTTATTGATATATAAATCTGACTGAGTAATTATAAGTTTCTGGAGTTTTGTTTCTAGCAGGTTGCTAGGTGTTGTGGTGGCTGACTGAGGGGTGGGTGCTCATTGTGTGGGGATGTTGTGACAGTGACCGGAGTACAGACATTTCAGGAGTTCTGGGCCAGAGAGACTGCAGGGTTGAGAACACCCCAATGGAGGATTACTGGAATATGGGACCACCATTCATAGAGGGTTTATGACTGAGAAGAAACTAGGGCTGGGAAGACCGCAATCGGTCGCTGCTGGAGCTAGCTAGAGCGAGGCCACTGGGCAGAGAGTAACTGGTACAAGTGAGGGAACTTGCTAATATCTTTTTAATATTTCCCGCAAGTTAATCGTCAAAGCTGGATATGTACAGAGACTGGTTACTTCATTATCCATATTAAAAGATATTATCCACTAATATCTCTAGGTGGGAGTGGTGGCATACACTTTTAATTCCTGCATTTGGGAGGCAGAAGCAGGCCCATCTCAGAATTCCAGGCCAGCTTGGTCTACATAGTAAAAGACTGTCTCAAACCCATAATTCAGAATTAGGCAACTACACATGGCGACATCTGAAATATTCACAATCTTCTCATTCACTTGAATGGGTAAGTACGTTTTCTTCAACTCTAACAGTGTCTGTATTTTGCATTATTCTTCCATCCATAATTCACATATGACACTTATCACATCCTAGTTTTGGCTTGCATTTCCCTAAGTGATGCTGAGCATCCCTGGTGTGTTTGATGGCTTTCAGGACCCTGGAAGATCCTTGTGTCCTTTGGTATGATTTCAATTTCAATCTTTGTCCAGGTATATTCTGGATGCTGGGTCATTATAAGATACATAGTTTACAAATATTTTCTCCTACTTTGTATGCCATCTTTTAAATTTTTTTTTGCTGATATCTTTTGAGACTCAAAATTTTAAAATGTGTTTCACTTTTTGTATTCTGTTTACTGCTTGTATTTTCAGTGTCAACCCCAGAACCCACTGTCAAATCCAAACTCATGATATTATTGCTTTATTTTCAGAGTTTTATTATTTTAGCTCCTATGTTTTGGTAGCTGGTTAATTTTTTTTAAGTTAAAAATTTATTCTGTTTAGTGTGTGAGTGTTTTGCCTTTGTGTATGTCTGTATACCCCTGGTGGCCAGCAGTGGGTGTCAAATCACCTAGAACTGGAGTTGTAGATGGTTGTGAGCACCATGTGGGCATTGGTAGTTGAACCTGGGTCCTCTGAGAAACCAGCCATGGCTCTTAACTGCTGACCCATCTCTCTAGCCCTGGTAGCTGACTCATCTTAGGTCAATGTATATATAGAAGAGAAGGGCTTAACCCCCGTTCTTTTGAGTAGACATTCCAATTGATACTGATCATTCATTGATGAAACTGCAGGGCCCTGAGGGCAATGGTGGGACATACCTTAAACTAACTTAGCACTTGTTCAAGCAGATGCAGAAAGATCTCAGTGGGTTTCAGGTCAGCCTGGTATACATGGCAAGCTCCAGGACATCCAGGGCAATGTAGAAAGCAAAGGGCTCTCTAACAAGCCCTGCTAGTTCTTTCTCTCTCCTCTTTCCTTTCCTTGCTAAACCATTAGATTACATTCCTAAAGCTAGCCCTCAAGGTCTAGTCCCTTATTTGGCCACTTCCTTATGCTTCACTAAAACTTCAAGGTCCACCTATCAAAACCCCAGGGTCGGTCAATCAAAATTCATGATTTGCCTACATTGGCTAATATGTCCAACCATGACTTACCAACTTTTTCCTAACACAGACATTCCTTTCTTTCTCCTTAAAAACCACTGCTGCAGAAACACTTGCTTCTGGCTTTGCCTTATCCAGAGCCAGCACCTCTATTCCGTACCCCTCTCTACCCCCAAATGGATGGCCTTGGCAGTCTTGCACCAAAAAAAATAAAATCAAACTTGGCACATACCTTTAATCCAAGCACTTGGGAGGCAGAGGCAAGCAAATCTCTGAGTTGGAGACCAACCAGCATCATCTACAGAGCAAGGTCCAGCACAGCCAGAGGTACACATTAAAAAAAAAAAAAAACGCTATCTCAAATAATGCAATAAATAGCTGGGCGTGGTGGTGCACGCCTGTAATCCCAGCACTTGGGAGGCGGATTTCTGAGTTTGAGACCAGCCCGGTCTACAGAGTGAGTTCCAGGACAGCCAGGACTACACAGAGAAACCCTGTCACGAAAAACCAAAACCAAAACAACAACAACAACAACAAAAAAAAAACAGCAATGAATACATGAATGAATGAATGAATAAATAAATAAATAAATAAATAAATAAATAAATAAAAATGATCACAGATGGAAGTGTTTTATTAATTTGATATAAATATTGGAAGTATCACATTGTGGTTACTGTAGCATGATGTCAGGTTTGAAATCAGAACTCCTCCATCTTTAACATTTTTTTAGTGATCCAGACCCTGTGCAATTCCATATGAAACTGAGGGTTGGCTTTTCTAATTTTATAGGGATTGCCCTGGATCTATAGATTGCTCTGAATAGTATTGGAATCTTAGAAATAATATTTTCTAGTCCACAAAGATGGTATTTTCTTGGTTTTATCATGTATCTTGGTCTATCTGAATTTCTTTCAACAATTTTGTAGTTTTAGTATACAAATAATTGACTTCCTTGGCTACGACTACTCTTAATATTTTATTCTTTTGGATGATATAGAATATGGAATCGTTTTGTTAACATACAGATTAGCCTTTAGCAACCAATTTAGTTATTAACTCTAGTAGTGTCTTTCACTTATGGTTTCTTTAGGAACTTTACACATGTGTGCAATGTACTTTGATTGTATCCACTCTCTCTCCCCACTCCTACTCCTCCTAGACTCCTTCCCTCATATCTCTGTCCCAAATTTGTGCTCCCTTTTTATTTATTTATTATTCCCTACTGAGTTCAGTTTATTCTCTGTATGTGCATGGATGTAGGGCCATCCACTGGAGATAGGCAGTATTCGATCAGGGGCCATATCTCTGAAGAAAATCAACTCTCATCTCCCAAGCATCAACTACCAACAATTCCTCAGTTAAGGGTGGGACTTTGTGAACGTCTCCCCACTCAGGTTGCAACGTTGACTGAGCAGAGTTTGCATAGGTCTCCTGTCAGCTGTCCTGAAGTCCTGGTCCAGCAGCTCTGTCATATCCAGAAGGCACTCTTTTGCAGCTGTCCTCTCATCTTCCGGCTCTCACAATCTTCCTGGTCCTTCTTCTTGGAGGTCCCATAGGTCTTGAAGGTAGGGGATGTGATATGAAAGCAGTCCCCGTTTAGAGCTGACAACTCTGCAGTTACTTATTCTTTTCATTTTGACTAGTTGTGTCTCTGTATTAGTCTCTGTCTACTACACAAAAGAGGTTCTCTGATGATGGGTAAGTCTAATCCATGGCTATCAGGATAAGTATTTAGAAGATAACTTGATGCCATGTTCATTTAGTAGAACTGCTGTGGATGCTTCTCCAGAGCCTATGAAATCCTAGCTATGGATTCTTGGTCAGATTTACAGCGCCAGACATGCATTCCTCTTGTGGAATGGGTCTTAAATACCTATCCAAGAGAATGTAACTCCCATGACATTCATACCATTATTGAAGCAAATAAGTATCTCTTTTGATATATCTTTTTGAGTCAATGATTATTGTAGCTTGCAAGGTTCCTGTCTGTGTAAGATCACTGATGACCTACCATCTAGGAGTCTGCATGGCAGCTTCTAGGATTATGGGAGTTAGCCAACAAAGAAAGAACTTCCAGATCAGTATCAGTTTGATTTTTCTGTCCTGTGTCCAAGGTATGCTATGTTCTGAGCCATAGGTCTTGTTATCAAGTTCTGGTGGGCAACCAAGACCTATCATGATATCGGAGGGCTTTGGAACTTTCTAGTGACCTCTTCTCTATAGAATCATTTCATCTGCCAACTATCTTACCTATCTCTTCCCAGTTTGATCGCCCTCTCTTTTCTTGCCTAATTGCATTGCTGGTACTTCCAATACAACTATAAGCAATGATAATGGAAGCAGCCATTCTGTGTTTCCCTGGCTAAAGGAAAAGGGTTAAATCATTCTGGAGGCACAGGGACAGATTCCTCCAGGCTTCTCCCTTGCAGATGGTTTCCGTTACCACTCCTTAATTTCCCAGAATGCTCCTTTCCCCTTTATTGTGAAATTTATTTATTTATATATCTTTGCATCCTTCAAGCAAAAATCATGTGCTTTTTATGTATTAGTGGAACTTGGGGATGACCTGGAGATAAGTTTATCTCTTGTTTAATCTTGGTCTGTAGCATGTTGATATTGTTTCAGCTTTGGACAAGGAAACTAAGCTTAGGAACTATACCTCATGTCATCACAGAAACAGTAGATAATTGAGGCCAGGTTTAGTAGTCCTCGGGCTGCTAAGATAATCTTGTTAAATGTAGTGTTACACAGGTGGTTTTTTTTTCTAACGTCATTTGGCTTTAGCAAGTGTTCCGATAGAAGTCTTTTATTACATTTTGTTTGTCTTTTGGTATGTATGTATGTATGTATGCATGTATGTATGTTTATATGTATATATGTATGTATGTATGTTTATATGTATATATGTATGTATGTGTGTGTGTTTATATGTATATATGTATGTATGTATGTTTATATGTATATATGTATGTATGTGTGTGTGTTTATATGTATATATGTATGTATGTATGTGTGTGTGTGTTTATATGTATATATGTATGTATGTATGTGTGTTTATATGTATATACGTATGTATGTAGGGGGCACATGTCACAATGCATATGTGGAGGTCAGAGGACGTTCTATGGGAATCAGGTCTCTCCTTCCACCAGGAGGACCCTAGGAACAAAACTCAGGTCGTCAGACTTGGCACCAGGTGCCTTTGCCCACTGAGTCATCTCACCAGCTCTGAAACAATCCTGGACTTCAAGTCCCCTCCATTCTATGGTAAAACCCAGCAAGCGCATCTTCCTAGTAATTGTACCTCAAGGGTGCATACCTTCATTAGTTCAATTAATTTCAGTCCTCTTATAAAAACAAAAATCTCTGCTGGAAGATTGCCAGCAAACCGTCCAAAAAGACAGTGAAAGAGGAAGGGGGAGACAGTGGCTAAGGATTCTCTCCAACTTTATCTCCACAGCTGCCATTTAATTCTACGGCCTCCAAAGTCTTGCTTCAGAAACCTCGCCCCCAATGCAGAGATTCTGTGCAGTAGGGGCTAGAGGGAGGGCGTGGTTTAGACCACACCGGCTCCACCCTGTACACAATAGCTACATTGTACAAAGCATCTTTGGGAATACATCCTTCATCCCCTCTGCTGCAATGTTAAGACTTGACTCCTTTAAATGTTCCCGCTCTTCAGACTGTCACAACGTAAAGCTTCATCAATGGAAGATGCGAGAGCGAAGGATGAAGAGCTTTTCTCTTGGGGCTTTTAGGGTATTCCCATGAGGTCTCTGCAGCATCCCGACTTCCTCAGGCGGAGAAGCTCCAGCATCGCCATCTGTCAAGTCTCCAGCGCAGTCGCAGCGGTCAGCCACATGGTGGTTAGAAGCTTCAGGCTCTGAGCAGCTCAGCCGGTCTCTGTTCGTTTCTCCCAGGGGATGTCTTTTCTGAATAGCTTGTCTCGGAACTCCAGAGGACAGCACGTTTCCAGAAACTTCCTCCTTAGTGATCTAGTGAGTCCTCTGCATTCTACAGAGGCGAGGTGTGTCTTCCACAGTCTAGATCCCAGTTCTCAATCCTGGCTGAGGAGGTGGGCGGTGGCCCCCACGGCACTGTCTCAGCTGGGGAGGCTGACTGCTTCCGAAATAGATGGTTCCTACAGAGTTTTATTCTGTTTTGCTTAAAACCTCCCTCCCTCTCCCTCTCCCTCTCCTCCCTCTCCCTCTCCCTCTCCCTCTCCTCCCTCTCCCTCTCCCTCTCCCTCTCCTCCCTCTCCCTCTCCCTCTCCCTCTCCTCCCTCTCCCTCTCCCTCTCCCTCTCCTCCCTCTCCCTCTCCCTCTCCCTCTCCTCCCTCTCCCTCTCCCTCTCCCTCTCCCTCTCCCTCTCCCTCTCCCTCCCCTCCCTCTCCCTCTCCCTCTCCCTCTCCCTCCCCTCCCTCTCCCTCTCCCTCTCCCTCTCCCTCTCCCTCTCCCTCTCCCTCTCCCTCCCCCTCCCCCTCCCCCTCCCTCTCCCTCCCCCTCCCCCTCCCCCTCTCCCTCTCCCTCCCCCTCCCCCTCCCCCTCCCCCTCCCCCTCCCCCCTCCCCCTCCCCCTCCCCCTCCCCCTCCCTCTCCCTCTCCCTCTCCCTCTCCCTCTCCCTCTCTCTCCCTCTCCCTCCCTCTCCCTCTCCCTCTCCCTCTCCTCCCTCTTCCTCTCCCTCTCCCTCTCCCTCTCCCTCTCCCTCTCCCTCTCCCTCTCCCTCTCCCTCTCCCTCTCCCTCTCCCTCTCCCTCTCCCTCTCCCTCTCCCTCTCCCTCTCCCTCTCCCTCTCCCTCTCCCTCTCCCTCTCCCTCTCTCTCTCTCTCTCTCTCTCACATAACCCTACTGCCTTCTCATCCAAAAGACCATCTGCAGCCAAGTGAGATGAACTGGACCGCTTGGCCCTTCCCTTGAACCTCCTCTCCGTTGATTGAGATGCTCACACCTCTTCCCAGCTCCAGCTCCGCACTCTGTTACCTCTGCAGTTGAGCTCAGCACTCTGAAGGCTGAACACAATCCTCTGTGACTTTAGCCTTGTGGGAAACAGGCTTGGTTTACCCATAGTGGGGGCTTCCACTCAGAAAGCTGCTTCCCTGGGCAGACAGAAGCCTTTCCCGTCTTGTGCTATGCCCCTTTGTGAAGTAGGCACTTTCCATATTTCTTGCAAAAAGTGCAACAAGTTTTAAAAATCCTCTCTTCATGTTAGTTTGTAGGAGCTCTGCCAGTACAGGAAGAAACAAATTCTTTCGCTTGCTTTCTCGCTCTCCCCCTCAGAGATATTCCTTCTGAGGTGAAAGATAAGTTATTGCACCTGGCCCCTCCCACCACCAAGAAAGAAGTACAATGTTTAGTGGGTCTATTTGAATTCTGGGGACAGCACATTCCTCACTTGGGCATGGTACTCAGGCCTATTTACCAAGTGACCCTGAAAGCGGCTAGCTTTGTGTGGGGCCTGGAACAGAAGAAGGCTCTTCAACAGGTCCAGGCTGCTGTGCAGGCTGCTCTACCACTTGTACCATATAATCCAGCAGACCCGATGGTACTTGACATGTCGGTGGCAGATAGAGCTGCTGTTTGGAGCCCCCTGTAGGTGAATCACAGAAGAGACCTTTGGGATTTTGGAGCAAAGCTCTACCCTCATCCGCAGACAACTACTCTCCCGTTGAAAAACAGCTCTTGGCCTGCTATTGGGCCTTAGTGGAAACTGAACGTTTGACAGTAGGACACCAAGTTACTATGCGACCTGAACTACCCATCATGAGCTGGGTGCTATCAGACCCTCCAAGTCATAAAGTAGGGCATGCACAACAGCAGTCTATTATCAAATGGAAGTAGTATATACGTGATCGGGCCAGAGCAGGTCCTGAAGGCACAAGCAAGTTACATGAAGAAGTTGCTCAGATGCCTATGGTTTCTAATCCTGTTACAATGTCATCTGCTGCCAAGCATGCGCCCATAGCCTCGTGGGGTGTTCCCTATGACCTGCTGACTGAAGAAGAGAAGACTAGGACCTGGTTTACTGATGGCTTTGCACGTTACGCAGGCACCACCCAGAAGTGGACAGCTGCAGCATTACAACCCCTTTCTGGGACAACCCTGAAGGATACAGGTGAAAAAAAATCTTCACAGTGGGCAGAACTTTGGGCAGGATATATGGTATTATACTTTGTTTGAAAGAAAAAATGGCCAGATATACAATTGATCGCTGACTCATGGGCTGTAGCCAATGGATTGGCCAGACGGTCAGGGACATGGAAAGATCACAATTGAAAAATTGGTGAGAAAGTCATCTGGAGAAGAAGTATATGGATAGATCTCTCCAAATGGACAAAGGATGTGAAGATATTTGTGTCCCATGTAAATGCTCATCAAAGGGTGACTTCAGCTGAGGAGGAGTTCAATAATCAAGTGGATAAGATGACCCATTCTGTGGACAGTCAGTCTCTTTCCCCAGTCATCCCTGTCTTTGCTCAATGGGCACATGAACATGGGCTCAGTGGCCATAGTGGCCGAGACAGAGGTTATGCTTGGGCTCTGCAACACGGACTTCCACTCATCAAGGCTGACCTGGCTACAGCTGCTGCTGAATGCAAGATCTATCAACACTGAACCCCAGACATGGCACCATTCCTCAAGGTGACCAGCCGGCAACCTGGTGGCAGGTTGGCTACATTGGACCCCTTCCCCCATAGAAAGGACAACGTTTTGTTATGGATTTGCCTTTCCAGCACATAATGCTTCCGCCAAAACCACCATCCGTGGACTCACAGAATGCCTTATCTATCGTCATGGTATTCTACACAGTATTGCTTCTGACCAAGGAACTCATTTCACAGCCAGAGAAGTGCGACAGTGGGCCCACGATTATGGAATTCACTGGTCTTACCGTGTTCCCCATCATCCTGAAGCAGCTGGTCTGATAGAAAGATGGAATGGCCTTTTGAAGACACAGTTACAGTGCCAATAAGGTGGCAGCAGCGTGGGGGGCTCAGGCAGAGCTCTTCAGAAGGCAGTATATGGTTTGAATCAGAGTCTGATAATATGGTATGGTTTCTCCCATAGCTAGGATCCATGGATTCAGGAATCAAGGGGTAGAAAAGGGAATAGTTCCACTCACTATCCCTTCTAGTGACCCTTTAGGAAAATTTTTGCTTCCTACCCCCATAACTTTAGGTTCTGCTGGCCTAGAAGTTTTGGTTCCAGAGGGGAGAGTGCTCCTACCAGGAGCCACAAGAAACATTCCATTGAACTGGAAGCTCAGCCTCCCCCCTGGCCATTTTGGGCTTCTAATGCCCTTAAACCAACAGGCTAAGAAAGGAATAACAGTGTTAGGAGGGGTGATAGATCCAGATTACCATGGGGAAATTGGATTGCCTCTCCACAATGGAGGTAAGCAGGATTATGTCTGGAGTGCAGGAGATCCCTTAGGGCATCTCATAGTACTACCATGTCCTGTGATTAAAATCAAAAAGAAACTACAACAGCCTAATCCGAGCAGGATGACAAAGGATGAAGACCCATCAGGAATGAAGGTATGGGTCAATCCTCCAGGAAAAGAGCCAAGACCTGCTGAGGTGCTTGCTGAGGGTGAAGGAAATACAGAATGGGTAGCAGAGGAAGGTAGTTATAAATACCACCTAAGGCCACGTAGCCAGTTGCAGAAATGATGATTGTAAAGTAATATAAATGTTGGTTTCTAAAGAGAGAAAAAGATGACGCGTTAGACAATACACAACCGATACTAGAAACGTCTGACTTATCAATAAACCCAACACACCACAACGTTAAAAATAGAGCCTTAGGTTTCATCCACAGTTTTGTTTGCCTCATTCCTAAACACAAACCACTGGACACAGGCAGAACAGCCACAGCATTCTACCTGTTCATAACTTTGGTCACCATTTAGAATAAAATACTCATAAATTATCATGAACAAATAGGCTATCGTCCAGGTGTGCACTCTCATTTGTTCAGTCAGACTGTGGAGCTGGGGAGGTTAAACGGGGCCTGCGATTGGTTGGCAGGCAGGTGCCCCCCCCCACCCCTCACTCACAACTCTATTCAAAGATTCCTAACAGCAGCCATGGGACAGTGTTCCAATCCCCTTAAATCTCAATTTCACCCTATTAACTTGAATTCCTGGAAACAGCGCTACATCCTCCACTGTTATTTCTATTAGCATGCACTACATCTAGCCAAAAATAAAAATTATTTCGACTCTAATATTTGGTTCTAACCTACTTCCAACTAGAAAATTCACGAATAACTATTTGCTATCAGATACAGTGCTTTATGGATATATAAACTTGGAATTAGTGTAACAATTATTTGATATACAGAAAAAAACCTGATCAATACTCCAAATTAAACTATATGTTCAAAAGAACCTTGGGGTGGGGCTTCAATTGAATTACCACTGCTCTGGTTTATGTCCTCAGATCTAGAAAAGAAAGAAGCACCTTAGCAAGGTGTTTCTGTTTGATTAAAAGAACAACTACTGGGAAACAATAGACAACTTTTTTTTCTATAGGGAGACACTGCCCTCTAGTGGCAGGATAGCAGAAAAGCAACGGAGCAGCTTGGAAAGCTGTGGACTTCCTCACTCCACATTTACATTACCACGACCATAAATAGTAATCATGTTCCTTGACCCACTTGACCATCATTTTCCTTGAAATTATAACTAGCAAATTACTAGGAGATTAATATTTCCATAAACTTGCCAAAATTTATTCATTTCCTCCAGGAAACGAAGCCTTGAAGATTGCTTCTGTATGTACCATGATCTATTGATTTGAACTCAGAAGGCGTCAAATTGCAACGAAAGCTCAAAATCAGCCCATCTGGTAAAAATACCTGAAGTGATCATTTTTCTCACACCATTCCACAACCCTCTGCCTTGCTTGGGTTTGCTGCACTGCATAGACATTTACTTGAATTTAACAAAGAACCCAACAGGAAACATTATCTCTCTCTCATTTGTTTTGTTTTGTTTTGTTTTGTTTTGTTTTGTTTTGTTTTGTTTTTCGAGACAGGGTTTCTCTGTGTAGCCCTGGCTATCCTGGAACTCACTCTGTAGATCAGACTGGCCTCGAACTCTGAAATTCACCTCCCTCTCTCTGCCTCCCAAATGCTGGGATTAAAGGCTTGGGCCACCACCAGCGACCTCTTTCTCATTTTAATTAACAATCAGGATGACGTTTTCTAGTTCCATCCATTTGCCTGCCAGTTTCACAACGTCTTTGTTTTTTAATAGCTGAGTAGTAGTCCACTCTATAAATGAACCACATTTTCTTTATCCATCCTTCAGTTGAGGGACACCTAGGTTGTTTCTAGTTTCTGGTTGTTCTGAATAAAGCTGCTACGAGCGTAGTTGAGCGAAGGTCCTTGTGGAGTGTCTTTCCAGTTTAGGCACACAGAAGAAAATTTGCATGAGATGATGGTGAAGGGATCCCGGGCTAAAGAGATGATGGCTCAGTGGGTAAAGCACTGGCTATGCAAGTACCAGGATCAGCGCTTAGATCCTCGACGGGCACATAAATTCTAGACAGGTATCATAGCTTACCTGCAATTCCACCACTTGGGAAGAAAGGGAGGAGGATTACCTAGGTAACCTGGCTATGGCCAAATCAATGAGCGCTGGGTTAGAGTGAAAGCTAGCCTTCTTATCTATGGTGGAGAGTGATCAAGGAAGATAAAAATCTCAGTGTCAACATCTGGTCTCTGCACCTGCACACATGTGGATGCACACCTGTACGGGTGTGTGCCCACACATGCAAATGTATATACAAACACACACAAATAAATATTTGAATAGATTAGCGGCTGGAAGACTTCTGGAAGCTTTCTTGGACAGGTTAGTTGCAATCTTATCTTAGAGCACCAACGCTGGTTTAGAACAGGATGCTCTGAAAATGGAGAAACTCTAAGGGCAAAGCAATAAATAATTCATAATTAATTCTTCATAAATAATTGGATTTCCAAGCTGAAGTCTTGTCTTTACGTGTAATTTTTAAGGAGACAAGGATGTAGCTCATTGTGACTTTTCCCACATGACTCTTCCAGATGACCCTGTCTGCAATAGGGCTTTTGTGCATATAAAAGGAAGGAGACTAGTCCACTACCATTAAAGCACTCCTGAACTATACGACTGGGTTCTAAAGAACAGGAGTACAGAGGATTATTATCTTGGAACTACCTGTCTGTAATTACAGAAAACTCTCCACAAGGCTCAGTGCTCAGATCCCCTTGCAGGCAACCATTGCTCTGATGCACAGTTTTCATGAATCTTCCCCAGGATGGAAGTGAAATCGCTGAACATTGTATTTTGTAGAAATGCACATGTCATATGCCTCACATCTTCCATTTGTTGTTGTTGTTTTTGAGACAGGGTCTCTCTAAGGAGCTGGCTGTCCTGGAGCTTGCCATGTAGATCAGGCTAGCCTCAGACTCACAGAGGTCTATCTGTGTCTGCCTCTGTGTGCTGGGAGTAAAGATGTGGGATACAACTTCTTCGTTTCAGTTTCTGACATAAATTGGACAAAATTCCATGACCTCATTTGTTAAGGCTGCATTCACAGAGTTCACTCACAAGTGTCATTTAAACTCTTCCTTACAGAAAATTTAAATTGTTTTAGTATTACATAACAGAATCTTCAAATCATGTTTATAAAATGTCCATTTTCGCCCCCCCCCATGAAGTGCTGAGTCCTATTAGTAATCCTAACAAAGGAGATTATTTTAATCTATCTGTGGTGGTTTGTGTAGGTAATGGCCCCATAGACACCTGTGTTTGAATGCTTGGCCCAGGAAGAGAGGCACTAATTAGGAGGTCTAGCCTTGAGAGAGTAGATGTAGCCTTGTTGCAGGAAGTGTGTCACTGTGGCTTTGAGGTCTCCTAATCTCAAGCTTTGCCTAGTGTGAAATTGCCTCATTCTTCTGCCTTTGGATCAAGATGTAGCCCTCTCAGCTCCTCTAGTACATGTCTGCTTACACGAAGTGATGATAATAAACTGAACCTCTGACACTGTAAGCTAGCCCTAATGAAATGTTTCCCTTTATAAGAGTTGCTTTGGTCATGGCGTGTCTTCATAGCGATGATATCCTAACTAAGACAGAAGCTGGTACCAGGGACTAGGGTGTTGCTGTGGTAACACTGACCATGCTTTGTTTAGAAGGATGTGGGTTTGGGTACTTTGTGTTAGGAAAGCAGTAGAATGCTTTAGGACCTGCTCAACGGGCCATAGTAGTAAAAGCACAGGGCTGAACATGCTGTGAACTGTGGAGGCCTGGCTCAGATTGAGGTTTCAGAGCAGAATTTTAGGATGTCGCCTAGAGATTGTACTTGGGATATTTTGGTGAAGAATGTGAGTGGGTTTTCCCCCCCCCCCCTTTGTCCAAAGAATCTGCCTGAGGCTAAGATGAAGAGATATTGATTACTTCCTTGCACTGGCAAAGGAAATCTCAGAAAAGCCTACTTTAGACTTCGTCCTGTGGTTCACTCTTATGAGGAGCATTTTCATCAAGCAAAGCTTAGGAAGGAAAAACACAAAATGTATGGTTCAAAGATTAAAGGGCACCAGGACGTGGAGCAGAGCTCAGTTCTTTGTTCAAGGAGATAAACAGATAACAGATATTAAGTGGACTTAAGGGAGTGATGATCTCGGGACAAGATGCCACCCAGCTAAGGTTCCATCTTGTAAACAGGAATTAAAAGCTTAGGTCCTGGCATGTTGGTGCACACCTTTAATCCCAGCACTCAGGAGACAGAGGCATATGATCTCTGAGTTCAAGGCCAGCCTGGTCTACAGAGCAAGTTCCAGGACAGCCAAGCTTAGGTCGTGAAGAAAACCACAGAAAACAGAGCGCTTCTGAACATGTAACTGAACGAGAGGGGCCATGTTCCAGCCCAAGCAAGCAGCAGCAGAACTTGTCAGATTTGACCATTTGGTTCTGGAATTAGAATCAAGGATAGAGGAAAGGGATTATGGGATTTCTCTCCACAATTAAGGAAAGCTTCAGAGACTGGGAATGTGTCAGGGGTGTCTCTGCATGGAGGCCCAGAGAGACTGCTGTGTGAGGGTGGAGCCTGGGTTCCTGTGGAGACCCCCAAAAATTAGAGATATGTGAGCCATAGGATACCTGTCAAGGGGAGCTAACGGAATGTAACCAGCCCAGAAAAAGAAGTGTCTTGCAGTTACTAAAACTGAAAGAGTTGGAGACCTGAAGAGCGTTTGGACATCAGGCATGGAGATAGTTTGGAAATTACCCTCCTGGTTTTCAGTCTTGCTTTGGTCCAGTATTTCCTCATCATGTTCCCTTCCCTATGTTTTCGTAATGGTAATGTATCTCCTGCGCAATGGTATGCTGGAAGTACGAGATTTGGTTCTGATTTTGATTTTATAGGGAATTAGTTAAGAGAGTGCATGAATCTCAGAAGAGACTTTCAACTTTTAAACATTACTGAGACTGTGATAAACTATGTGGACTTTCGAAGTTAGATTAAATTCATTTTGCATTATGCTGTAGATACAAGACTATGGGGGCCCAGGGAGTGGAATGTAGTGGTTTGAGTAGGTATTACCGCCCACACCCACCACCAGACACGTTTGAATGTTTGGCCCATAGGTAGTGGCACCATTAGTGGTCTTGCTGTTGTTGGTGTGGCTTTGTTGGGGGAAGTGTGTCATTATGGGGGCAGGCTTTGAGGTCTCCTATGCTCAAACTCTACCTAGTGTGGAACAGTCTCCTGCTCCCTGTTGATCAAGGCCATGTCTACCTGCAAGCCATGCCTCCACCATGATAATGGACTGAACCTATGAAATGGAAAGCTAGCCCCAAGTTACTTTGGTCATGGTGTTTTTTCATAACAAGACACTATATTCATGGGTTTCACTGAACTTGTCACATTTTTAGGCTATTTTTAGTTAACATGTATGGGTATTATACATGTGTACACCTGGTACTCAAAGAAAGGGGTGGGAGATCTTCAGATGGCTGTGAGCAGCTATGTGGGTGCTTGGAATCGAACCTGAATCCTCTGTGAGAGCAGCAAATACTCCTAATCACTGAATTTTCTCTTTACCCCCTTGCCAAAAACAAACAAAACAAAAACGACTTTTTGTTTTTAAAATAACGTTCTCTGAAGTGAAACAAGTCCATTATGGTTCCCATACCTTTTTTTTTCTTTTTTTTCTTCGATATATTTTTTATTTACATTTCAAATGATTTCCTCTTTTCTGGCCCCCCACTCCCCGAAAGTCCCATAAGCCCTCTTCCCTCCCCATTCTCCCATCCACCCTTTCCCACTTCCTTGTTCTGGTTTTGCCCTATACTGCTACACTGAGTCTTTCCAGAACCAGGGGCCACTCCTCCATTCTTCTTGTACCTCATTTGATGTGTGGATTATGTTTTGGGTATTCCAGTTTTCCAGGCTAATATCCACTTATTAGTGAGTGCATACCATGATTGATCATTTGAGACTGGGTTACCTCACTTAGTATGATGTTCTCCAGTTCCATCCATTTGTCTAAGAATTTCATGAATTCGTTGTTTCTAATGGCTGAATAGTACACCATTGTGTATATATCCCACAATTTTTTTCATCCATTCTTCCGGTTGAGGGATACCTAGGTTCTTTCCAGGTTCTGGCAATTATAAATAGGGCAGCTATGAACATAGTGCAGCATATATCCTTATTACATGCTGGGGAATCATCTGGGTATATGCCCAGGAGTGGTATAGCAGGATCCTCCAGAAATGATGTGCCCAGTTTTCTGAGGAACTGCCACACTGATTTCCAGAGTGGTTGTACCAATTTGCAATCCCACCAGCAGTGGAGGAGTGTTCCTCTTTCTCCACATCCTCACCAACACCTGCTGTCTCCTGAATTTTTAATCTTAGCCATTCTGACTGGTGTAAGGTGAAATCTCAGGGTTGTTTTGATTTGCATTTCCCTAATGACTAATGAAGTTGAGCATTTTTTAAGATGCTTCTCCGCCATCCGAAGTTCTTCGGGTGAAAATTCTTTGTTTAACTCTGTACCCTATTTTTTAATAGGGTTGTTTGGCTTTCTGGGGGTCTAACCTCTTGAGTCCTTTGTATATATTGGATATTAGCCCTCTATCTGATGTAGGGTTGGTGAAGATCTTTTCCCAATTTGTTGGTTGCCGATTTGTCCTTTTAATGGTGTCCTTTGCTTTGTAATTTTATGAGGTCCCATTTGTCAATTCTTGATCTTAGAGCATACTATTACTATTACTATTAGAGCTATTGGTGTTCTGTTCAGGAACTTTCCCCCTGTGCCCATGTCCTCAAGGGTCTTCCCCAGTTTCTTTTCTAATGGCCTCAGAGTGTCTGGCTTTATGTGGAGGTCTTTGATCCATTTGGATTTGAGCTTAGTACAAGGAGACAAGGATGGATCAATTCGCATTCTTCTGCATGCTGACCTCCAGTTGAACCAGCACCATTTGTTGAAAAGGCTATCTTTTTTCCACTGGATGTTTTCAGCTGCTTTGTCGAGGATCAAGTGGCCATAGGTGTGTGGGTTCATTTCTGGATCTTCAGTTCTCCCTTCACCTGGTCCTCATTGTCTCCTCACTGTTTTGAATTTCAACCTTTGTCCCCACAGTGTATTATTAACACCCACCTTACTCATTATTACTCACATTACTCATTTTACACATTTGTAGAAATTGTGATTACTGCTATGTAAAAGGTACCTTTGTTCTTCCAAACAATGTGGGCTGTGGTTTGACTTTACAAATTACTGGTTATCTGCGTGTTTTCACCATCCCAAATCACCTGTTCTGAAACTGCTTTAGTTTCACTGGCTTAAACCATTTAACCAGAACCTCCCAGATCCAGTCAATGAGGTTCACTGTGGCATCTGAGAGGTGATTCTAGTAGATTCATAGACTGGAACTTAACACACAGTAATTACTAAGTTACATGTGCCAGAAGGCAGATCATGATACCAGATGAAGTATCCAAGTGATACACTTCGTCTCGTGAACACTACACACTGAACGGTCTCTGCAGTGAAGGGACCCTGCTGCCTTAGTCATTAAGGGTCTGGACTCCTGGAAAACACACAGCAAAAGGGGGAAATCATACACATGAACCCTTTGAACTCCAGGGCAGTGTAGGAACATTCTCCACGACACTGCCTTCCACCAATCTGTTCTCCTAATTTCAAAATAAGCAACCAGGTTCTAGCAAGTAGGATGATTTCACCAACTTTGGCAAATTCCTAAAAACATTTTTTTCTCTTGTACACACTGGGAGCAGAAACTCCATTTGTGGGGTTTCTGCTGTAACAAAGTAAGTTTACAATTTTATTCTGCGGCATTAATTACCAAAATCTTTGAGTAGACAATTAAATAGCTAGGTGCCGAAAGTCAAAGCATGCTAAGTTCTACTTCTTGAGTAGGAACCCTGGTTGTGATCAAACCACAGGACAAGAATCAGATTTTGCTAGCTGGTTAATTTTACACTGACATCACAAGAGGGCATGTTTCTACCTCCCCTTCTACTCTGAGACAGTGGGGACCGCATGTACACCCCCACCCTGACACATCCAGTCTTTGAGGCAGGGTGAATCCTTTCCCACTGAGGCCAGACAAGGCAGCCCAGCTGGAAGACCCAGACAGGAAACAGCTTTTGGCACTGCCCCCTCTCCAGTTGTTGGGGACCCACATGAAGACCAAGCTGCACATCTGCTACACATAATGTGGGGAGGCCTAGGTCCAGCCCATGTATGGTCTTTTGTTGATGGTTCAGTCTGAGAGCCACAAAGGTCTAGGCTAGTTGACTCTGTTGGTCTTCCTGTGGAGTTTCTGTCACTTTCCATGCCCTCGGTCTTTCCCGCAACTACTCCATTAGTCTCCAAGCCCCACCCACTATTTGGCTGTGGGTATCTGCATCGTCTGAGTCAGGGCTGGGGAAGCCTCTCAGAGGACAGCCATACTAGGCTCCTGTAAGTATAACAGAGTATCGTTAATGGTGTCAGGGATTGGTGCTTGCCCATGGATGGTCTCAAGTTGGGTCAGTTATTGACTGGAGAGGATTCTTTTTCAATTCACAATTTCTAATTTCTAAGTATTTAATTCAGTTCAAAACTAATTCCTTCATCTCAACTGCATAGTTTATTAACTTTGGAAATAATTTATGAAATCCCAGTCTTCCAGAAACAGTGTTATATCTTTTTTAAAGATTTATTTATTATTTTATCTAAGTACACTATAGCTATCTTCACACATACCAGAAGAGGGCATTAGATCTCATTACAGATGGTTGTGAGCCACCATGTGGTTTCCAGGATTTGAACTTAGGACCTTCAGAAGAGCAGTCAGTGCTCTTAACTGCTGAGCCACCTCTCCAGCCCCATGGTGTTATTTTTATTGCAGTAAGATATGCCTGTTAGAGCCAGTAAGTACTGTATAGACCAGTGATGGTCTCTGACACTGAAATTACGTTTGCTATGTTCCAGTCTTACAGACCATCAAGTCATTAGCATGGAAACAAGCCTTCATAATAAACAGACGAAGACAAACAGGCCTTCATAATAAACAGACAGAAGGCAATCCAAGTACAATTTTTTAATAAAGATAATTACAAAAGATGGAAAAATCAGCTCAGAAAGGCCAATTGTTTCTTTAATAGATCCGTTTTTTGACATAATAACACATCAATTTAAATACAATCACATAAAGCATGGTGGGAAAAAAAATTTGCTTCATAATTAGAAAAACTCACAATAAAACTTGCCAAGAAAAGAAAAAACAAGCCATTTTGAAAATAAATACAGTCCATGCCAAAACAGTATAAAATGAAGCCAATGTCCTCAAACAGCGAAGGTTTCTTATCCCAGAATCATCTCACTTTTTGAGGTTCCTAAAGTTCAAATTCAAGGGTTGCTGAGTTGTTCTGATTTGGCTCTGTTGAAAGAGGATCATGAAATATTAAAAACAACAGTCTTGGTTTAAGAGCTCTGATCTAGCTACTCGTCCAGTCTTGTAGATTCACACCAAGTAATTCACTGTTTTTCTGGGCGATAAAGCCTTAATGTTCCCTGCTGTTTTACACCTGGGCACTCTAAATTATCCTTCACAATTAGCATACCACTGTGCATCAGCAAGCACAGGGGCTTGCTTCATACACAGACTCTGCAGCCCCGAGTGATCCGACGTAAAGTTCACTATGTAGCTTAGTGTGGATTTAATTCATGGCAATCCTCTGTCCTCAGCTCCCCAGTGTGCTGAGATTATGGCTCCGGCCTCCTCACCGACCTAGCCATCCATGCGCTCTGATAATACAATGCTTAAACAGGCTTTCGCCTAACCAAGGTTTCTTCCTTAAACTACCTTCCTGTCTCCTAACACCAACGTATTCCAAGCATAGGAGTAAGAGCATCCTGAAGACCACAACCACACACATACACATAGAGTTCCGGGGAAAGGGTCTAAGACACACTGCTCACACTCAGACTGGTGCTTACAGACACACTGCTCACACTCAGACTGGTGCTTACAGACACACTGCTCACACTCAGACTGGTGCTTACAGCACGCTCTCAGGTCGAGTCAGTATTTCCCACGTATGTGTGCCCCTCCCTGAGTCATGTATGACCTTTACAGAGAAGCGTCACTCACCCTTTGGTGTCTGTTTTCTCACCACTGTTGTCCTTGGATTTGTCTTCTTCCTTAACATCTAAAGACAGAAGGAAAAGATTAATACCTATTTTGAAATATAAAACATATATATTGCTGTGCAAGGCAATTTCACTACTCATGAGCTGTGCCACTGGAAAGTGACACCAGGTTCACTATCCCCGAGACTGTGTGCTCTCACCCTTCTTAGCTTCAGTTCAGAAGCATCAGGGCATTACAGGTTCTGTTAAGAGTTTCAGAGCACAGGTCAGGAGAGTTGTTTGTCAGCAGGGAAGGACACTGGAATGGGGGTCCCAAAGAATGAACAAACGCTCAGGGAAGAAGGGAGGGCATCTTCCAGAGAAAACCGTAGAAGGACTGAGGCAAGGAGGCAGTGGTAAGAGAGGAGGAGCCACAGAGAGCGGTGTCTGCACTGTACGGACGTGATCCTAAAGGCAAGAAGCTAATTAGGTTTGTTTCTAAACATTTTTTTACTCGGGCTGTGTGTGTGTGTGTGTGTGTGTGTGTGTGTGTGTGTGTTTGGGCATGCATGGCATGACATCCACGGGGAGGTCAAAACACAGCCCGTAGAAGTCAGCAGTCTTCTTCCCGCATGCAGGTCCTGGGAATCATGTCACCAGGCTTGGCAGCAAGTGCCTTTACCGGCTGAGCCACCTTGCTGAGCCACAAGAAAGAAATTCCATTGTTCTCACCTTACATTTTTAATTACCACTAAACTGAACCTGAGTTATGAAGCAATGGCCTAACGGTGCAGTGACGAGGTGCAGTGACAGCAGCACACTTGGCCAATGCCGACACGGCAGGGCACTGCCGCCACCTTTCCTACACATCCACGGGCCTACAATGGAGATTTCACCTTTTAGTGTCTTGGCTAATTTTGGCTAGCTAAATTTTTACTCAGAGTGCCAACGAGGGGGTGATGGTGGGTCTTATTTTAGATTTTGATCTATAGATTTTGGTGTTTTTTTTTTTTTTTTTTTTTTGTCTACAAGAACACTAATTTTCTCTAAAATAGTGAGAATCAATTTACCCTATTTGGAGAAAAAAGAAAAAGGAAAATGCAGATGATATTTTAAAATAAAAAGAAACTGAGTTGGATGTGGCGGCACATTTCTATAATCCTAGCACCCAGGCACCTGGGCAAGAACAATGGCAAGAGTCCAAGGCTAGTCCAGTAAGTAGCAATAGCAGCCTTCAATTCCTGAAGTCTTAACTCTTAAAGCAACTTCTCAAAGGACTATGGAGCTTAACGTTTGCTTCATGAAGTCAACTTTAACCAGTTACAAATGATTTAGCATTTCAGCCAGGCGCACCGGCATGCCTTCAGTCCCAGAGTCCAAGCCCGCTAAGCTACCGCCAGGCCCAACGTCGGTAACCACTGTCACTCCTGAGCCCCATTCTGTAGCATGTAACCGCTACTCTTTTTGTCTGTGTTATTAAAAGGAGAGATTTCTCTACCACAAAGAAAATTTGAGCACACACTTTAAAAACCTTTGAGTCCGTGCTGAAGCATTAACCAGTAAGTGTGAGAGGTAAGCATCACTTACACCAGGAAACGTTACCTGCCTCACGCCCCCTCCTGACCCCGTGTGACTGTAGGACCCCTAAGAGACACAGTGCAACCCGTAGGTAGTGAGAATGCAATGGCACCACAACATGAGCCGACCTGTCTTCTTGTCCTCTGCTTCCTTCTTGTCTTCCTCAATCCTAGCCTTCTTTGCCCCCTTCTTATGATCAGCGACGTTCCTCCGACCGCCTTCTCCTTCATCCTCAGAATCTGAAAACTCTTCATCGCAAGCTATCCGCTTGTCTGACGCTCGAACTGATACACAAAACATTTTTTGTAAATTTGCTAATAGCCACAGGTTCTACAATCATTACATAGATAGATAGATATAGATATATCAAGTGCCTACTTTCTGGACACAGCCATGTCTGTGTAGTCACACAAAATGAAACTGGTGATATTAATTCAGGCTTTGAGACATCAGGAAGCTAAATCTATATATAATTAAAATGGAGAGAAGGAAAATCACAACATGTGCTGTGAACCACGCCCTGTGCACCTTCAATTTTAAGTCTTATTTTGATATACAAGAAAAATGCTAAAAGACACATCAAGGTTTTCTTACTAGAAATTCTTTTGTCCGGGTCTTCTCCATCCTCATCCCCACTGTCTTCGTGAACAGCATCCTCTGGAATAGCTTGCATCTGAACACCAGGTGCATGTGGTAACATACGGAGATTTTCAAATAAACGCTGTCTAAACGACACAATTTATTATACAAAATCCACCGCATGTAAAGTTTCCGTTATACACAGGAGGAACTACACAAGTCAGCTTTCATCTAGCTACCCACTGAAGGGAACAAGCATCAGACATTGCACACATTAACTGACTGAACCCACGGCACCCCATCTGACAGTGAGGTAACAAATGTGCTTGTCAACGCCATACACTGGCCTATGGGAGAGGACACAGCCTGCTCCGATCAATGTGTCTATGTTCTGTAGACATAAAGCATTTGATCTAATAAAAATGTTTCTATTTACAAAGGTTATACACTCATATTAATATAGCAGATTAAAAAACACAAATATCCTTAAGGTTTCAAATCCTATTTAAAAAAAAGTATCAGATGTATACACTAAAACAACTTCCTTTATTTGACCTTCTATAACCTCCTGAAATTTTATTAAGCCAAAGTGATTTCTTACTTTATCTTTTCCATATATTCTGGAGTGTTCTGGTTTGTCATGTTTGAAGGACTAATATGCAGTTTGAAGTCTGGTCCAAAATACTCAAAGTAATCATTATATGGCAACTCTATTAAAAAAAATGAAAAGCAAGTTACACATTGAAAGCTTAGCTTCCATATAAACTCAGCAACAGTCCAGATCCAGATAAAAGAACCATTATTCCCAAGGAAAGCTTGAAAGTGAGCTGTCGGACTGCTCTCACACAGACTTACAATCTAACCACTCATCCACCAGAAGAGCCCCACACTGCATCCACTCCTACCCGCCGATGTTCTCTAGAGACTGCCCCCTGGACACCTACCATTGGGGATTTCACAGTCAAGGGCAACTGCAGTCTCGTACGTCCAGCACCGAGCGACATTCCGGATCGTGTAGCCTCCTCCCCCGAGCATCAGCAATGGCAGGTTGAAAGTTTTCACCACTTCCACACATTTAGCATGACCTAAGACAAAGAAGATTTGGGTAACAGTGACCTTAAAAAGGATAAATACAAACAATTTTACTCAACCAAAAACAGGTCTGTAGATAGCCAGGCAGAGTGGCACATACCCGCAATCCCAGCTCTTTGGAGGCAGAGGGAGGTGGGTCAGAACTCGGAGGCCAGTCTAGACTACACAGCATGACTACAAGGCAGGCCTCCCCATCCAAGGTGGGGACCCCATGGGGGAGGGGGGGTTGGAGCAATGACTGGGATGACAGGGACTGTATCCAACAAATAACTTGCATTAAGTATTAAAATGTGCACACATGTATTTTACTACCATAGAAGATGTTCATGAGAGATCTCATAAGGGAGAGAAAACACTCTACAAATGCTAAATTTTGTTTCTCCCACACAGACATGTGTGGCTTAATTATGCAAAGCAATACCAAAAAGTTTGACCACAAAGTATCTTTAGTGCTGGTATTACGAATAATTTTCTTAATTCTCTTAAGATTATAAACCTCACAGGGGAACGAGTTACGAATGACCAATACCTTCTGGAGCCATTCAGGCACACAACTGAACCACTAAAGAGAGAAGTCCCTCAGTGATGAGAGCGGAGATTTAGCCTTATTCAAAAATAACAAACCCTTTAGCAGTGGGCTCTCACCTGGCACTGAGATGCTGGCTCCTCTAAGCAGAGAAGCCATTGGATCTCTGGGTCTGGTTAATTTCAGTGTGTGATTTTATTTTGTTGTTTGTTTGTTTTGTTTTCTTATAACAAAGCTTAAAATATTTGAAAAAAATTAAATGGCACAAAAGAAAAAACTCCTCATTATCTAATCAAAGTTTATAGTGTCTAATTTTCCTTTTTTATTATAATTACCAGCCAGGCATCTTCTATTAGAACAGTGTTTCTAGGATATTAAGGACAGAAGTTAACTTTCAGACCACAAGGAAAGAGCACAGACAAGACCAGCATTCTACCACCCAACAGCAGGCAAAATTGCTACAAAGGGGTTTTATAAAAATGAAAACTAGAGCCCACAAAGGAAGCGTGGAAGGGAACACCACAAGAATAACTAAGGAGGTGAGGTGGACAGTAGCTTGGCTTCACTAGGCCTGAGATGATATAGTTGAAGAGATAATACAGTCTCAGATGTACTGTAAAGAGTCAAATGCACTTTAGAGTGAAAGCTACTACTTTTAAATATAAGCATTATAACTTTCAGTTACAAAAGAGAACACTGACAGTCTACACTGGGGTTACAGCTCCTAGAAAGAAGGGGACTGAGTGGTGGCCGACGACTTCCGGAAAGTCTTATCCGCTCTGACACACTGGATGTCTATGAACACTATGGCCACCATGACAGTGCTGTTGACTGAGTGCCCACCTACAGGAAAGTGGGTGCCTCATTTTGTGTGGCGCCACTCGATATGAAGGAGAGTATCAGAGCACGCCAAAGTGCTCAGGCTGGTCTGCAGAGGACAATCATGACAAGTTCTTAATATCTATAGTTAGTTATTTTTAAAGTTCTGTGAGAGAACTCAAAACAAGACGTTAACTTACTACCTCAAAGTTTGCAAGAATAAAAGCTAAGTCACTTCTAATCCAAACATTAACTTTACTAAAAAGATTTATTTTATTTATCTTTTTCTTTGTGAGAGAGACAGGGCTTTACTCTGAAGCCTCAGTTGGCCTGGAGCTTGCTCTGCAGACCCGGCCATCCTTCTCTGCTGCCCCAATCCTGCGTTTCAAAGCATCCAACTTTGCTTTCTTTCACCCTCCAAGTTCACTCCATAACAGCAATTTAAGGCTTCTATTGAGCATCCTGACTTCAGCCCTTCGTGAGGACTTAACAATTACGACAGCACCTTACACGTTTACCCTTAGACTTCTTTCCTCATGAAGACACTTATGTGTTCCACCATCATGTCAGGTAACGACTAAGGACACAGAGTGCAAACTGATCAGGAGACATAAGAAAACCCTGCATCCAGACAGGAGGGGCTCAGTCACCAAGCACCTAAGATAGCCGAGCGGAATATATTAGAGATGTACAGTTTAGAAATAAGCAATGGAGAAACTAAGCAAACAAAAAAATCCAGAAATCAAGAGTCTTGCCAGTAGAGAAGACTCTAAGCTAAGAAGCGATGCCGTTGAGCACTGACCACAGCAACCCAAGTTTTTATGGGTTGGGTAGGGAAGAGAGTAAGTTAGCATATTAGAATAAAGTATGCCAAGCTAAATCCTCATACTCTTTAACAGTAATTTAATCAGGCAACAAGGTACAGGTCTTCTGAAAAAAAACTGATAAAAACACTGGCAACTCCCCACAGGCATTGGTATAGCAACAAACTATTCATGAATAAATGTATAAATATTAAATATGTTAACATATAAGACTTGGGGAACTAGATAAAACTAGTCGGCCACATGATCCCTCCCCCTCAAAAAAACATGAAAGGATAAAAATCCACTAAAAATTCAAGTAGAGTTTGGCATCAAGTTGGCAAGCAAAAGATAACAATGAGAAATTAAAAACATGTATGGTGTGTACCACATGCATGCAAATCCTTCTGCAAATCAGAAGAAGGTGCTGGATTTTTAGCCACCATGTGGGAGCTGGGATCCAACCCAGGTCTTCCACAAAAAGAACATGAGTCCAGGCCTCAACAATGAAAACTTTGATGGGAAGTTCGTGAGGAGGAGGAGGAGGAGGAAAACCACAACAGGGGGAATGTGAACCGCTTACCTTTGACAGTTAGATTGAAACACCCGAGCCTGTCCCCAGACAGGGAGTCTGCACCACACTGCAGCACCACAGCGCTAGGCTGGTACATCTCCATCACTTTTGAGATGATCTAGTCACAGAATAAGACACATCAGCATCTAAGGATATTTTGCAACTCCATCTTATTTCTGAAAGCAGTACTTACAGGCTTAAAAATCTGTCCATACGATTCATCATCTATACCATCTCTCATGGGAAAATTGACAGCATAGTATTTTCCCTTTCCAGCACCAATATCCTAAAACACAAAAGTAGATCTTAAGAGACTCAGCCTGACATGTTATAAAATGATTAAAAGACCAAGTAACACACAATTCTGAAAAAATAAATAAATAAAATAAGCAATTAAATGTTCCAGTATTTGTAGAAGTACTTTTAAAGCTCTAAGGCAGTTTTTAGAGAAGAAACTTAACAGTGACAAATAGTTAATACAAATAACAACAGGTATTATAGTTTGGGCTGGTGACATAAGTGGGCAGATAAAGCCCAACAAGTTGGGTCCCTGGGATCTGCCCACAGGGCAGGAGCGGACTGACTCCCTATGTTATCCCTTAAAGTGGTACAGGTCTGCCCTGCCCGGGATCCGCCCACAGGGCAGGACTCCTGCGTGTGTAACATGGCACACGTGTGCCCTCCCCACCACACAAAATAAACTAAAACGTTCTTACAAACCTCGGTTGGATGAGGCATGAGACAATTTTACAAGATGTAAAAGTAGAGCCCAGTTATCACACCATTCTCAAACTGAGGAGTCCCATGACCCAGACAGGAATTCCACAGGTAGGAATCCTCAGAGCTTCTACATCCAGTGCACCACTCTGGGGCAACATGGAGTCCTGTGACCACAACCCCCGGTAGGGACCCCAAAATCAGCTTTCAACACCACCTACCAAGACACCCTGGAACCTGCCATATTCTACGCCCTGCTCGGCGTCTCCCAACCCACCACCACAAGACCATGTGATATCCTGTACCCCACACCTATAGAGCAGCCCATTCCCATTGTGACCCCAGCCCCTGCTACCCAAGGACAACCTATGCAACCTGGAGAGGTCACCAAACGTTTTAGGATCAGCACTTATGCCTAACTGAGCTAAGACCATTTCCAATCCCTCGTTCCTACATAAACAAAGTCATCGAAACACCAGCAGCATCCAGCTGCTCCACTCCTGACAAATCTTAACCGTAAGCAATGATCCGAACAACTGCTCAACTAAGGTGAGGCCGCATCTCCACAAACAAACCATGCACACCACATTCCTACGTCCCATCACAAATACACAAACACAATGAACGCGACAACACGGCTCCTGCAGAACTCAGCAACCTCCTATGCACATCTTATATTTACTGACAGAATTTGGTCTTACCCTCAAGTCTCCGGTTCCAGGAAAGTATTCCCCATATTTATGGAATGAGACGGTCATCACGCGGTCCGTGGTATAAAAAGCTTCCTCAACACCATCACCATGGTGGATGTCTATATCAATATACAAGACTCTCTGATGATACCTGAGAAAGGCAAGCACAAGTAGGCCCGAATTCAGAAGCATGTTCACCTCACAACAATGCTCAAACTTCTTACCCCACAGCCAGGCTAAGGGCATCCAGACCCCAGAATGTCACGTCTCCTTTAGCTAACCAAGACAATCTAGTCTTCTCCGAGACCTACACTTTAAAAACAGGAATATATTATCTATATATTCACAACTAAATATTATGCTAATTGATACATTAGAGAATTTCAGAATTGCTGGGCTTGGTGGCATACACCTTTAATCCCAGCCATCAGGAGGTATAGATAGGTGGATCTCGAGTTTGAGGTCAATCTGGTCTACAGAGCAAATTCTAGGAGATCCAGGGCTACACAGAGAAACCCTGCCTCAAACAAAACAAAACAAAACACAACACGGGCGGAAGGGCAGGCCCCGGAGATGGCTCAGTAGTTGGCAGCACTGGCTGCTCTTCCAGAGGCCCAAGGTTCAGTCCCCAGCATCCACACAGCAGATTCACAATGATCTCTAACTCCAGGTCCAGGGTATCCAACACTTTGCACAGATATATGTGTAGGCAAAACACCAATGACATAGAATGACAATCAATCAATAAAAAAACTATTTCAGCATTATAAAATAATCCAGGGGCAACTGTAACCAACATAGTGCCGTTATTATTTTTATTCTTTAAACAGCTTTGAAGTGATCGGAGCTGCAGGTTGTTCCCTTTTCCCTATGGTTGTTTTACTTATACTCTCATCTGGGCTCATCTCAAACCTACCTGCCTCTGCAATATAGGATGTGTGCCATCCCCCCCCCCCCGACTCCCCACGGGTGTGGCAGCCCCCGCTCCCCAGTTTCCAATGGTTCAAGGATAAAATCAAACTCAGAGTGTTTTATAACATGACAGGTCTGTGACAGTCAAATGTCCATATGCATGAACACCTTTACAGCAAGATGAGCACATCTATTAATTTACGCCTCATCTACAGCATCCTTTGCCCTATACTTAAGACCTCAAGACTGTGACACATCACACGTGCCCTCATCATTCCGATATTCTGTACACCACCAGTCACAGCAACAGCTCAAATGAACTTCTGGAGTCACTCCACCATAGACTGACATCAGTTCCATACCTATGTCAAAGTGCCAAGAGGAAAAAAATGTATTAAAAAACATTTTACACCAGCTCCTGGGGATCTACTGGCCTCTTCTGTCCTCCATGGGCACTGCACACATGTGGTGCATAGGCACATGTGCAGACAAAGCACCAATACATACAAAACAAAATCTGAACTCACCGTTTAAGGTAGTAAATGATCATCTTGTCACTGCGGCTGACTCAAAGCATTTTATTTATTATGTAAAGATGCCATAACTGTGCCCATACAATGTAAGCTGGCATTATCAAAGCAGGCATTTATGTTCTCAAGGCACAGAAAAGCAACACTAAGAACATCTGAAATATTGCAAACGGCAGGATTCATGACAGCAGAACTTCTTCATAAAGTTAAAAAATCAAACATGACCAGAGTGGCCAACGTGTCTGGAGGAGCAAGGAGAGCTGCTTACCAAGCCACCTAAATCATGCTCGGTTTTAGCATGTGAAGACATGGACAGAACTGAGCTTGCTCAAGACCAGGCTACGAAGGAAAGAGCAGCAGAACACTCAGAGCTGAAGCCAGTGGCAGAAGCTTCAAGCCAATGAAGGAGAGCTCAGGATCTGCTGGTTTGGTGAGTCAGCTGTGTTCCACGACACTTTCAGCTGCTGTTTATTTAAGGTCAGTAGGTTAGTTTCTGGAATGTGCGTGGGAGCAAGAGCATCACTCTCAAAGCCGACAGAACACAAGTGCAGTCAACGCTGAAATGCGACTCACTACAGCATTACAGCTAACAGTGGAAAATCATCTAGTTGTATAAATGTCCACAGTCCTGAGGACCTTCACACTTCTGAAACAGCACTGACAATAACTTCCAAACCCTTCAGCAACTGGGCATCACTGTGTGCCTCTGCATCTTTCTGTGTGTCTGTAGAGGACAGAACCATACTGGACAGGGAACTGGGGTCAGCCAGGCTACTAAATGGCTAGACAAACTTCTTATAACACAGGTTTCAAAGTTTTGTCTTCAAGTTACTTTAGCATTCACATTTCTGGACTCCTAGCAGTCATTTTCATTAGCTCAGACTACTGCAAACCGGCCACCTCAGGTGCTGTCTGCCTTCTTGCTCTCCCGTAGCAGTGGTCTGTTTCTCACACTTCTGCAGTGGCTCACAATGAGCCCCGGAAGACTCCGCATTAACCTATATCATTTATTTGATATTCTTTAGAATCATTTTTCTTTCAGTGAAGAGATCTGATCACAGGGAAAATTAACTTACTTTAATTAACTTTGAATTAATTACCTTGAATTAACTTACTTTAGTAACTCGAGGATGGCAAGCACGATATCGTTAACATAGCAGAACCCTGATGCCTCTGACTTCTTGGCATGATGTAATCCTCCAGCCCAGTTGACAGCCATATCAGTTTGTTGCCGGTTTAACTTCACAGCCCCAGCTAAGAGAGAGATACATGCTATGGTATTTATAAAATATTTGGAATTAAAAAAAAATCAGATTACACAAAATGCACATCAATGAAACCCTATTGAATATGCCATGTGTAAGCAGAAAAGGTTTTGACATTCGAAAGCAAAGGATCATAATTTAGGAGCCTAAGCTTTCCTTGGGTGACTATTTTCCTACAGTTTACCCAACTATAATTGCAGCACACATGGAAAGTCTTAGTAAAAATGGCAGAGGAAAAAAGAGGGGGGGAAAGGTCTCTGAGTAAAAACACACAACCTTAAAACCATGTCCAAGTACTAATTGTTAAACACTGGCATTTTAAAGAGCATTATACTTGCTACTTTGAACCTGAAACGCCTCCTAAGAACTCCAGGGAGCATTTAGTCACCAGTGAGGTACCACCGGAGAGCGATGGACTCTCTAAGAGCCGAGATCTGATTTTAGTTTACTGGAGGTCTGATCTTGCTGGAAAGGGATATTGGAATCCTGTTTTTGCCATTCATCGGCCATGAGGTACACCAGCTTTCCCCAAAAGCACACACCATAATGTGTGCTATCGCAGTCCCCAGAGCAGGGCCAGCCAAGCTCCCAAACTGTGAACCATTCTTTTAACAGTTGCCTCAGATTCTGTTACACTAACAGAAGAGTGAACAGCAGTATCATAATCATCCATGCCTCTAAGCCCAGTGTTTGAGAGGCTGAGGCAGGAGGATGTCTACAATATCAAGGTTAGCCTGGGCTCCTCAGTAAGCTACAATTTCAAAACCAAACCAAAACAACAAGTTCATCTCCATTAAGTGGGAATGATAGCGCGTGTCTGTAGCCAAGCTTTTGGGAGGCAGCCACAGAGGGGGACGGGGCTGAGGCCTACCTGGGTGATGCAGCCTAACAAAGCAGAATAAGGCAAACAAATCTTACTACCATATCCGCTTCAACCACGCAGACACCATAACCCTTCAGATCCTCGCCAGGATACTCACCAACTGAGCCACCAGTGGAGAGCTGACAAAACTCAAAGAGTCCATCAAACACCGGACAATCTTCTCCCACGTTAACTGTGAAGGTGAATCAAGTCATTGAAGGCTTTTTCTTATAAACTATAAACTATTAAAAGCATTTATTTCAGGCAATCACAGGCACTGATACAATGCATATTTCATGGGAGCAATGTAAAATTTGTAATTTTAAAACATTACCTATGAATTTTAAAATTCACAGGCAGTAATATAAAACGTATAATTTTACAATACAATACTTATTTTATTCAAGATTAAATTGTTATCTATGGAATACCATTACCAAATCTTATTAGGATATTTGTGAAGTAACTATACCCAACCACCACCACCAACAACAAAATAAATTGAAAGCCTATATTAAAATAAAGTAGGCACAAATCTGGTTTCTCTTTAAATATGATAGTGAATTAGGGAGGGAGAAGCAGGTGTATTTTTATGAGTTTGAGGCAGTCTGGTCTGCATTAGCAAGCTCCAGGACACCTGGTTATAAAGTCAGACTGTCTCAAAAACCTTATTAAAAAAGAAAAAAGAATGAAATATATTTTCCCTTTATAAAATTCTGTGATCTCTCTACCAACCCCAAAGTTATCATGGGTGCAAAATAAAATGTAAAAGAAGAAACTTAAACAGGCTTTTTTTTTCTAAAGCAACATTATTATTGGTCTAATGACCTTCTGAATTAATAATTAAATATTTTAAATTACTAGGAAAAAAAAACACCTATTCAGGCAACTCTGAACAGAAATCTTAAAAAGATTTATTTCCATTAACCACTAGCAAACAATTATTTATAACGTACATCTTTGCATCTGCTTACTGTACTCAGACATGTTATCTGGTCTTATTGATCGTAGAAACTTGATATACTCATCGCTGTGGTATTTCGTCATTTCTTCAGCAGTGGCTTTATGAGGCCTCTGAAAAGAAAAACACCAAGATGTTGGAAGTCTTAGTTGTTAAGTCAGAATTATCAAATGATACGTGTAAGTTTCCACAATGAGTCTCTCCAAATGACCCAGATCCACCCGAGTAACAAGTTACAATGCTAATCCAAAATTCATACTCATCTCCCAGCTAATGCTACTGTTTAACATAGGCCACATCTTCACAGACCCTTTCCCATCACACCCTCACTGCTCTCTACCCACTGCTTTCATCCAATGACCTTCTGAATTAATAATTATATTAATATTTTAAATTACTAGGAAAAAAAACACCTATTCAGGCAACTCTGAACAGAAATCTTAAAAAGATTCATTTCTATTCACCACTAGTAAATAATTATTTGTGATAATCTCTGTGATGTTTCTAAGAACATCAGCTTGAGAACTTCCTTAGCCTTCTTTTATTCTAATTTTTGTTCTGAAGAGCTCAATTTCATTTCGGACAGACTTGGTCCACAAGGCCCCCCATTCCTCGACAGTATCTGTCTGTGACTTCAGACACGCTCCTCTCGCACTGGCCAGCCCTGAGCTGCTTCAAGCCCTCTTCCCCTGGAGCAGCTGAGCCTGTCCTTCCTTGCACTTCTTATGCACACTCCTGCAAACTGTGCAGACTCCCGAGGTGGCTGTGTGTCTCACACCACTTTTTACTTGCCTTCCTGTCTAACAGTATTTCATATGTATGTTAACCAAGTAATTATTTAATTAACGTTCTACCAAACTCTTGCAATAGTCCAAGTCAATTTTCTTTTTGTTCTTTTTAAAATTACATTGTGTTTACTCATTATTGGAGGTGTGTCCTTATGCCCACGTGGAATTACAAGACAACTTGGGGGCATTAGGTCTCTCTTCTACTGTGAGAGTCTGGGGAAGGAACACAGGTCATCAAGTTGGTGGCAAGCACCTCTACCTATCAAGTTATCTCACCAACCCCAGGGCAACTGTTTCTAGCAGCACTGGGAGGTGTCTGAAATGATCAGAAGGAAGAGACTATTAATCCAATCCTCAAGCCTTCTCTGAGGAACACAAAAGTCTGTGCTCATTCAGACCTTTCCATCCACTACGTGCATCTCCCACAGCAGCCTAAGAAGAACTTTCAAATACCAGTTTAAAAAAACAGTGCCAATGAGTACTTACATATATTTCCATTTTTCGGTATAAACCATAATTTAGTAGCAAATTATGAGTCATCCGAATTCTATGAGGCTTCATGGGATGACCCTGGCCATAGTAATAATTTCCAATATCACCTGAAAGAGCAGAGAAGCTCATTAAACACCACCTCTGACAGGCATCCAACATTAAAAAAAAATTTTAAAGAGTTCTTAAAAAATTACATTATTTTTATAACATTCAAATTACATTAGACATTAATACATTTTGCAGATTTTATACATGCCTAGGATTCACTTTCTTTGTGGAGAGAAGAAGTTTAGTTATGTTATTTATTTATTTTTTTGATTTGTTTTTTTTTGGAGACAGGGTTTCTCTGTATAGCCCTGGCTGTCCTGGAACTCACTCTGTAGACCAAGTTGGCCTCGAACTCAGAAATCCGCTTGCCTCTGCCTCCCAGAGTGCTGGGATTACAGGCGTGCGCCACCACTGCATGGCATTATCTGACTTTTAGTTCTCCAAATTCCCTGGTTTGATTCCTTAAGGTGAAACCATTTTTTGTGGATTTTTGTTGTTTATTTTGTAAATTTAGATACATAAGGTGTATGAAGTATGGAGTAGGATCCACTTTGTCAGCTAGTGTTGCTTCTTGGATAACTTCCTGGCATCCTGTAGAAATCTCTTACAGTCGAGCTGGTATTATGGAAGTGTGGACAAGAGGGGGACTCACAGCATTTTTCAGGGTAACAAGGACAGTAGTAGCCTGTGCATTAAAACATCTTAAATGCTGTGGTGGTTTGAATATGCTTGACCCAAGGGAAGAGGCCCTAGTAGGAGGTGTGGCCTTACTGAAGGTGTGTCACTGTGTAGGTGGGCTTCGAGGCCGCCTATGCTCAGGCTCTACCCAGTGTGCCTGTGAAGGAGTCTCCCGCTGCTGCCTTTGGATAAGGATGTAGAACTCTCAGCTCCTCCAGCACGATGCCTGCCTGGATGCAGGAATGCTTCCCACCATGATGATAATGGGCTGAACCTCTCAACTTGTAAGCCAGTACCAAGTAAATGTTTGCATTCGTAAGAGTTGCCTTGGTCATGGTGTCCCCTCCCAGCAGTAAAACCCAAACTAAGATAGATGGCAATGTCTTAAAACAACACTCAAAATAATGCCAAAATCTAATTTTCAATCACAAAATACTTTTAGGCAAGGTTTTACTACTTCTCATGAAGTGTTGACAATGAGAACGCCTGTATGTATCACTTTTCTAAGTTGAGGGGCACTATTCACTTTGCAGGCTTGCCCACACGTACCACAGTTGCCTGGTGCCTGCGGTGGTCAGAATGTGTCAGATCCCCTGGAAACGGAGTTACAGATGCTAGGTGCTAGGAACAGAACCCTTGGGCCTTAGTAGGAGGCACCAGAGCTCTAAACTGCTGAACAGTTTCTCCAGCCCTATAAGGAATACTTTTACAATGGCCTTATCAAGCAAGAAATGAGAAATTACTATTAATATTGCAGTTTAAAATGAAATATTCATAATTTGTTAGGACAGTTGACCTGTCTTAACAGCCCAGGTTTATACGATAAAAGGCTCCAGATCCCATATATCTGCCCTTAGAATGTCAAAGCTTAAGCTGGGTATGGTAGTGCACACTTTTAATCTAGCATTCGGGGAAACAGAGGCAGAGGAGCCTCTGTGAGCTCAAGGCAAGCCTTATCTACCTGCAAACAGGAATCCAGGCTGGCCAGACAACACAGTAAGACCCTCTCTCAAAAAACACTCCTATTTCAAACTCTCCTCTCATAATACCTTTTCATTTGTACAGTGGCAATCAAAAATGCCGAAAGTTTCATACTATCTACTTGACAATAATGCAGGAAACATTTGTTTTTTTTCCCCTTGAGACAAAATTCTAGTAATTATTATGTAGCCCAGGTAGGCACTGAATTCATGATCCGACTGAGAGGCCACTAGCTTTTGCCACCAGACCCAGCTGAATAGTCAATTCAGGTTTAGAAAACCTGTCTTCTAACAGTATGACTCTGTTGGTATAGTACTTCTGATTTGTTTAGTTTCATTTTCAATACAAATAATTTACAAATTCAGGAGTATTCAGAATGCCAACTAGCTTTTCAAAGGTAAATGTAAACTTTAGAGCCAGAAAACAATGCATCTTGTTGGCCTATGTAGAAATTGTCTTTTTTATTATATTTAACTTTAGGTTTAAATATATTTTGATCCTATTTCCCCCCTCCCGATCCTTGAGATCCTGTCCCTACACAGCCGACTTTAAGCTGTAGTGTTTTAGAAGAGAAGTAACAGCAAGGACATTTACCTATACTCAGCATCAGTTTTTATCTCTCAACTCTAGGACATGCCACAATTTTCTACAGCCGAGAAGCCTGTTAAATAAATAATGTAGCCAACATTCCACAACTAGCAGATAGGAGCTACATTCAGATTCGGGAAGGACAGACCGCCGCAGGCAGTAAATATTCTTTTGTATTGTCACTGGCAGAGCAATGGCAGGGTCACAACAAAGTAACAGTAGGACAAAGGCTAAAGAGGAAAGAATATAGTATACATGTTTTTTTTGTCAGCATCATCCTTGTTCATTAGTCATTCAGCCTAAAAGACACATTCACACCTCACGGGCAGCTGAGCCACAAATGATGACTTTTTCAGAATCCCTCCAAACGCTTGGGCTATACAATAGCGGAACATTTCTCTAGCATGTACAGACCTTTGGTTTACAACAGGGAAGAGAAGGGGAGGAAACGCAGAGAGGAAGAAGGAAGGGGGAGGAGAAGAAATGTAAGGGGAACGGAAGTGGAGCTTCTAACATTTTATCCATAAAAAAATACTAGGCATGAGAAGCTATCTTTGGAGGACAGGTCAGGACTGTCCAAGAGACCCCAAACCGTATGTGCTGTTGCCCTCAGTTGCCCCAAAGGTAACTGCATATTGCTGAGGACATCGTGCAATTCAGAAGCAGAGCCCAAGAGGCCTCTGAGCTGGACAGAACTGAAAGCCTAATCCTCCTCGAGGACTACTCTGCAAGGTTCCTGAGGAGGGAAGCAGCCAACAGTCCTACCTAGCCATGACACCCATGAACCACAGCAACCACCACCATGGCACCGTGAATGTGCAGGGGTGGCCTGCAGACCTTTGCAGTAACAAACAGCTTTCTAATTAGATTTAAGATCCACTCAGCAAGAGGGAAATCATGCCTAGTACTACTGGAAACCTAGCCAACTCCTTAGCACTACTGAAGTCATCCATCTTAGAATAGAATTTACAATTGCTATTTTCTGAAACTAGCATAATCCCCGTCTACAGTCTACATATTTGTCTGTGTAAACAGAGGTGAGTGTAGTTCCTACCCCTTTAAAGGAGAACTTTTCCTTGCCGCAGACCGAGACCATTACAGAAAACCATAACCAATTGAAATGCAGAGTTTTGGAGTCCAGTCCCAAGAGACACAGTTACACTACAACCCCTGCACTTTAACGTCAGGGGTCATTGGGGAGAGGAAGAAGGCTTTAAAAAACTTGAAGAACAGGGAGTTTACTGCGCGACTGTTGACTAGACATGTCAGAAGCTACACCCATGAAGTCTCACCAACATGACTGGCGGAACATGAGCTGAACAAGGACCTCAGTAGGGGAAAGCACAGGAGGGCCTCAGACCTAAACAAAGAACTACAGGTGACTAAGTACGGAGGACAGGACAAAGAACCTTCTCCAGGTAAGGACCCAGCCACTGGTTACCCAATAACAAATGGCCAGCTCTAAAACATACAAGTAACACTAGATACACTGAACAGGTTGTATTTATGTACTTAGGAATGTATATAAGCAACAACAATTAAAGAAATCAGAGGGTACGAATTTGAAAGAGAGCAGGTGGAAGGCAGAAAGGTTTGGAGGGAGGAAAGAGAGGAAGAAAATGGTGTAATCATATCATTTCAAAAACAAACAAACAAGAACATTCTGCAGGCGCAGCACCTTTAACACCGGCACTCTATGGCAGAGGGGAGAGGGAAGAAGAATAATTTCTAATGTTTCCTGCTCAGTATTAGTTCTATATACGGCTATTTTGTAGACATATACTTCTTAATAAAAAATTTTCTGCCGTTTTCTTTTTTAAGAAAATGTTTTCTGAACTGATTCTTTTTCAATTTTATTTAATATGCACAGGGTATTTTGCTCTAAGTATGTCTGTGTCTGGTGGCCATGGAGGGTAAGAGAGAGACAGTATCAGATCCCCTGGGGCTGTAGTGACCGACTGCTGTTGTAAACAACCCCGTGGGTGCTGGGAATCCAACCAGGTCCTCTGAAAGTGTACCCACTGTTTTAAACTGCTAAACCACCTAGAGCTTGGGCCTAGGTGACACGGGTCTGCGTGCAGACTCCAGGTCTTGGGCCTGCACTTAGTACTACCATACTCATCAAGATCACTCAACACGGACCCCTTCTTCTTTCCTTAATTTCAAGTACCTATGGTCGCTGTCAGTTACAAAATTTGGGCATTTAAAATGTGATCGCATTTTTGTTCAAATACTTAAATATAGTTTTACCTATCAAGAATAACCGGAAAAGCTTGACTCAAGATAAAAATATATAATGTACTAAAACTGGGACAACATCCTATAATCAAAGGTATTTCTGAAGGAAAAATGTCTAACTACCACAGTGGAATAAAAACAATAAATTGGAATTACATTAATTCAGGATAAGCTTTTGATTCTGAGTGAACAAAACTTTTGGATCACTGTAAATTTCAGGACTGTGAATAGTACTTTCACCCTGTACATAGACAGATAAGCAGCCCAAAGTAGGGGGGGGAGGGGAGGGAACAAGAATATCAAGACTACAGTGATTTTCTGTGTGCCACACACACTGGTTCTGAAAAGGCTTTAATTCTGCCAGACCCTCCTCTTTGAGATGTCGTGAGTGAGATCTCCATACTTCTGTTCCCCTCCACTGTGTTCCTTAACCTAAGCCTGTTCCCTTCAGACCTTTTAAACCTCAGTTTCCTCACTTTGCTCATCAGTCTAACAAGTCAAGAGCTTGTCACTGGCCAAGCAGTACACCAGGAGTGCGGGCTTTGTCCTACATCTTCTCAGGAAGGATCCTGGGGGCTGTCTCTCCACACCATCCCCTTCATCACTCAGTACTTACCACTTACCAGCTGAGAAACACTACTTCCCCCTGGGTTTCTGGCAATTTTTGAAAGTATTTTCATTTGATCTAAATAAAGATCTCAAATACATAAGAGCCAACATTGAGCCCTTGATTCCATATAATCTCAATGGGCCGTCTGAGGCCCATCTCATGCCCAGTCCAGTAATCGCCATCGCCAGCTCTAACCCTTTGTCCAAGCCACCAACAAGTAGTTTTGATGATCTTATAAACCAAGATTTTTTTCTTGGTTTATAAACCACTGTCCAATGTACCCAATTCTGTCTAAAGACAACCATTTAGTTTCACTTTAAATAGACAAATTGCCTCTAGCCTACACGCTATGTCTCACCAATTCTCTTAGACTAGCCTCCACTTTAAAAGCTTCAAGACACTCCCTATAGAAGTCTGAATCTCATTCAATCAAGCTTGCTGTGCCTGGCCCCTTGGGGCTCAGCCCAGTGTCCCTATCTCTGGGTCTCCGTTCTCTTGGGTAGGACACATTCCAAGGACTTGGCTTTTAAAGACTGATACATGTTCTTCTTTGAGATGCTTGTCTTATTACTCCATTAAGGGTTCCCTCTCTTACTCTATTACAACATCCATTTCCTTGTTAAGTAATCTTTGTCTACACAGCACAAAGCAGGGTCTTTAAACAATCTTATGTTTCTGAACCCAAAACTGACTTCATGCATCAAACCAACGAGACCGAGCAACCACCACAGTTAGAGCAGAACCTCAATGTAATGGTGTTGGAGTTATGTTTCTGTACACGGTGTGAAGATGTGCTTCTGTCCTTCCCTGACTGCCTAAGGCGCCCATGGGACATCTGGAAGAGAGAGAGGAACTCTGGGAGAGAATTAGGCATGGGGGTTCCCCACTCAGACTTGGAGGAAGTTGGTTGTAGGAAACTGAGAAGTACAAATGAGATAACTGAGTTATAAGCTAGTTGTGAGCAGGCCTAGCTTAAGGCCTAGGCATTAATTAATAAATACAGTTAAGTCTCCGGGTCATTATGCAGAGCAATGGCGGTCTTAGAAAAAGCCCAAACCGTTATATAACGGCTTCACAGTTTATTTTGCTAACATACGAAATTCTGCTTTACTTCACCAACTCCAAATGTTCTAAGAATTTGCTAATACTTAATTTTAGTAAGAAGTTAAAATTAATACGCTTCATACCAATTAATACATATTTTAGGGACAGAAGAACAAAACTCTACAAAAGAAAAAAAATAATCCTTGTAGTCTAGGTGCTAATCTTTCCTTAAAACAGAAACCCATGTGGAAAGTATGAAGTGTTCACCCGTTTTCATCTAAAAGCAGCAGAACCCTTACCATCCTCCTGCCTCTATCTATAAGACTTGATGGGAATCCAAGGGCTAGAAAGTAGGTAAAGAGCCTTTACCAGAAGACCCGAGTTTGGAGGCGACGTGGTAGGTCGCAAGGGCTCCTAAACATCTAGGGCATCCATCGGGCATGCATAAGATGGCTATACATCAGACAGGCAAAGCACTCATGAATATAACACTCTTTTTAAACAAGAATAGATATGAATTTTTATGTGAATGAGTGCTACCTACAATATTCATAAGAATTCAGCTGTGCGGTGGTGGCGCACGCCTGTAATCCCAGCACTCTGGGAGGCAGAGGCAGGCGGATTTCTGAGTTTGAGGCCAGCCTGATCTACAGAGTGAGTTCCAGGACAGCCAGGGCTACCTGTCTGGGGGTGGGGGGTGGGGGGAACAAATCCAAAAAAAAAAAAATCACTAACTCACTAGTCATTTTTTTTATCAATAATTCACAGTCCAAGTTTAGAAACTGTCCTCTTGAAACTTTATTCTAGTAGGAAAAGAAAAACTTCAGCCATAGAAGTGACAGGCAAAAAACAAACAAACAAACAAAAAGGCAACTGAGAACCCAGGAAGGCCTCTCTGGGCGGGTGAAATGTGAGGAAACCCAAGGCTCAGGGAATTCTGTGGGAATTACCTACCATCTACCAAACTTACACGCTATGTGTTAACAACATCTGTAGTCACAGACTGCCATAATAGTTCATTAGTCTGCAACCAAAAAACAATTATCCATTATGAACCCCAAAGCAGTTAAAAACCCATGGAACGACTACAAAAACGCTACTCAGAGGCCAGGCGCTGATGTTGAGTGCCTTTAATACCAGCATTTAGGAGGCAGACCCAGGTGGATCTCTGTGAGTTCAAGGCCAACCTGGTCTACAGGTTATGTTTCAGGACAGCCAAGACTACACAGTGAAAACTAAACCAAACCACCACCACCACCAAAGCTACCTAGCCAATGACACTGACACTACCCTTTTTAATAAAAGAAAAATAAATCTGACAACGGATGCCGCTCTGTATAACTCTTGTATCTGTTAAGTTAGGAATACACTGGGAAGTATGATTTTGGAATTGTTATAGTCCATATTTGTGTTATAGTCCATATTTGTGTTTCTAAGTGCTTTCCTCTGGACTGTGTCTCCAAACATTATGATTACCACTATCTCTATCAGAGAAAATAAACAAAGCATAAAGCCAATTGGTGTTTAATTATGTAAATTACGCATACATTAGATTCTGTTATACAATACACATTAGAAGGCACTACATGACTGGTCCCAAGCTTCACGCTAAACAAGGCACAGTTTACATTTCTAGATAAAGAATTAAGAACTAATGTGGCTCTATCTGCTAAGTCACACTTTAGTAGAGAAAAAAGGAAAAAAAGTCGGAAAGATCTTACTGTCTACATAATTAGCTTTATATCATTTGATGAAGCTTTGATCTTTTAGTATAATGAGAGAGTAGCCAACATTCAGAAATGTGTTTCTGGGAGTTAGGAGGAGCAGTCAATAGTCAGTCTACTAAGAACAACTCTGATTTCTGCTGAGGTTTAGGGATAGTTCCAAGTCGACAGATGAGCTACAGAGATCTAGCCGTACAGTTCTGAAGACTACACACGCAAGGAGGAGACCACATTCACATGCAGAAGCATTCTTCACTAAGCACACAGCCAGCACTGAAACACTCATCTGCGCCGTCAAGAGGCTCTCTGGGTGCCTCGCGCCCTGTTACACCTACTCCCGCCCCGTTCTCTTCCTCTACTAACCAAGTGAAAACCAGCTAACTTAGACTAGTTACCATTCAATACAACTGGCATGGTCCTCCAGCAAACCCAACGCTTTGTGCTTCTAAAAGTCATGTATTTCTTGGTATGAAAGTTACTTTACTTGCACCTTGTGTTCAGAATTTAATAAAGACAAAGAGTGCTGTTAACTTTCATAAACTAACTGGGTTTTGATAATCAAGACAGACCAGTAGAGAACTCTCTGTAGTCTAACATGCTATTACATGTTAGTTAGCTTAACTATGACACCAATTTGTATACCCCTTCAATTTTTGTTAGCTTTCCCCAAATGCAAATACTCAGAATGAAAGTAAGTTAAGTCCATCCTAAAAACAAGAACTACAGATAGATAACCCAACAGATTTCCACCATCAATTATACAGTTGGTCACTTACAACTAGGTAAAGCAGTTGCATGAGCGAAAGCCAAAAAAAAAAAAAAAAAAATCACATGACTGAAAAATACCTCCATTCATACCTCATCTCCATGACCAGAGTCTATCCCATCCCTCAGCAAAGGTTCATCCCTACACATGAACCCAGGAAGAAGGGAGCAGCTCCTTCAGGCTTGGTGAAAGCTACATGTGACCTAAGCTGTCTCCACAGCTTGCCTCTAACCTTGAACAAGAGCAAGCCTTTACTTGAGAAATTTGCAATGGATCAGAGAACGCGTGCGCACGCGGGGGTGGGGGGATGGGGGGGTAGGGGGATGTTTGCCACGAATGGAATTCGTGTTTAGACTGACATGCTCTCCCACTTCTGCTCTCCATGATGGTGTAACTTCAAATAAACCTGCAACTGGTAGTCCTCTCAAACTGCCAATTAAGCTGGGCCATGGTGGCGCATGGCAAGCCTTTAATCCCAGGATTTGGGAGGCAGAGGCAAGTGGATCTCTGTTGAGTTAGAGCCAGCCTGGTCTACATAGTGAGTTTCAGGGCAGCCAGGTCAACTTAGTGAGAGCTTGTCTCCAAAACAAAAACAAAAATGAACAAACAAACAAACACAAACAAAAAAGCAAAAAACAAACAAACAAAAAAAAACCCCAGCCATTTAAAATGCCTTTTCCTAAACCGGGCTGTGGTGGCACGAGCCTGTAATCCCAGCACTTGGGAGGCAGAGGCAGGCAGATTTCTGAGTTCAAGGCCAGCCTGGTCTACAAAGTGAGTTCCAGGACTGCCAGGGCTACACAGAGAAACCCTGTCTCAAAACAAACAAACAAAAAGTCTTTTCCAGCTGGTGGTGGTGGCACACACCTTTAATGCCCAGGCAGAGGCAGGCAGATTTCTGAGTTCGAGGCCAGCCTGGTCTACAGAGTGAGTTCCAGGACAGCCAGGGCTACACAGAAAAAAACGCTGTCTCAAAAACAAAAACAAAAACAACAAACAAACAAACAAACAAACAACAAAAAAAACCCTGCCAAACCAAGAAAACGCACGACTATTTTCAAGTTAAAGTCGGTTTCATTCAGTCTAGTTTTCTTTTTTTTTCAGTCTAGTTTTCTAATCTACCTCTCCCAGACACTATGACTTCAACGCAACTACAGAAAACGCTCCTAATTTCATATTGCTTAGAGATCAAGCGTTGAGTCAATGTGGTGGTTCGCTAGTTCTGTCCAGTTTCCTTATTATTTCTCTCAATAGGTACCTATTAATGTCTTGGGTGAAATCTATATAGGCAAGGGCACTGTCTATTTAGTGTAACCGAACCCAGAAACTATTACTGCTCATACTCCAAATTAGAGAATCCTTCCTTACCTTGTACCGTTCACTGCATTGTGAGCTCAGCCCTGTTTGGAATATTTAGTCCACTTCTCAAAGTTTCCTGCAGCAACGTCTCCACCACACTAGGACAGACTTCCTAAGCAAGATGTCCATGCTCTTTCCTACCCCCCACCCCCGCAGGGTACAACTACAGATCGAACAAAGAGCAACAAAGAAGTGGGTGGTAATAACCTTCCATAGAGACAAGCCGCCGGGACCCACCAAACAAGAACAACCGCACGCTTCCCTCTCTCCGATCACTTCCCCACAGACCTACCGACTTCCAACTCCAAACCCCGTAATTGTCACCGAGGAAGGGCAGCCCTTCCATTTGAGCCCTGAGCAAAGTGGAACTCGAAGAAGAACACGACGAACAAAGGCGAGGGATGGAGTCCACGCAAAACACCAGCGGAGACAGCGCGGCTCTGCGAACTTGGCCCCCGGCCAGCAGTAACTCCTCCGCAGCCCCACCCGGGTGCCGGGGTCCCGGGTGAGGCTGGGAAGCGCAGCGCGGACAGATCGGGGGCGAGAAGTGGGGAACCCGGAGAGCGGGGGAGGGGACAGGGACGTGGGGCGGAGCTCCAGCCCGCCGGCTTTGTGCAGTCGGGGCCCCGGGTGCAGACTGGGTTCCTCGGAGATCGATCCGAGGCAGTGCACCCCAAACCTGCGCGTGCCCGAGAGGAGCACCCGAGAGGAGCACCCGAGAGGAGCGAAGACGGGTGGGCGTCCGCGAGACGCGACCGCTGGGTAGGCCGTGTCGATGTCCCCGCGGGCTGCCACCCTCGACACCTCCTCCCCGCAGCCCCGCCGCAGGCGCCCGGGCCACTCACCGTCATAGTAGTAGCACACTTTCTTCTTGCCGCCTCCTTGACTGTACGCCATGGGCTCGGGCCGCCGCCTCCCGGCTGCGGTTCCTCCTCCGGCTGCTCCGGCCCGCCGCGGCCCAGCGGCCAGACAAGTGGGCTAACGGAGACGGCCGGCTCGGCAGCCCTCGGAGCAAGGGCAGCCCGGAGCGGGACAGCGGCGGGAGCCGGGAGAGCCGGAGGGCGCAAAGCAGGGCTGGCAGCGGCGCCGACGCGCGACACTCGGCACGGGTAGGCCTTCTGGCGGCGGGGCTGCGAGGCGGGAGCGACCACTGCGGCTGCGCGGAGAGGGGGAGCACAGCTACGGACGGGAGGAGGGACCGGGCCGGAATGGACGCCACCGGCCTGGGCGACAGCAGTCCTCCGACTCGATCATCACACACAGTCCGGAGGTGCGCACAAGCGGACTTTAGCCCCGTGCTCGGAGCCCGGGACGCGCAGTCGCCAGGTGCCCCCCCCTCGATCTTACGCGCACTGGTTGCGCCTGGGCCGAGCCTGCGCACTCCACGACTGCTCAAACGTATCCCGGGCTGTCTAGACCCCTCCGCCCGGGCTCACGCCGCTCCCCTCCCCCACCGCCGCGACGCTCCTGCCCGAGCCCGCCACGTGCGGCTGGGACCCCCGAGGGGACCCCGCTTGAGAGCTCCCCAGGGCTGCTCCGGGACTACCTGGTGATCGGATATTCCCACGCGTTTTAATTCTCGTGTTCTCCCTCATAACTACTCTTGAGTTACAGACAGGTTAATGGCAGACTCCTGGTATCTCCTGGGTTTAATAAGCATTTCTTGGACTCAAGTACAAGCACGGTTCCCAGCATAGGTACTTATTTATAAGAAACACCATTTAAAGCTGTCAAAAGTGTTGGGATGCGCATGCCGCGTCCATCTCCTTATGGGTGTGGGTAAAGGAGTGTAGTGCTCCCAAGTACTAAATAATAGTCATCTGAGGACCGAAGGGGTGTCGAACTTTTCCAGACTCCACGTGCTTTGTCTACTATATCAGACTGGATGTACTGCTAGCCAGATAATCCACAAGAATGACTTTAAACATTGGAGTCCCAGTGTTCAATAGTTTGACGTTTATTGAGAACCTGTCTAAGCCAACCGGCTTAAAGGATGGAAGCTGACTGCCTAATGCATCACTCACATACCTTAACTTATTATTTACAATTCCAGCTACATGAACACACTGCTTCCTCCCTTAAGGAGGAGGCGTTGAAGTAAGAACCATACTGAGTCACAAACGAAAATGATTATTTTTCTACTTTCTGATCCCCAGGACTCTTCATACTTAAAGCACCAATCTCCCAGACTTTACCCCCAAGAGACTCAGAATCACTCCAAGATACCCCTCACCACATCCACTTCTCTCCCAAGCCTGTATTTTTAACAAGACCCTGGGAGAGTAACAGGGTTAGTTCAGGGACCACAGTGGAGAGAGCTAGCTTTGAAGTTAATGTTGACTACAGAGCGCTGCTTGCCGCTTTTTTTCTCTATCAGTTCCCAAGTCAACTATGCAAGGTTCTGCAAACAGATGAGGTGCATGAGCAGACCCCAGACCCAGCATGGGGGAAGTATGAAATAAGACTTGATTTCTTCAGGGAGACCTCTAGCCTCTTTCCCTCCCCCATGTCTGTTTTCTATCCTTTTTAGTACCATGTGCCGGTTAAGTTCAACATTTAACATGTTACCGTTGCCCATAACTCCTCAATTTGTCTCAGTAAGACACAGTTTCACAAGAGGACAAGCTGACTTTGCCCTGACCATAATTATTTCTCTAGTGCCTGTGACTTCCAACAAGTCATTTGAATTCTTTTAAAGTGATTTTCACCCATAAAATGAGAGACTTTCTTATGCGACAATTAAAAATCTAAAGAAAATCCACATGGAATAGTATTTAAACCTTATGAGCAGATGCTGTTGTGAGCTGTAATATCCATTTTAATAAGAGTGATTATAGCCACTGCTATTCCTTGTATCAGTAGAACCCGACTTAAAATGTCAGGGAAGAGGCTAGACAAATCTTTCACTTTGTTGCAGGACTTGTGATGTTATCTAACAATTATGAATGACTAGAACACAGGGTTTTATTCTTAGTAACCAGCACGAATGGAGGCTGATCCAGAAGTTAGCACTTTTTGTCACCTTTATGTCTTTAAACATCTTCAATGAACTTGACCTAGAAGAGAATTAGTTAGTAAAGCCTGTGGACACACCATTTACTATATGCAAGCTCCTTCCTATCAAGCCTTTCAAAAGATCAAGTTTCAGGCAATATATGAAAGAAGAAAACAAACTAAGAGCATAGATATTAATAGAATACATAGTTAAGGATTGTTCTTTGCCTTTATTTTCCACTGGTTCCTGTTCCTGTGTTGTCACAGCCTACAAGACTCCAGCTGAGTTCTAATTGCTTTGTAAGCATGGCCCTCTTTTCCCAGAATCCTACACACTTTAATTCATAAATTGGAACAGTAATATCATGCACTGGAAAAGATAATTTAAACCCTGAATTTATGTACCAATTTCAAATCATACATTAAAAAGATTTTTGAAGCATAGCATATCTACTAAACTACCTAGTTGGTCAACATCATTCTTAACTTTCATTTTCCTGATGGCCATATTAGTATCTCTGATGATCTGTATATCCTTGGGCCAAGGAGTGGCACTATTAGGAGTTGTGGCCTTGTTGGAGTAGATGTGTCACTATGGGCATGGGTTTAATACCCTCATCCTAGCTGCCTGGAAGCCAGTCTTCTCCAAGCGACCTTCAGATGAAGATATAGAACTTTCAGCTCTTCCTACATTATGCCTGCCTGGATGCTGCCATGCTCCCACTTTGATGATAATGGACTGAACCTCATAACCTGTAATATAAGCGAGTCCCAATTAAATGCTGTCCTTATAAGAGTTCCTTGGTCATGGTGTCTGTTCATAGCAGTAAAACCCTAACTGAGACAGTATCCAATTACCCAACTGAAAAATCTGAGAAAAGTTTGTGCAACACAATAGTAAAGAATCAGAAAATAAATCTGATTAATAAATAAATAATAAATAAATAAATTCCCACCTAGTTGCCTGTTTGTTTTTAAGTTGCTATGTATTCTTCATTATTGTATTGGGTTTAATGATGACATTATTTCACATATAGCATGTATCTTAGCCGCAGTGCTCTCTTGTGCTCTCTCTCTCCTTCTCTCCCTTCCCCTGGCCCACTCAGGCTGATCTCCTTCTGTAACCCAGTCTCCCTCTGTCTCTGTGTAATACACTTCAGTCTGTGTCCCAAAGCAAATTTGAACCTCATAAATCACTGCATTCATCCAAACTCTTCCCTCTACCTAGAAGAATTCTGCAGGCCACATCAGAGTGTGTCCTCATAGCAGTTGCTCTGAGTCTCTGGAGAGGAAGAGAGGACCCTTTGTCTCCAGAGCCACGTAGCCTCCACTTCAGCAGGGACCTTTCAAAAGTTGCTTCTCACCACTGTGCGAGTTTAGAGAAGAGGGGATCTTTTCACCTGTGCCTCTTTTTGCCTCTCTTTCTCTCCCTTCCCTTTAAATTACTTGTTACTGAAAGCACAGTGCCCACTTTCTGCAGCTTTCTATCTTAAAGCAAGGTTCTGACCCTCTGTAGTTACAATTGCTTTTTGGGGGGCACAGTCCTTGACAGTTGGGACTGAGCCTACTGATACAGGCTCTAGACTGACTCTTCTGTTTTACAAAGTCTCCTTTTTGTTCATTTGTTTCTAAAAGTAATGTTTCTGAATTATTATTCATATCATAGACTTTGCTATTCTCAGAAACTTTGGGCAACTCCCAATTGGGCACCACTAGGGAAATTAGGGCTCCCTCTTGGCATTTTTAGTCTTGATAATATAAGAATTCAAAAGCTGACATGAGTTTCAGGGTAGCTAGAGTTATATAGTGAGACCCTGTTTCAAAGAAAAGAAGAAGAAGAGGAGGAGAAGGAGTAAAAGGAGGAGGAGGAGGAAGAAGAGGAAAAGGAGGAGGAAGAGAAGAAGAGGAAGAGGAAGCAGCAGCAGTAGTTGCCTGTGCTGAGACTTGACATCTCTTAATTTATAATAACTGGCTCCTCCATGCTCCTTGTCACATACTATAACTGAATTAAATCATGTAATATAAAATTTCCCACCACACCTAAAAAATTATAACAATTCAGATTTCCTCTTAATTCTGACTATTGGTCCAAGACTCATGACTAAGACTGCTGGAGAGATTGCCCTAAAGGTTGCTCTCTCAGAGGCTCCTCTAGCCTCCCCACCCCTGCCCTCACTCTGGTTGTGGGTCCCCCTCCCTATTTCTCACCATCCCTTTCTCTTAAAATATGTATTTTATTTTATGTATATGTGCTGCCTGTGTGTAACTGTGTGTGCCATGTGTGTTCCTGGTGCTGAAGAAATTCAGCAAAAAGCATCAGGTGCCCTGAAACTGGAATTACAGAGAGTTGTGAGCCACATGTAGGTACTGAGATTCAAACTTGGGCCCTCTGAAAAAGCAGTAAGATCTTGCCCAGAGCCATCTCTCTGGCTTGGTCACTCTTACTCTTAATAAAGTCCCTCAGCAGGCTTTAAAGAGAGGCCTCTCCATTTCATACTTGAAGGAAATTATGAATTATGTGTCAGTCTCCTGTCTGGACTAACAACAGCTATTCTTCTTTTATTATATTCAACAGGAACTGTTCTAGTCTTTAGGGCAGATAACCATGCCAATCAAGTCTATCCCCCAAGGTCAGAGATAATTCTCTCTCTCTCTTTTTTTTTAAGATTTATTTATTTTATGTATGTGAGTACACTGTAGCTATCTTCAAACACACCAGAAGAGGCCATCGGATCTCAATAGACATGGCTGTGAGCCACCATGTCGTTGCTGGGAATTGAACTCAGGACTTCTAGAAGAACAGTCACTGTTCTTAACTACTGAGCCATCTCTCCAGCTCGATAATTCTGTTCTTTAGACAGATCTCGAAGAGCAGCCAAGCTGATTTTACCTTTGTATCATTGTGCTGGCTAGTTTCATGTCAACTTGACACAGTCTAGTTATCGAGAAGAAGGGAGCCTCAATTGAGAAAATGCCTTCATGTGCCAGGCGCAGTGCTGTACACCTTAAATCCCAGCACATGGGAGGCAGAGGCAGGTGGAACTCTGAGTTTGAGGCCAGCCTGGTCTACAGAGCGAGTAGCTCTCTAGGCAGCCAAGGTAACACAGAGAAACCCTGTCTTTTAAAAAACCCCAAAAAACAAAACCAATGCCAAAAAAAAAAAAAAAGAAAAAAGGGAAGAAAAGAAGGAAGAAAAAAAGAAAAGAAAGAAAAGAAAAGGAAAAAAAAGAAAAATGCCTTCATAAGTTTGGGCTTTAAGCAGGCCTCTAGAGCATTTTCTTAATTAGTGACTCATAGGGGAAGGCCCAGCCCATTGTGTGTGGGGCCATCCCTGGGCTGGTGGTTCTGGGTTCTGTAAGAAAGGAGGCTGAGTAAGTCATTGATAACAAGTCAGTAAGCAGCATTCCTCCGTGGCCTCTGCATCAGCTCCTGCCTCCAAGTTCCTGCCCTGTATAAGTTCCGACACTGAATAGTAATGAATAGTAATGAAAGTTTAAGTCAAACATACCCCTTCGCTCCCACTGTGGGTTTGGTCATGGTGTTTCATCACCACAATTGAAAGCCAAACTAAGACAAGAGTTATCCCACCGGGCGGTGGTGGCGCACGCCTGTAATCCCAGCACTCTGGGAGGCAGAGGCAGGCAGATTTCTGAGTTTGAGGCCAGCCTGGTCTACCGAGTGAGTTCCAGGACAGCCAGGGCTATACAGAGAAACCCTGTCTCTCTCGAAAAAACCAAATCCAAAAAAAACCCCAAAAAAGAGTTATCTGGAAAATGCAAGGTTGGGTACAAAGCTTTGATGGCTTCTAAGGCTTCTGTAACATTTCTTCCCTCAGGAATGAGGGTTCTTGAAAAGATTTAGGCGGGGAGATGAAAATGGGGAAAGGATATAACTCATTTCCTCTTTGAAGACCCAGATGTCCATTTCCAAAGCCTTTCTTCCTGGCTTATTATCTAGACCACACCCTCCCTTACAACCTCCTGGCCGGGGCTACTTTAAGCCATCCGGAGAAAATAAGGAGCCAGAGCCCCTCCCACATTGCTAACCTGCGAACCAAGCAAGGGCATTTCCTTCTTGCTCCCAGCAAGGACAAAGACACTGTTTACCTAGGAGCCCCTGCCCCTAAACTGCTTAGGGAACTTTTATCTCCCGTTCTCATCGGATCTTCCCCTGACTGTTTCTCAGAGATGCTAGCAGTCTGCGTCTACTGTCTTTTCCATCTTCTCCATTTAAATACTTGTTCATGAAGAATTAGGGTTTGAGCATGATATATGCTTTAAAACTTTCCCCATTGTTAATACTTTTCTCTAGATGGTGGTGGTGGTGGTAGTTTTGATGGTGGTGTGTGTGTATATGTGTGTGTGTGTGTCTTTGTAGCAATATCAACCTACATTTTCAGAATTATGTTTGTAGAAATATGGATTCTCTACAATCTTAACATTTTCTTCCTTCAAGATACCTTATTTGCTTCTTTGTGTGGAAATAAAACTCTTTCTCTGCTCCCAAGATCACAGTAATTTGAACCCCAGCAGTAGTCATAAGTGACTTAACTATTTAAGGAACTTGAAATTGATTATAATCAGGTCACACGTGACCACAGACTTCTTCCCGAAGCAGCCACCCCTAGTTACAAGGAGGAGTTAGTTAGAATATATGGTAATGGAATTGTCCTGAATGTAATTTAACTGATCAATAATTATTACCTAAATTTTGAAAATCAGTCATAGCTGCCTCAAAAGTCACTAGCCGGATTGTTGTCAAAGAAAAAAAAATTGATCTAGATGACAGTGTATCTAGATGAGCCTGGTTTAGTGACTAGATCACAAAGAAATCTCAGCTAGGAATCTTCAGGAGTCAAAGAACATGGAGAAATCAAGGTAGTACTCTGGAAGTCTCATCCATATTGTCTGCTTACACAGTGCTGGAAGGTGCTATGCACACTACCAGAAGAGGAAAGTGGTTGTGAGTCTTCCTAAGTTGTGTACCCATTAATAAGCTCCAATAATGATCGCCTTGGACAGATGTGTGCAAAAGTGAAATACCAGCATTGAAGTAACAAATGGCACTCTGAATTTAAGACCTACTCCACAAGATGGAACTCATATTTGGAACTACTATAGAAATCAAGAACTTATGCTGAAACAGGTTAAAGGCCTTATGGGAGATACTACTACTATTATTCTGCTAAATGGACATAGTATTGAACAGACTTCTAATGATGTATGGATAGACCTTTAGCGTAATGCTTTCCTCAACCTTCATTCAGAAGCTCCTTTTTCCAATAAATGTAACAGAGAAACCAAGATCTGGTCAAGTGGAGAGAATGAGAGACTATAGAGTGTTCAGTTCTAAGTGGGACATCACACCCCTCCTCCCAGCGTTTAGAGATCACTGAGTCCAAGAGCAGGACAGATAGAGTCAGAGGAAGTTTATGACCACAGAGAATAAGTGTTTTCTGGACACAACAGGACAGACGCGTGTATGAACCTACAGTGATTGTGATAGCAACCAGTAGACCTAGGCAAGTTCAAGCCAGACAAAAACCCCAGCATGGAAAAGGAAAAGGGCCATAAAGTTCCTTCCCTAGCCAAGGAGCTATTGTCAGTTAATACCTATTGGAAGAGGGAGAGTTTTCTTTAAGAATGTGGCATCTGAGGGCTTGACTATTCTCCAGTTAATGGCTACAGATCTCTGGGTATAAAGGCAGCACAAATTGGACTTACTGGGTTAATGAAAAGGAGAAAGAGCATAAGGATGAGTAGGTGGGTATGGGGTTAGATCTCAGAGGAGTTAGTTAATGGAGAGAGTAAATATGACCAAAGAACATTGTACAAAGTTCTCAAAGAACTAATAACTTTTTTTTTTACATGTTGGGGGAAAAGATGCTCAAGGAGAAAGCTGTTGGCTTTTTAAAGCGGTACCTGATGGCTTATGGGATTTTAGAAATCTGGAGGTCATAACTGAGGTCAAGACTGTTTATCAGCCTCACTCTCCTGCCTATATATCGTTGATCGTGCTCTAAGTGCTATATGGAGTAGGAAGAATGAAGGTTGTGCTGGCCAACTTTATCAAAGTGATCAATAGTCACATAGTCAGGTGAGGAGTCGAGTTCTATAAAAATAGGAGTGGATTATTATAAGATAGAAATCTTGAGTCTTGCATAGTTTTGCTTTGTGCACCAGACTGCAAGTCTTATCTATTTCCTGAGATTGATCAGTGTTTGCAGGTAGACGAGTACAACTAAGTGGGTCAAGGGCACACCATGTTTATCATGTAACCTTTCACCGTGAAAGAGACTGGTTTCTTGGCTCCTTTTTTTCCAGAAGTTTTGGCCCTTGACATTGAGCTTCTCTCTTGCAATCCAATCCATTATACCTGGCGATAGCGTCTGGGCTTACGACATATTCCCCATAGGACTCAGAGCAAGGAAACTGTCACAAACATGCTGACGCTCATACTGTTGGTCGTACTGTGAGCGGAAAATACTGTCTCCAAGTCTCCTGACTTCTGCCAGCAGCTGTGAATCTATAGCATGCTAGCTCACTGGCTTGCAAGAAGGCTAAAAGAGTCTCAGATGTTTTACAGCTTGTGACAACATAAAACCAAAGGATTGCTACCCTGGTGGAATTCTTTTGTTATTTCCTGATCCCCAAGATAGGGTGGGAAATCCTTGAATCTTCCTTCTGCACATTGAAATTGCCAACAGAGTAGGAAATTCTAGATGATTTTAACCACACAACTAGTTTTTTAAGTAGGCTCTGGAAATTTGAATTCAGATGCTCAAGTTTACCCAGCAAGTCCTTTTAAGGCTCATTCCTTTTTTTTTTTTTTTTTTTTTTTTTTTTTTTGACTTCTTCCATTGTAGATATTTAGGTGAATATATTTATTGTTGAGGTCTACCCCCACCACTAATATGGCTGTAGCCATTTTGTTCCATGCCTGCCGGCTATTTCATATTGTTAATATACTATACCTGCCAGTCATGGACACAGAAAAATAACTTGGACTCAGAGCGGGATCATCCTGACAATATACTGTGTCATGCTCTGTATGTTCTCAGGCTTGTAAGTCTTAAGAAATTTGACAACTGTAAGCTCCACTTAGGACAAATCAGAAGAAAGGTCAGTTAGAACTTTTCTGTCTAGCTAGTCAAAATAGTTTTGAGTCAGAGCTGACCACCGGGCAGCTCTTCCTGTACGTGCACATGAGCTTATTGTGTGTTTATTTTTTTGCTTTATAAGCCAGCCCTGAGAAATGTTTAGAGTCATAGCCTCAGCGCCTGAATGCCGAGCTTTGGCGCTGATCAATCAATCTTACAGTTTGTGTCCAAAAAAAAAAAAAAAAAAATCCTTCTCTGAGATCAGTCAGTGTCTGTGTGGTTTGTGGGGCACCTCCTGGACCCCAACATTCATGATCAATCTGGATGTTATGCTGTATGGAGAGATTTGTTCTATTGCTTTCAGATTTCACTCAAAATTTCAGGACACAAACAAAACAGGTTATTCTGCATATGACTATAACATAAACAACGTACGGTCAGACTTGACTATATACATTTCTGTTGCTTTCAAATTCCCACTAGAATGGCTGTTGAACCCCATGCACAGCATCCTATGGCTTTTGTAGTCCAGAGCTTCAGACTCTTCAACATTCTGCTCGTAAAACATTTCAGAAGAGCTAAGAACCTCATGGTCAGGATTCTTAGAGCAACAACGCTATGTCTTGCTACCAATTCCTGGGTTAGTTACTTCTCGGAGGGCTGTGATGAGCTATCTGGAAGAAGCATTTGTAAAGAGAATTTGTTTTGGCTCACGGTTTGAGGGGGGTTACAGTTCATCATGGTGAGAAAAAAATGGCAGCTAGAGAGAGAGAGACAGCTGACCATGTTGCACCTATAGTTAGAAAGTAGAGAAGGATGGTTGCTGGTGCTTATCTGGCTTTCTTCTTACTCTTTTTATTTTCAGTCTGTGTTGACACAAGAGATGATGTCATCCACACTGAAGGTGGATCTCTCCTCCTTAGTTAATTCTCCCCAGAAATGCTCTAATAGACACACTCCAAGTCTATCTCCCCAAATCTAGTCAAGTTGACAGGGCACAACTGATAGAGATTCCCAGTGACATTTCTTTTATGTAAGAGTCTGATTGTGATGTTGCTTTGCAGCAGACATTGTAAATTGCCTGTGTTAGCAGTACCATCACCTCCAGGGCCAGACTGTGAAATCAGCTGACACCGTCATTGTCAAAATTGTTTCTTAGCTCTCTTCCTTTGCTGTGTTACCCACTTCAGTATTAGCCATGGCAGGAACAGCCAATGAAAAGTTCTTAGATCATATTATCCAGCTGTTATGAATCACCTGGAGGAAGTAGAAGACAAGATTTCTGGGTCGCAGTCAGAATACACTACTGGAAAACTGCCCAGGCATGAGAGGGTCAAGATACTGTAAAGTTAAAAAGAAAAAAAAAAGCTAGGTAGTTTGATTCAGATTACTCAAAAGCTTATCATAAAAGCTTTATATTATAAAAATACCCTGTTATAAAATTTTCAATCATAAAACCAATCATTTCTGGAGTATACTTTAAAAAACAATCACTGGTTGACATCAGATTCAGGTTAGGTTACATTAATGGCTATGTGTCACCTCAGCTGGATCTCTGTGTCCATATATGTGTGTCAAATACAACTCTGTTACTGCGAGACGGTTATTTTCAGGTGACAGCTTGTTTGGGCCATGATAATACTTAGACAGTGGCCACAATATAAATAAGTAATTTTTTTTTTTTGGATTTGATTTTTTTCGAGACAGGGTTTCTCTGTATAGCCCCGGCTGTCCTGGAACTCACTCTGTAGACCAGGCTGACCTCGAACTCAGAAATCTGCCTGCCTCTGCCTCCCAGAGTGCTGGGATTACAGGCGTGCGCCACCACTGTCCGGCTAAAGAAGTAAAATTTATATGATGTCACAGTGCTATTCAGGAATAAAAATGAACTACTGACAAATCTCAGAATTGTTTATGGTAACATGAAAGGCTAAACATACAATGATGTTTTTAGATATTTTTGTCTCTAGCTGTTTTGTGGTATTCCTTATCTTTCCGGGCTCCATCTTTCCATTTCATCCTCCATTTCGATGTTGAAAGCAAAGCAAAGCCAGGTATGATGGCACCTGCCTTTAATCTCAGCGCCAGGCAGCAGGGCAAAGATTTCCATCTCTGCCACTCCCAGGCTAACCTCACTTACACAGCAAGTTCCAGGTCAGCGAGGGCTATGTAGTAAGACCTTGTCTTCAAAAATAAATGTTCCTATATGACGCAATTCATGTGACATTCAGGAAAAATATAAAACTACGCCCAGATAAATCAGTTCTTTAGCTGTCAACTTCTATTGCTTTTAAAGGGTATAAAGAACGTTTTTGAGTTAAAAAATACATTCAAACATTGTGTATTTTGATTATGGTGATGATGTGTAAGGACACATGTATTGAAATCCAGTATTCTAGTATTCAGTTTCTGTGTCTTGAGGTCTCCGGGTAGGTCCCTCTGAGCAGAAGTGGTGGTCTTACCTTTACTCACAGACTTTTCAGGACTTTTGGAAAACCAGATCTCTCCAGGTGGTGGCATTTGGGTATGTAGCACTGTGGCACCGAATCAGCTCCGGGAGCTTACCTATGTAATATATTTCCATATAGCATATTAAATATTTAATATACAGAATAAAATATTATTATTTTTTCTTTTTTGTTTTGTTTTTCGAGACAGGGTTTCTCTGTGTAGCCCTGGCTATCATGGATCTCACTCTGTAGACCAGGCTGGCCTTGAACTCAGAAATCCTCCTGCCTCTGCCTCCCAAGTGCTGGGATTAAAGGCGTGCACCTCCACTGCCTGGCATATTATGTTTTTGTATTTCATTTTATTCTATTAAGACTCTTCAAGGCTGCTACTGGATTTCCAGCACAATCTAGATCCACCACTACAAGTGAATGGCTTTACTGTGACAGACCAAATTTTGAGTTCAGACTCCATCTTAGAGAACCTGACCTAAGGTTAAACTCGAGTTAGGTAACAAACCGGCACCAGTTTCCATCTTACACCCCCCCTCCCCAACAAGACCTGTATCTAATACCAACTTCCAGGTTATTCCCCAACAAATCTTCACCTCTAAGTTACAAGCCTACCTCTGGCACTTCACTTCCTAACAACCACAAACCAGGAGGAAAGCAGAAGGTACGTCTATGGTTTGGCTCCCAGTACCAGCCAATTATGTTAAAGGCCATAATGGCTGCCCAATCAGTCGTGTGCCAAGGTAGATAGCCCCCCTTTTTCCTCTATAAATGCTGGCTCAAGTTTCCACCTTTCCATCCTGCTGTGTCAGAGCTCGCAGGGGCCTAAACTCAAGCTTATGATAAAGCTTAAAATTCCTAACACGATTGCTTCAGAATCAGCTCCTTGGTGGCCTACTGGGACCTGATTGCCTAAAATGTTTCAATAACTGTCTCTAGCGAACCACCACCCCACCCAGCTTTTCATTGCACACATAACATATTGGTGCCGGAGTATCAAAAAGCTTGATAGACCACCATGCTCCCCATTGATCACATTATTAATTCCCAATGCTGCATCAGCAGACCCATCGGGCTTTGCCAAGACCAGCTCATAACCGCAAATGTCTATTCATTAACTGAAGTCAACTGGGCCAGCACACCACAAGAATACCTCTTGTGCATATCACCCTCTGCTTGTACTCAGCCTGTACCATGGCAATAGTGGACTAAACCTCTGAACTGTAAGCCAGACCCAGTTAAAGGTTGCCCTTCATTAGAGCTGCCAAGGTCATGGTGTCTCTTTACAGCAATAGAAACCCTAAGACAACCTTCCCACCCACCCCCACACATACACACTGTCAACTCCCACTTTTAGGACTCCCATAAGAACACCAACACACACCATAACATGTATGCAGAGGACCTAGCTCCGAACCATACAGGGTCAATGATGGTTGCTTTAGTCTCTGTTAGCCCCATGAGCCCTGCTTAGTTGATTCTGTGGGCCTTGTTCTCCTAGTGTCTTTCACCCCTCTGGTTTCTCCCCATCTTCTGCAGGATTCCTGAGCTTTGCTTAATCTTTGGCTGTGGGTCTCTGACTTTGTTTGTTTGTTTTTGTCAGTTGTGTTTGGTTCTATTCTAGGTCTCTGGGGCATCCAGCTTCTTGGTTCCTGGTCATCCAGGCAGTGTCAGATATGGGCTCCCTATTAATGGCTAGGGCCCCAAGTTGGACCAGTCATTGGTTGGTCATTCACACAAGGTTTTTGCCACCATTACCCCAATGCATCTTGCAGGCAGGACAAAATGTAGGTGGAAGGTGTCATGGCCCAGTTGGTGTATCAGTCCCTTCACAGGAAGTCTTGCCTGGTTGGCAGTGGAGACTCTGGAATACACAAGGATGACCTTAGTGAAAACTAAGCAATGGGGCATATGAAGCCTAAATTGACTTGCTTTCTCTTTAAACAAACAAACAAACAAACAAACAAACAAACAAACAGCCCTTGGAGGAGATCAGCTATCCTGTCTATTATTTTTCTTAAGTTGCTAAGTTCCACAAAAAGGATAAGAAAAAAAATATCGTTTCTTTTTTTTCTTTTTTTCTTTTTGGTTTTTTGAGACAGAGTTTCTCGGTATAGCCCTGGCTTTCCTGGAACTCACTCCAACTCAGAAATCTATCTCACTGGCTCTGCCTCCCTCCCAAGGGATCAAAGGTGTGTGCCACCACTGCCCCCCAAAAAATCCGTTTCTTAAATTATAACCTTATAGCCTGTCTGGTACCTTCATTAAATTTATAAACTCTGAAACCCTTTCCCATTTAGCTTCTTCTATGATTGTAAAGAATTTCTTTTGCTATATGGGATGGTGCTGATCTCCACCAAGCTCCAGGTCCTCAGCTGTAATTGGCCAGTGTTAGTTAAAAAACCCACTTTTCTAAATTGTTTTTTTGTGTATGGTGCAAAGTTTATCCTTGTGTTATTTAAGTGCTAATTTTTGTTGCAGTCTGGACTTGGCATTGTAATGCTTATTTCAAATATTGCCTGTTTCAAGGTTGTGTAAACAATGCTTACAATTTGTTCTCTGCCTTGTCAATTAAACGCTGATCAGCCAATGATTGGGCAGAAGAGAGAATAGGGTGGGACTTTTGCTAGCTAGGGAGAGGGAGAGAGAGGAGTAAAGGGAATTTGCCACAAGGAAGGGGTCCCAGAGACATGCTGGGAGAAAACACCTGAAGTCCAAAAAGGAAGATCAGTTCTAAAATGTAAGTATCTTGGGGAATTTGGCTGGGAGGTAGGCAGATTAGCCTAGAGGATTAGAATAGATCAATGACTGTCTGGGCTTTGTGCTGTAAAGATTGATTAAATATGTGTAGAAGTCTCAGGCTCATTCATTTGGGAGCTAGCCAGGGTGGGAGGTAGAAAAAAACTACACATTTTGAAAATTAGGATTATACCAGTTACCTTAAAAGCAGCAAATAAAACAAAAAGAAACAAACAAAAAAAAAAACAAATAACAAAAAGACAACAAACTTTTCTACTCAATTGTGCCCTTATCCATCATTGTTTCCCACTATAACACGTCACGTGTTCACTTAGCTAAGTAAAGAGTCAAAGCAGGTCCACTTGTTTACTTTTTGATCCTTATTTATTACTCTACTAAAATGTAGAAAAGGATAATATAAAATGCTAGATTCCATAAAAGCTAACTTGTAAATTGAACTTTAAGATATTGATGTTACGTTTTAAATCACTTAAAGAGTAACTTTGATAATATTTTCTGCTACCAAAGTGCTTTCTATTTTTACTCCTACCCCTTAGTTGACACCTACAAAAATACCTATAAAATTCCCTTTCATCTCTTCATTCTTCCTTTCTTTTACTATTCTTTCAGAACTGCCTGTGCTTTCATGTCTTTTTGCTAATATCAGAAATATAATCTTAGAATACTTTCCTATATGGTAAATTTTCTAAATCTTCACCTCTAAAATGTATACTGCTAGGGAAAGAATGGTAAATAGAACATAGAATAAAATTCTTATATTTTTAATTAATCTTTTATTTTGATAATTCCATACATGTATGAAATGTGATCACATCCACCCCTTCAACTAAGAATCTCTAAGACAGCCCTTTCCAATTCTTTGTCATAATCATTTTGTAAACCACTAAGATCCATGTCTTAGGGTTGGTTTCATTGCTATGAAGAGATACCATGACCAAGGCAACTCTTATATATTATTATTATTATTATTATTATTGGGGTTTTTTTTTTTGGTTTTTCGAGACAGGGTTTCTCTGTATAGCCCTGGCTGTCCTGGAACTCACCCTGTAGACCAGGCTGGCCTTGAACTCAGAAATCCACCTGCCTCTGCCTCCCAGAGTGCTGGGATTATAGGCGTGTGCCACCACCACCTGGCTTTATATATTATTTTTAAGTTGAGGCTGGCTACAGTTTCAGAGGTTTAGTTCATTATCTTCATGGTACAAAGCATGACAGCTTCCAGGAAGACATGGTACTCTAGAAGGAGCTGAATGTTCTACATCTTGATACAAAGGTATCCAGAGAAGGAGATTGTCTTCCCATGCAGCCAGGAGAAACTCTTTTCCACACTGGGTGGAACTTAGGCATAGGACCTCAAAGATCACTTTCTCAGTGATATGCTTCCTCCAAAAGGCCACACCTCTCCTAAACGTGCCACTTTCCCGGGGCCATCCATATTCAAACCACCACATTCCACTTCCTGCCACCCATAAGCTTGTTCAAATACATGAGTCTATGGGGGCCATACCTCGCTGTAACATAATGTAAAATATATTAGTTCAATTTCAAAAGTCCTCATAGTCCATCACAATCTCAACAATGTTCAAAAGTCCGATGTTCGGTCATTCCTGAGATTCATGCAATCCCGTAATTGTAATCCCCTGTAAAATTAAAATCCGAAAGCAGATTGTGCACTTCCAGCATCGGAGAATGTATGTTACCATTTCAAAGCATCCTAGTGAGGACACGCTGGACCAAATCAAGCAGGGCAGATTCCAGCCTCTACATCTCCATGTCTGATGTCAAGATGCTCTTCAGATCCCCAACTCTTTTTTGACTGCAACAATCATCTTGCTCCTAGGCTGGCTCCACTTCCTGTTAGCAGCTTTCCTCAGCAGATATCCCATGGCTCTGACATCTCTTACATCTTGGGTACTCCAAGGCAACTTCAACGTCATGGCTTCTTATTCTAATATCTGGGTCCACACATGATCTCCTGGGCTCCTCCATAGAGCTTAGGTCACTTCTCCAGCTCTGCCCTCTGTAGCACTCTAGACTGCGATTGTCTCAAGTTCACTGATATTGCTGCTCTTGGTGGGCATCCCATGTTACTGGCATCTCCAACATATTAGAGTCTTCTGCTGGAAGTAGGCTTCACCATTAGTCTCTCATAGGCTCTCTTCATGGAGTTAAGCCTCAACTTCTTTGCATGACCCTTTTAATCTTGGGCTATTGTCTTAATTAAGGTTTTACTGCTATGAACAGACACCATGATCAAGGCAAGTCTTATAAACGACAACATTTCATTGGGACTGGCTTACAGGTTCAGAGGTTCAGTCCATTGTCATCAAGGCAGAAGCATGGCAGCATGCAGGCAGGTGTGGTACAAGAGGAGCTGATGGTTCTACATCTTTATCTAAAGGAAGCCAGGAACAGACTGGGCATCCACAGGCATCTAGGAGGAAAATGTCCTGTAGTAAGCCACCTTTTGTTCATCTCCATTACAAGATGGCGCTGGCCAGATGAAGCTCCCTGGTGATAAATTACTTTAGTACATGTGCAGTGTGCTGTATTCGTTATCACACTTACAAGCTAATGAAGAATTCACTTAGTTGGCCTATGAGGAAGTGGCGGGCTATCTCTCTATGGCAGACGGGGCTGAATAGGCTATATAAGGTCAGGCAGGGAGAGGGCTCGGGGCCGCCAAAAGAAGAAAATAAGCTTTGTTCAAGGTTCCCGAAATAAACTGCAAGAAGGAAGAAACTCCCCGGTGTTGCGTCTTCCTTGCCGGGCGAGGTTGGGCGTGACAATCTCCGAGCCCATCCCCACAGTGACACATTTCCTCCAACAAGGCCACACCTTCTAATAGTGCCACTCCCTGGGACAAGCTTATACAAACCATCACAGCCATCAACTACAATTGAGGCTGCACCATTATCAATGGCCTTTCCTGGCTTCTCACAGTACCAAGCCCTAGCTGCTCGTCATAACCCCTTCATGCCTTCAAACCGTGTACCATCTGGGATATTTTTATACTTTACTGAGTCTAGCTCAGTAAAGTACAGACCTGGATTGTATGTCTTTTATACAGGCCAGTTAGAATTTATAATTTTATTTATAGTGAGGTCACTACAAATGTTTCTTTTAGCGCTGTGCACTAAGTCTCCTCTTCTCAGCATTTAACCAAATATGACCTCTGCCCACTGCAAAAAGAAGTTTCCCTGTCCTAGGTTGAGAGTAACCAACATCTATGGGTATACATATTTAAAAGGCAATTTGACAGCAAGACTATTTATCAAAATACCAATAGTAGGTTCTACTGTAGGGCCTATGACCTCACCAGTCAAGGGCAATACCAATTTACAACCAGAATTACAATACCATGCAAGAAATTCTCTTTTGTGGGTCAGGCTTCAAATCCAATAATGAAGCGACCACTGATATCTTTCTCCCCGTCAGTCCGCTTAGCACCTTCCAGCAGAGAAGGTTCCCAGTACACTTGAGATTAATTTTTCTATGTTCTGCAGCTATAGTGTATGCTATCTTCAGCAATAGCATCTTACCAGGGAGTTCTGGTAATTAAAAAAAGACAATGGCAACATCTCCTTTTATTTTATCACAGTATTTCTCTACCTCAAACCCATCCTCACTAAATGTCTAGCTTTTCAAGAATGCTGCATATGAAGTGAAGCACAATTTTTTTCAGATAAAATCCGCATTATCCCATAATATTCTTTTTAAAGTTTCTTAGGAGCTGGGCGGTGGTGGCGCACGCCTGTAATCCCAGCACTCTGGGAAGCAGAAGCAGGCAGATTTCTGAGTTCGAGGCCAACCTGGTCTACAGAGTGAGTTCCAGGACAACCAGGCCTATACAGAGAAACCCTGTCTCAAAAAAACCAAATCCAAAAAACAAAAAAACCCAACAAAACAACAACAACAAACAACAACAGCAACAACAACAAAAAACCGTTTCTTTACTAAATATTCTTTAGGGATGTTGGTGCCCAGGCATTTGGGGCATAAATGTTCAGAATTGAGATTTAAACTTGGTGTGTTTTTCCTTTAGTGATTATGAAGTGTCTTTCTCCATCTCTTTTGAGAACTTTTGGTTGAAAGTCTATTTTATGGGATATTTGCTTTTGTCATGAATATCTTGGTTTCTCCACTTATGGTCTTTGAGAGTTTTGATGAGTATAGTAGTCTGGGCTGTTTTCTGTGGTCTCTTAGGGTCTGTACAACATCTATCCAAGATCTTCTGACTTTTATCATCTGTCTTGAGAAGTCTGATATGATTTTGATAGGCTGCCTTTATTTGTTACTTGGTCTTTTCCCCTTACAGCTTATTTATTTATTTATTTGTTTGTTTGTTTGTTTGTTTATGGTTTTTTGGATTTGGTTTTTTCAAAACAGGGTTTCTCTGTAGAGTCCTGGCTGTCCTGGAACTCACTTTGTAGACCAGGCTGGCCTCGAACTCAGAAATCTGCCTACCTCTGCCTCCCAGAGTGCTGGGATTATAGGCGTGCGCCACCACCGCCCGGTTTCCCCTGACAGCTTTTAATATTCTTTCTTTGTTCTGTACATTTCGTTACTTTATTATTATTTGGCAGAAGGATGTTCTTTTCTTGTCCAATCAGTTTGGTGTGGTGTAGGCTTCTTGTAGGTTTATGGTCATCTCCTACCTTAGGTTAGGGAAGTTTTCTTCTATGATTTTGTTGAAGATGTTTTCTGGCCCTTTGAGCTGGGAATTTTCACCCTCTTCATTTTTTATTATCTTATGTTTGATCTTTTCATTGCGTCGAGCTTTTTCCCCTTTTTTTGGCTTAGGAACTTATTACCCTTTGTATTTTCTTTGACCAGTGTGTCCATATCTTCTATGCATGAAATTCTCTCTTCTAACCTCTTGTATTCTGTTGGTGATGTTGCATCTGTCAAGACAGGGTTTTTACCTGGGCTCACTGAGAAATTTATACAGGCTGGCCAGCAACCCCAATGATCTATTTCCTCAACCCCCTCTCCTATTTTTTGGGATGGTGGGGTGCTAGGATCTGAAGTCCTCAGGCTATCCTGTAGCAGGTACTTTATCCACTCAGGCATTTCTTCAGTTCTGTTTCCACAATCTCCCATCCGTTTGCTTTTGATTGTTAGTTATGGAATTTCTTTTTGCAGTAGTAGTTTCCTCATTTGTGAGAAGTTACACATTTGTGTTCTGTCTTTTCTGAGAACCAGTGTCATTTAGCACACCTGTACAAGGGCATATAAAAAAGAAGTTGGATTATCGTTACTTGATAAACTCAGGAAACAAGGACTCTGACATTGCACATTTTTTTTCAGTTTTTTATTTGATTAATTGATTTTTGTGAGAAGGTCTTGTAGTGTATCTCTGGTTTTCCTGCAACTCACTATATATATTAGCCAGTCTACAGTTTATTTCACCTACTTCTGTCTACTGAGTGCTGGGATTAAAGGCATTCACCACCATGACCAGCTTGTGTTCATATTTTTACAACTATCTCAGCAGTGCAAATTATTGGTTATTATTATTATTTTCAGAATATGAAAAGTTATTACTGTGTTTCCATTGTCAAATTTTACGATCTTGGTCTTTCCTTCTTGCCTTTGTATAGAGCCAAAAGAGACACATTGGCTACTTTAACCATCTTAAAGTGGACTCAAGAATATCACCTACAGAAAGACCTTTTTGACCAAATCCAGCGACCAGAATGTCATCATTTTCCTCAATGAAGTTCAAGCAGCCATCATTGAGCATGAATGCTGTGAGCTTCATTCTGTTCTTAATGAGCTGACACACTCCCTGATGGCAGAATTTGTCTGTTTGGCTTCAACCCCCTTCTTTTTCCAGCACAATTCCCTTTGCATGAGAGGCACGCCCAAACGGATTGGCCTTCAGGGCTGTGCCTAAGTGGGCTTTCTCGTACTGTTTATCATGTCACTCCTGGTCCCGTCGGTGACTGTGAAGCTTCTGGGCGGTACAGAGACCATGGCACTTGCCCACCTTGCGGGCACCACAGGCCCGAGAGAAAGAGCTTGGTTATTATTTTTGGTTTACAATATTCGTTTTTTTCCCCCTTTGTTTCTTCGTTAGTTTTTTAAACAGAGCTTTGCTATGCAGCGTAGGGTGGTCTCAAAATAAAAATGCGCCTGCCTCAGCCTTTTTTGTGCTACTACAGTAGTACTTGTTCATCACCACAGCCAGCTGGCTCCAGGAGGGATCTTGTTTCTCTGCTGGTTCCAGATCGGACCCCAGAGTGTGTGTAATTAGACCTGCTTGCTCTCCGTTACCAGGAGCCATTTCTCAGTGTTCCTTTTTTTCTCTCTTGCCCTTATCATTAAAGGATGCGGTCCTTGTCTGTTTCACCTCTATAGAATGTCTTTCTGTCTGTGTTTTTCTGCTTTTTATAGTGAGACAACGGGAAACATCCATAGGCGATGTCTGTGCATCAGGAGACCCACATGTTAGCTTGCAGGTGACTACACTAGGCTCTACCAGGAGCTAGCAGTGGCTTATGTCATCACCTGACACTACCAGGTACTGTGGGCTACATGTAAAAGGACTGGCCTGCCACTGCATCTCTCTCTCTCTCTCTCTCTCTCTCTCTCTCTCTCTCTCTCTCTCTCACACACACACACACACACACACACACACACACACACACACATCCCACGTGTTCCTGGCCTGACCCTATCCCCCTTCTCTGTTCCCTGTCCTCTTCTGCCCTCGTGGCTCTGCTCCCATCTGTCTGTCTGTCTACATCTCTACTTATCCGCCTCTACCACTTCTCCAGGCCCTTTTCTCCAAATAAACCCCCTTTTATACCAGATCTGTTGCACGGTGTGATTTCTCAGCAACACACCTTGGCATGCGTCTGCCGGTTTTCTCCTTGACGCAACACAGGTGCTGAGACTTGGGGGTGAGGCTCTTCAACGCGTCTAGGCACACTGAAATCCCATGGCTGGTATTTCATAATGCCGTGCCCCCTATTTTCTCTAGTATTGGCCATGTGTAGTTGATGACTTTCTTTGTTTCAGTGCATTTTTTTTTCAGTTTTAACTTTTAAATATCAGTCCATCTGTGAGAAAATATGCTGCAATCAGTTTTTAAATCCAAGTCCAAGATGTCTTCCCCACCTTCGTTATTGGATAAAAATACACTCACAGCCTTTATATTTAAAATAAGTCTTAAGCATCTCAAGAGCTGGGCAGATATGTAGCCTCTATGCTATTAGAATCTACTTTTCTATCGATAACCCCGAGTTATTACTTACTACTTATTATGTTTTATCTGGGCAGCTCTTATCTCTCACTGACTAGCCCACAGAACCACATTTTTAAGATTCACCTAATCCATGGCTGCTTCTCCTTCTCCCTCCTGCATATTCTTTTCCTCGGGCATCCTCTCTAATCCCAAGCCCAGGAAACCTAAACCCCAACTATGTCTCTTCTTGCCTAGCTACTGATTGTTGGCCTCTTTAGTACTAGTTGGAATTAACTTGAGGGCAGGGTCACAGGGGCTATGATCAGACTCCAGGTTTTGGGGGCTTACACTTAGCATTACAATAGACAGTACAAGATAAAACTTCAATAAAAATACTTAAGACTTCATGTATGGTGCTCAGTGTTTCTAAACACCGTTACAGAGGTTTTGAAAATGATAGTCCCAAGAGAGCATGGGACAAAACGCAGTTTATGTTCTGATTCTGATGATTCTTATAACTACACTTCTATAGCAGCTTTACCCTAAGGTCATGGCACTTAGGTGTCATGCAACATTAAACCTATCTCGAGAATAATGGAATGTACATCACATTTGAGTAAACCAGGTTAAAGTTAAAAGTACCATTAGTTATCTCTGAAAAACCCCATCTTCCTCACTGGGCAAGGAAGTGCATGCTTGTTTACTAGTCCATCAACCTAGTGATATCTCGAGCTGGGCTCTGCCTCGGTCTGTTCACTTTCAGGCCTTTGTTGAGATAAAAGCTTTCAAGGAGTCCTAGCCTTCCCTTCCCTTTGTTTTGTTGTGATATAACAAATGCATGTAACCATTGCTGCCTCCGTTCAGTGGAGATAAGATGTGCCACACTCCCGTGAGCAGTGCCGACAAGTCAGAGAATGTAGACAAAAAAGCCCCTTGTGTTCTTCTCTGTCCCAGAGCCACTTATAAACACGGCTGGACTTTCTACCATCTTTGATTTCCAATTCCCTTTGTGCCTTTTCTCTTCTGTTAAAAAAAAAAAAAAGGAATCTGTGCACAGCAACAATTGATTTCTACCACTCCCTGGTCCAAGATGATTTGAATTCTGCAAGGCTCCTGGGGCAGTATAGACTTGGGGAAATCTTATGCTCTAAATAGAATAGAACGTTCTGAACTTCACAAGTTCAAAATTCTATCATTTATCAGTGAAATTCTATTAAATTATTAGTCTAGCTCTGATAAAGCCTTCCACTGTATGATCCACTATAATAGTCCTACGTTCAAGATTTTAAATTTCTTCTGGTTGTCTAAGACTTAAGAATAGTTCTCATTGTACTAAATTTATATGGATCCAGTTATCCTGATAGAGAGAAGAAGCCCGTCTTCCACAGCATGCAGTCATGAAAATCCCTTTTCCCTTCTGCTCTTTTGTCCCTTCTGCTCCACAGAAGGTCTCTGTCTTCCCTGAGCTCACCTTAAAGAGTGTTCATGCTTTTCACACACACAAAAATTTGTTTAGCAAGCCTCTATTATGACACAAATTCTCATGTCAACTGCCTTTTTCTACAATATGGATTTCAGTACAGATTACAAACAATGGTAATACTAATATGTCTAAAATTTATCTTTTTTTGTAAACTTAAAAAGATGCTTGTACGCTTCAAGAAATTCACTAGAGTCCACTTCTCATGGGTGAAATGGACTCCAGATAAGTATACCTGTCAAACAGCAGCCTAAGTTTCCTACCTATTGCCTATTCCAGAGGTGGGATTCCTGTCCCATTTCCTAGTTTTGGGTTTCCTCTTCTCCTGAGTTACCAAGACCATGGGCCTAAATGTTTCAAATGTATAACTAAGAAAACTATTTTCTCTCCCTAACCTACTAACTTTATCCTCTGCCTCTATTATGTGCATGTGTTTCAGTGTCCTGCCAAGTTCCTTGAGAACTACATCCAGGACAGCTCCAGAGTGGCTGCCTACTCCAGTCTAGCCTCAAAGACAGCTTCAACTGCACCTGTGCTTTCCTGGCCGTAGATATTCTCACAGATTCTGGCCAGCATCCCAATTTTTCTTTTAGGGTTCCCCAAAGACAACATCATCCTCAGTCAGCAGGAAGTAGTTTAAAGAACACAAGACCCTCATTCCTGCCCCACTATCACCCCTTCCTAGTTCCTCACTTTTAATTAAACAGAAAGGAAGGAATGTTAGCTGACAGGTGATTCTGCTTGGTTCCTTCCAGGATCCTAGCTTACATCATTTGTTGCCACCATTACACGCCAGGTATGAGCAGTGTATAAAAGAACTGTTTACCCACCCCAACTCTCCTTCTTTGCTACCTTGGTTTCCCATCTGCCCGCAGGCCCTTCTCTGTCTCTGTCTCCCTCCCCTTCCCCTCCCCCTCCTTTCTCTCTTCCTCTCTCTCTCTCTCTCTCTCTCTCTCTCTCTCTCTCTCTCTCTCTCTCTCTCTCTCTCTTCCTCTTCTCTGTTCCCATCTGTCTGCCTGTCCACATGTCTACTCATCTGCCTCTACCACTTCTCCAGGCCCTCGCTTCCTTCCCTTTCCCCAATTAAACCCTCTTTTATACCAGATCTGTTGCACAGTGTAATTTCTCAGGGGGATATTTTGGCATGGGCCTGCCAGGTAACCCCTTAGTGAATTATGTTTTATAACAATACATCTAACAGAAGATTAATGTTCAGAATATAAAGTGATAAATTATCTCCACAGAAGAAATGAGCGAATTCAAGAAAAATTAAAGTATATAAAGGCAGGTTTATTGGAAAACAGCTCTCAGGCAAATTCACCAACCTCATAGGAGGAGGGCAGTGAAGTCACCAAGGAGAGTGGGGAGACTGAAGAGAGGAGGAAGAAGAAGAGAGAAAGAAGGTGCACAAATAGAGAAAATGCAGATGGGGAAATGGAGAGAGAGAGAGAGAGAGAGAGAGAGAGAGAGAGAGAGAGATCTGGTTTATACAGAGAAGAGCTTCTGGAGGAGAGGAAGCCCAGATCCTGAGCTGGAAAGTTCAGCATAGAGGGTGGGGTATGCCAGCCTTGCCCTGTCACAGGTAGGGCCTGAGGGATGCTGGGAATACCTGAGGACAAGGGCACCTCAGCTGCCTTTTCTGTGTATGAAACCCAAGATAAAGAACTAAAAAAGAAAAAAAAAATCAAACACTAAAATCCCCAAATAATATAATCAATAAGTGGCTAAGTGAATCGAGTAGACAGTTCTCAAAAGAGCCACAAATGACCAACGCATAACACTTAAGTGCGTTCAACATGCTCAGGCAGCAGGACAATGCAGGCCAAAACTACCATAGAGTTGCACCTCACCCCAGTCACAACTGCTATCCTCAAGAACACCAGCCAATACTGGCAAGGATGTGGCAGAAGAGAAGCCCCACTAGAATGAACGTAAAGTGGTAAAGATCTGTGGACGTCAGCGGGGAGGTTCTAAGAACCAAACCAACAATCCAGCTGTATCACTCTGGGAATCTACCAGGACGGTTGGCTACCACAGAGACTGATGTGCGGCAACACTTAGTGTGTCTACTCATAACAGTCAAGTTCTAGAGCCTGCCTACATGCCTGTACTGGCTAGTTTTTGTAGAGAGCCGTATTGGGGTGTCATGCCACCTGGCACGACTTGACATTGACCAAGGTGAAGTTCCTCTCCCAGCCTTCGAGCAGGAATCCCTGTGTTAGTCATAATCCCTTTCACCTAGGGTGGAGCACTCAGACCAAGGTGAAGCCCATTGTTCTACAAGGATAGCTGCTTCCTGAGAGACACTAGCTGCCACCTGACACCAGCCTCCCCCTCCCGTGGAGCAAACAGAACCAGTTCTGCAGACCTGTTTCTAGCCTTAGGGGAAGGGTCTTCCCCCAGCTATATATATTTGGAGACCTCCATTAAACTTTGAGCCTTGAGCAGGAAATCTTGTCTTGGTTCCCTGTTTCTCCCGTCACCCCGTTCCTATCCCCAGCTTTCCTTCCAGGGAACCCAGTAACCCGTTCGAATGTAGCTGCAGGTGGCTACAAGTTTTGTGTGTCAACTTGACACAGGCTGGAGCTATCACAAAAATGGAGTTTCGGTTCAGGAAATGCCTCCATGAGATCCAGCTTTAAGGCATTTCCTCAATTAGTGATCAAGAGGGGGAGGGCCCATTGTGAGTGCCATCCCTAGGCTGGTAGCCTTGGGTTCTATAAGAAAGCAAGCTGAGGGATAGAGAAGTGGCTCAGCAGTTAAGAGCACTGCTCTTCCGAAGGTCCTAAGTTCAAATCTCAGCAACCACATGGTGACTTACAACCATCTGTACGTAATGAGATCTGACACCCTCTTCTAAGTATCTGAAGATAGCTACAGTGCACTTACATATAATAAACAAATACAAGAAGGAGGAAGAGAGAGAGAGAGAGAGAGAGAGAGAGAGAGAGAGAGAGAGAGAGAGAGCTGAGCAAGCCAGTGGGAGCAAGCCAGTAAGTCACATCTCTCCATGGCCTCGGCATCAGCTCCTGCTTCCTGACGTGCTTGAATTCTATGGGCCTGTATACCAGAAGCTTTCCATGGAGATCTCTGGTCCAGCGAAAGTTCTGGCAACTGGGAACGAGTGCTTAGTAGGGTGATCAGGGAGGAAAGATCGTTTCTGTCGCTACAGTTGGCTCCACCTCTTTGCCATCTCATTTACTCCATGCCACCCTGCTCTGGGCTGACAGAAGCTGACTAGCCAGCAAGGGGTATAGCAGGGCTTCAGGTGGCGTTTCAGGAGAGCAGACCTCTTCCCAAGTGTTACAGCTCTGATGACAGAAGATCTCAGATGACAGAGTAGTTCTCACACACCTTCAATCTGCATGGGATTCTTCTATACAGTTTGGGGGTGGGTCAGGATCTGACAACAGGTGAGTCTCATTGTCTTGGTCTGAGAGCTTGGGGAACTCTTATCTGCATGTGGGAGGGCTTGGTGCTGCTCCTACATGTCTGATGGCCACAAACCTCTGGAGTAGGGGCCTGTGGGAGACAGGAGCCAGGGTCCCAAGGGGCGTGGCTGAACACCTGCTGTCCCATGCAGGGGAAAGTCATCTATCACATCTCCAGGGTTCTAAGCCAGAGCTCGACCAGGGACCAGGATGCCTGTGCACAGCTCACCACCCCACAGAATTCCAGTTCTGACTTCCTGTAGTGATGGACAGCAATGTGGAAGTGTAAGCTGAATAAATTGTCTCTTCCCCAATTTGCATCTTGGTCAGGATGTTTGCCCAGGAATGGAAGCCCTGACTAAGACAATGCCCATCAACAGATAAATGGATAAAGGAAATGTGGCACACACAATGAATTTTATTCAGAGATAAAGAAGAATTAGAATTGTCTCTTACAGAGTTGGAACTGGAGTGAAATAAACTAGATTCAGAAAGACAAATATCATGTTTTTCTCATATGCAGAACACAGAGCCTAAAAGTTATATACAAGACAAGAGGGGGACTATTTAACAAGAAAGAGGACCAGCAGCGGGGAAGGGGGTCTGGGTGGGGAACCAGGGAGAGTCGGGGCTGAGTCTGACCAAAGAAATGTCACAATGAAGCTTGTTATTTTGTAAATTGAATGTATCCTAATTTTTAAAGGTGATCAATTTCATTAGTCTTTAGATTAATGTAAATCAAAGCCACAAGATGTCACTGCGTGCATGTTAGAATGGCTCAATTTGACTGGTGGACTGTGGATGTAGCTCATGGTAAAGGGCTTGCCTAGCATATATAAAATCTTGAACTTTTAAGTTATTATTTCTTTTGTTTTCAAGATTCAAATACGATTACATCATTTCCCCCTTCCTTTCCTCCATCCCAACCCTCCTAAATATGCCTCTTCTCTTCAAATTCTTGAATTTTATTAACTGTATAAAATAGGGAAAAATAAACAAATGAACAAACAAGGATTGTCTGGGACAGTGGTGGGAGCGTGAAACTCCAGCATTCTTGTTAGCAAGAGGAGTGTTGTGAGTTCAATGCCAGTCTGAATGACATAGTCAGACCTTATTTAAAAACCACAACCAAACAACCATCACAAAATCTGAGCATCCCAGGCTTTCAAAATCAGTCATTGCTGGTAATGTAAAATGATATAACCAGTGTGCAGAACAATTTGACAGTTTCCTTAAAAGGTTACATAAGTTTTATCTTATGATCCAGTTATTATTTGATGCAAGATATTTTCTATACATTTACATTGAGGCAGTGAGAAAGAGGCCAGTGATTGGAGGGGAGAGAGGAGGGGAAGCTAAGAGAAGGAGGGGCGGAGAGAGAGGCAGTGAGAGGCCAGTGATTAGAGGGGAGAGAGGAGGAGGAGCTAAGAGAAGGAGGAGAGAGAGGCAGTGAGAGGCCAGTGATTGGAGGGGAGAGAGGAGGAGGAGCTAAGAGAAGGAGGGGTGGAGAGAGAGGCAGTGAGAGGCCAGTGATTAGAGGGGAGATAGGAGGAGGAGCTAAGAGAAGGAGGGGCGGAGAGAGAGGCAGTGAGAGGCCAGTGATTGGAGGGGAGAGAGGAGGAGGAGCTAGAGAAGGAGGGGCAGAGAGAGAGAGAGCTGGGAGCTACATGAGGGAGCTGAGGAGGAGACTTGGAGATCCAGGTGGCATCAGATGTGTTTCTGGTGTGCTGAGAGGTTAGAAATATTGGGATAAAACTTTATCATTGTAATTTGGCATTAAGTAATTGGGAGTTTCATATACATAAATATATTTGGTTAACTACTCAAGTTTAAGAGTCATGCTTTACTAGATACTTGGAAATAGTGCGTGCTGGGCTGGAGAGTGGGACCCGCTGGGACTTGGAGCAGAGGCTTGGTGGGGCGGTACTGTATTTTTAAATAATTCCTGCCACATTTGGCGAACCAACATGGGGCATATTTCCATTAGAAACCTGAGCTTATTAGTCTAAAAGTTAAGAGTTTTGTCTTTTTTGTTTTGTTGTTGCTGTTACTGAATTTAAGAGCACCAAAATCGGGTCACATGACTCAAGTCCACCGAGTTGAATCAAAGGAAAGACTGAGAATACTGAGGACCCCTAGTGGGGAAAATAGGTCTCAACGGGATACTCAAATTCTATCTAACGTGGGCACCAAGGGAATTCTGGGTTTAAATCTTGCTTTTACTAGCTGCTTATAAGCGGGTACAGATGGAAGGGTAAATAATTGTGTTAAGTTAGAATAGAGATAGTTTATTTCACTGGTTTTAGATTCTTTTAAGTTAAACTAGGATAGGGAAGTAGTTACTGACTCTAGAGTAAAGTGTGTAGTGACAGTTGTCTGCTTAGCACAGGTATTAATTATTAAAAGTCTGGATCGGATAGAGAGCTCAACAGATAGGTGGTATGAAGGTATAACAGAATGGCTACTCTGGGTAGAGAGCCAAACAAAAGATAATATAGCTTGGTTACTAGGCATAGGAAGCTCATATTCCTTTTAATGTGGCCCACACGTGGAATTTTGGGTGTCTCTTCCTGCTTGGCATTATCGTAAATGCCTAAGTAGAGGCTCATATAGTGTCTTAGCTTATTTCATTTGTTTTAGATTGTTTTGATTTTCATAATGGGTGTGATGTTGAGTTTTGTGGTTATATTATTCCTCTGAGAGAGAGATAGAGCTCAAAATGAAGGTTCATCTAGACCTAAGCTAAAGGACATGCTAATTTGGGGAAAAGGTTTTGTCTTTGTGTTGTTAGAAAGGATGATTAGGCTCTGGACATCTTCCAGAGCTATTTGGATCAGAAATGAAAGAGGGAAAACTCCAGAGGACTAGAATCCAGAATATCAAACAAAAAAAATCTATCTTTGTGATACTAAATTTTGTTTTGAGATTTATATATTACAGAAAATACAGCCAGGTTGAGTCTCCCCATCAAACATGCTGAACTGACCACATGCTGAACTGACCTGTATGAACTCCTGAGGTCCTGGACCTAAGCTAGATCCAGTCAAGATACAGAAATCAAAGACCAACCAACTCCCCCACTTTCCCTACCCTTCCCCTTATTAATATCTCAATGCCCATATTCAGCTTGAAGAAGTTACTGAAGTGTCATCGACCCAGTTCCCTGGGATTTGGGGCTGGAAAGGGTTATTATTTTTAAGTTGTCTTTCCAGGGAATGTAGAAATGGTCAGATTTGAAACAGGGAGGAAATAGGATTGATTATATAGCCATAATTTTACTTGGTAAAAATCTTTTTAATTATTATTAAGTTAAAGTTATAAGTTCTTATTTGATACAGAATTCATTTGATTCATAATCAAGGTTTTCATTGGTATAAATTTCTTCTATTGATACTAAATATTTAAAAGTATAGGGCTTAGACCCAGTCCTTCTTTGCTGTTATTATAACAGATCTGAGATGTTTAAGCCTGTGAGTTTAGGGCCAAATAGTAATATAAGGTTCTGAGTTTATTGTGAGGGTGTTTTCTAAATTTTAATCAGAAACAGCTGAAAGTGGTTTACGGACAACAGCCCACATTACCTAGATAGCTGGTTTTCAAAAACGTCAGAAATTCACAGAATGTGATGTTTAATGTTATTTATTTCAATTGTAGAGACGAGTCTGCTCCTGACAGGTTACCTTTCTTGGATTCAGAGAAGAAACTGAGCATCAGTAGAGCTGCTTCCATTGTGTTGAAACAGCCACGAGGCAAAAATTTCCTCTCTTCATCATCAGACAAACTCTGTCCAAAAGAAGGACACTTTTACAGGTTGGGACAGCTTGATTTCTGCCGAGACAGAGGGCTAGTCCTTGGTAGTTCCTGTTCTCTAAGTCTGTCAGATGACCCTGGGCCAGGAGGCTGAAGACCGATGCGCCAGTGTGTAAGGAGAAGGATTGTCCAGGTTTTCGGCAGTCTCTATCATTCAGCTAAGTGTTGGAAGCTGTGTTAGGCTTCCTATATATTTTCAGTTATTACTGGTCACTCTCAGATTTCTGATGAGGTTGAAGACTATTAGTCTCATAGTTAGCCCAAGCTGGTTAACTTTGAAAAAGCTGATATAGATTTAGATAGATAGTTTTCAGATGACATACAATTTATAACCAAGACATGAGTCAGGCATTAATTATTATAGTCTTTTAAGATTATGGATGACAGAGGTTCTGCTTAATTGTAAAAGTGATGGACTGGGTGTTAGGTCTATCTTATACTTTATAATTTACAAAATGGTAATAGTTGTGCTCAATTTATATTTAGAGAGAAAGGTTTTTTTTAATTAAACAAAAAGGGTGAAATGATGCAAGGTATTTCCTATCCATTCACACTGAGGCAATGAGAGGCCAGTGATTGGAGGGGAGTGAGGAGGAGGAGCTAAGAGAAGGAGGGGCGGGGAGAGAGAGAGAAAGGGAGGGAGAGAGAGAGAGAGAGAGAGAGAGAGAGAGAGAGAGAGAGAGAGAGAGAGAGAGAGAGGCAGTGAGAGGCCAGTGATTAGGGAGGAGAGAGGAGGAGGAGCTAAGAGAAGGAGGTGCAGGGGGAGGCAGTGAGAGGTCAGTGATGGGGGAGAGGAGGAGGAGCTAAGAGAAGGAGGGGTGGAGAGGCAGTGAGAGGCCAGTGATTGGAGGGGAGAGAGGAGGAGGAGCTAAGAGAAGGAGGGGCGGAGAGGCAGTGAGAGACCAGTGATTGGAGGGGAGAGAGGAGGAGGGGCGGAGAGAGGCAGTGAGAGGCCAGTGATTGGAGGGCAGAGAGGAGGAGGGGCGGAGAGAGGCAGTGAGAGGCCAGTGATTGGAGGGCAGAGAGGAGGAGGAGCTAAGAGAAGGAGGGGCGGAGAGAGAGGGAGCCTAGGAGCTGCATGAGGGAGCGGAACAGGAGACGCCCAGGTCCAGATGGTGTCAGATGTGTTTCTGGTGTACTGAGAGGTTAGAAATATTGGAATAAAACTTTATCATTGTAATTTGGCATTATGAAGTTGGGAGTTTCATACACATAAACATATTTGATTAACTGCCCAAGTTTAAGAGCCATGCTTGGATACTTGGAAGTCGTGGGTGCTGGGCAGGAAAGTGGGACCACCGGGTCTTAGAGCAGAGGCCTGGTGGGGCGGTACTGTATTTTAGCAATTTCCCTCTACATTTATTCAGAAGAAATGAGAGCATATACAACTAGAAGTATTTGCAGATAATTAGTCATAAGGGCTAATTTATAATAGTCCCAAACTTGGAACAAATTAAACGTTCACTGATGACCAGTGTATGAATAAACAAATTGAAATATGTCCACACAATAAAATACCAAATTATGGTGTCTAAGAAAATAATGAACTATTGCTTTATGGTGTTGCATGAGTAAGACAAGAGAGAAACTTATTTTCTGAGAGAAACAAGTCTGACAAAAATAAATAGGTGAATAACTCTACTTGGTAAAATTCTACAAGATTTTTATGTACGGAAAGTAAATCAGACAGAAAAGTGTTGAGAAGGAGCCTAACAGAGGAGAATGTGTGTGTGTGTGTGTGTGTGTACACACACACACACACACACACACATATATATATATATATATTTATATATTTATATACATGCACATATACACATGCAAAACAATGGGTTGAAGAAAAAGAGGCCATGAATTTGAAGGGAAATGGGAAAGGGTATATGGCAGGGTTTGGAGAGAGGAAGAAGATGAAAGGGAAATTTTGTAATCTCAGAAGAAACAAACAAAAAAGAGACCCCTAATCTTTAGTGTCTTAAAGATATGCATTGAGCTAAATTTACAAAATCTGAGGGTACTTTGTTCAAAAGGCCAAGAAATACCATTTTGGGGAAGCCTAATTGTTCAGTTGGCCACTCTGCCCTGAGGCTGCCTATACAAACAAGGAGCACATAAGGGGAGTTTAGATGTCAAGAGCCAAACTTTTTCAGCTCCTTAAGGTTCATATTAACACAAGGCACAAGTGCACGCACACACAGCAGTACAGGAGTTAATGAATTAGCATAATGAGATTAACCATTCCAGTCCAAATATCCTGCTTCTACGTGAACGCCAGAGTTGAAAAAGGGAAGACTTTCCAGGGATTGCATTGGCCGCTGCCTGCAAACACGAACATGAGAGTAAACTGTGCTACCTGTAGGATTTCATGTCTGCTTCATTCCTGTCCTAATCACACAGACCTCTGTGTAAACATCTGCCTCCCTCTTTGGTGCACGCTCAGATGCCCAGGCACATGCTGGAACTGGCACTGATGTATGGTGAGGAAAGGTATCCCTAGGCTGTCTGACCCACTCTTGCCTCTTCTACCACAGATCTACTGGACCAATGACCAACTGACACAGGTGCCTGCCCTGGCTTTTGTCCATCTGGGGTAGCTGGTTTTGACACATACAAAATGAATACACCACAGAAACTGGTTCAAGCAACTATAGGCCATTTTTAAAGCCCTGATGTCACATGTTCACATAGTATTTGAGTTCTCTGAAATTAATTTTTTTATATTGTGTCGTAGTTAGGGTTTCTATTCCTGCACAAACATCAAGAAACAAGTTGGGGAGGAAAGGGTTTATTCAGCTTACACTTCTGCATTGCTGTTCATCACAAAAGGAGGTCAGGACTGGAACTCAAGCAGGTCAGGAAGCAGGAGCTGATGCAGAGGCCATGGAGAGATGTTCCTTACTGGCTTGCTTCCCCTGGCTTGCTCAGCCTGCTCTCTTATAGAACCCAAGAATACAAGCCCAGGGATGGCACCACCCACAAGGGGACCTCCCCCCCTTGATCACTAACTGAGAAAATGCCCCACAGCTGGATCTCATGGAGGCTCCTTTCTCTGTGATAACTCCAGCCTGTGTCAAGTTGGCACACAGAACCAGCCAGTACATATTATAAATATATACTTGCTAGTTTGGAGTTCCCCACAGGCTACTACTTTCAAAAGTTTTTAAGATTTTATTTTTAGTGGTATGTGTGTGTGTGTGTGTCTATGTGTCTGTGTGTCTCTGTGTGTGTGTGTGTGTGCAAATCCCAGATTTATCATAACTTTCAGAAGTGTATCCATTCCACCAACAAGCAAAGGATCGAAATGAGGTACAAGCAGAACAGCCCATTTTAAAAGCAGCCTTCAGTTACCAAGGAAGGGTTAACAAGGACCCAGGAAGAACGTAAAATTCCATTTGTGATTTTCTGAGTGCTAGGGCCCATAACACCAATTACTGAAGTTGTATGTGATAGTCTGCTGTATAGAAGCACTCTGTGAATTATGTCAGAGAATTCATAAAATAGAGCAAGACTGAGTTAATTAGAACACAATGAACTGAGTGATACTGAAGTTGCTTAATATCATTTATTACCCTTGCACTAGGGGATCTAGTATAGATGGGGTGAACTTCAGGGATGGTAGGTTCAGCAGTTAAATAATTTTGTCAGCATTCATCAGTTTTCTCCCATGCAGAGTTAGCCCCATCCTAAAACTGCGTATCAATTTGGGTACCAAGCTTCCTTTTGCTTGTGTAGTAAGAGAGAGAAAGGCTTAGTGAGGTATATGCCTTTATCAGTTTCTTGGCCACCCTTGGTCACAGGCCCATTTAGTCCTTAGTTCAGTTAAATGTTCCTTCATACCAAGAATGGCTTACATTCATAGAGATAGTGACCCTTACAGTACTTGGGACTGCTGTCGGTTACTCCTCAGAAGCTGTTGGGTTTCATTTGTTTGATTGTTTTTTATTTTATTTTATTTTTTTATTTTTTTTATTTTTGCTATTCATGTAACAGCATGGTTTTCTACCCCACAGCGCTGTCAAATCACTGTTGTCTTACTTGTTACATTGCATAAAAATCCTGAGAAACTCAAATTAGTTCAGACCAACTCCACCTTCCAGGTGAGGTAAGGGCTGTTCTCAGAAATGTGGTCTGTGTGCATCAGAAATGCAGCCTTTAGTCACAGCATTGCAGGAAGGAAGCAAGGTCGGGGTGGGGGGTGGGTAAGGATGCTGGCAGGGAAGCTTCAGCATCTACCACAGACCCACACGACTTGAATAAGATTTGATAACCTTTTATCGAACATCAGAACTGTCTCAAAAGAATTGATTGAAAGATACTTAAAATGGCCAAGAAGACTGCAAAGCCAAGAAGGACAGTCTTGCAGGGAAGATTATGGTTTAAGTAAAACATGCTGAGGGGCTTGCCCGTGATCTTGTTATGTACAACATATGAGTGTATGGATATCTGTCACGCAGTCCCAACACTTCAGCATATTTAATAAATGTTTTGAATAAAGACACGCTGTGATTACACATACCAAGAGAAGACTCCATCTCACACTGTGCACTGACTATGGTATGCACTCTTCAGGAGCGAGGATGGCTTTACAGATGACAGAACTGAGATATGAAAGGATAAGTAATTTCTTCAGAAAACACAGCTTGTAAGCCTGAATCTGTGGTATAGCCCTACGCGTGGTGATTCAGTGTCTTGCTCTAGTTTACAAAAGTGTTCAACATTACAATTCTTAGAATTATACTGTGCAGTAAAGTACAAAGTAGTACACAGAGTGGCCAGGAACCACAAAGCACAAATAATCACACAGGTGTTGACCTTTGATTGCAACCCTGCCTATCATCATCATTATCATCATCATTGATAGGGGCTCATAAGAGCTCATTTAACAGCCTTAGCTGGCTTGGAACATACTATACAGGCCAGGTTGGCCTCAGACTTGAAGCAGTCTTCTGTCTTTTACATCTCAAGTCCCGGGGTTACACATGTGCACTGTGGCACCTGACTGAACCCTGGTGCTTACATTCTGAAATCCTGAAAAACTTGCAGGATATTCTGGAGGGAAGTGGCAGGCTGCTATAATAGAAGAGAATGGCCTACTCTTCGGTCCCCCCCCCCCCCAACCCCCTGGACCCAGGATTAGGTACAGACCACACCCAAATACCAATTTCTAAGCACAAAGCAAATTCAAAGAGATTGGTCATTAAGAAGAAGAGTCAAAGGGGACTCTGCTGAGCTGGGCAGAAACAGCAGCAAATAGCTTTGCAAGTGTTAATTTTCAGAGGAAGAGAGAAGGTCTGTGTTAGAATGAGCTAGGACCTGTTGCTAAGTTCTGTTTGGGTATTTTAACTAGGGGAGTCAAATGAATGGGTTTAGATTCCTGGACCTTGCAGGTTTGGGGAGTTGGGTCTTGGTAATGAGCCTCAGGAATGAGTGAGTGGTCAAATAAGGGAATGGGCCTTGGTAGCTAACTTTAGGAATGCCATCTAACAGTTAAGCTCTGTTAGAGCCCTTCAGTGACTGCTCAATTTTGTCTATAAGTTCCAATAGATACAAAATTTATGATAACTGATGAAGGCACAAAGGGAGAAAACCAATCCTAAAACGATCTCTTACTAGGAAGGCAAGCCTTTCTCCCTTCCTTCCCCTCCATTTGTCTGTCTTCATAGTGTCTCACAGCATAGCCCTGGCTGACCTGGAAATCACTATGTAGACCAAGCTGGCCTTCAGCATGCAGAGATCTGGCTGCCTCTGCCTCAGGAATTAAAGGCATGTTTCCCCACTTCTGCTTGCGTGCTGCTATTTCCATTTTGTACTCTATCTTTAAGTAGCTGGTTGTCCTGGCAGGTCCTGACCTATGGCTTTAAAACTCTGGTAGTAACAACACGTTAGGATTTATGACAGTGATGACAACGAAGCCTGTAACTGCTTAACTTAGTCTGTTTAGCTCCATCGACTGGTAGTTTATTGTTGCGGTGAGTGTTTGCTACAGTGCGCCTGATGGGCCGCACTCCCAGCCACCCAGCCAGTGAATCTTTGGATACGCGAATGAAACACACACATACATTAGCTTATTTTTGACATGCCTTACTAGCTCAGTGGCTGGGCACTTCTAAGGCTCCCGCGGCTGGCATGCCCTTCCCTCCGGTACTCCCTGCTCAACACCTTCTGTATCTACTTTTAACTTTGGTGCCCTGTTACCTTCTGTGAAGCCCATTCAGATTTGCTGCCCAAGACACTTCTGGGCAGCCCCTTCCTGGGGCAGCTTTCCCTTTACTCGTACATTTCCGATGACTTCCCCTCTGTAGCTGTAAATCTGTTCTGTCTCTCCCAGGTCAGGGTGATCCTCTTTCCCCCCCCCCCCCCCCCACTCCCGCATCTTATCCTGAGCAACTCTAAGGGTCTAGCTCAGCTCCATCTCTCTTTGCTCAGCCGATGGCTGTATGGCATTTCTTTATTGTCAATCAAATCCAGCTGGGGACAGGCTTTCTTTAGCCTGCCAGCGGGACACTACAAACAGGCTCTTTTTGGGTAACACAATTAATAAGAGAACACCAGCCACTACAGTTTATTAAATGGGATTTATTTCTCATAGTTCTGGGGGAGGGGTGTAGAATGTCAGTGTCATATCTGATTTCTGGACCTTGCTGTGCCAGTATATGGCAGAAAGGGAGAGGATCTGTTGGAGGATTCTGAGCTTATCCACTAGGGTCTGTCGGTACACCATAGCAGCAGCCATTCTGCTTTCTTCCAGAAGGAACAAGGGGGCAGCAGGCAGGAGGGTAGAGGTGAATGCCACTCCCTGGTTTTGGCACCAGGTGGATGAAGAAAATAGGTCAAAAGGAGAGGAGAGGAAAGAACATGACTTTTCCTATATATGATGGAGGAGAAAGTTTATTATAAATATGTGGGAAAACATAGCCAGTAGAAGGGATAACTGGGAGAGTCCAGAGTGGTCATGTGATACAGTGGCTCCAGTAGACTCGCTAAGACAAAGTTTTACAGACTGAGGTGAGAAATGTCTCCTGGAGTCCTCCAGAACACCTCTATTCAGAAGCCGAAAATCTCACTTGGCAATTTGCTTTGCTCCTAAACTCTCCCCCTTCTTAGTAGCTGGGACTAAGAAAAACCAAGCAAATTAAGATGTAAAAGAATCCATCTTGAAGTAAGTCACTAGCCAGAAAATTCTGCACCACTTTGCTCCAGTCCTTGTAGTTACATTTACCTCCCAACAGTATATAAATGAAGTATGGCTCTGACACTATGGTATGAAAAGCATTAGTTAGCACAGTGGTATAAATATATTTCACGTGTCTTGACTGTATATTAGCTTATAAGTCATTGGACATAATTTAAAAGATATAATGTTATTAAGAAGAGGTTAGTCTAACCTCTAGTTTAACACATGAAAAATGCAAGTTTCTTTTGTTTTTTGACCCTCACAGTCACTCGTGCAGGACAGGTGCATTTGAAACAATAGGCCCAGACTAGAAGATATTTACATCTGAAGAACCTTATACAAACAGGTGGGTGTTAGGCAAATTAGAAAGAATTTACATTTGAGTTGGTGCAGAGCTCAGAGCTGCCTCAATGGAAGCTTGTGAGGAACTGCTTTTGTCTTGCAGACCCCACCTAGGGGATGTTTGGCCAAAACAACATTCTTAACTTATCCAGGTGTGATTCAGGATGCCATTCATACTTATTACTCATGGAGACTCATTTAGACTTAGGGAGTTTGACAAAATGTCCTTTAAAGTCTCTTTAAAAGTTTATATCAAGAAGATTGATGTTGTCTGTGTTCTAGCTGATAAATTTGTTATACGGAAAAACGTTTTACCTGGTTGATTTTATACTTCATTGTGCCAAATGGTTATGCTAATTGTTCCTTGTGCCTGCTTTACTGGATACTTCTTTTGATATGTAAATGTCAATCTCTCATGGTTAAAGGCTCATGCCTCAAAACAGAAAAATACATTCAGATTCAAAAACCACTTCTGTGTGTGGTTGTGTCTGTCTGCCATCTTGCCGAACCTGTTCCTTTTCCTGAAATCCAAAAGTTCCCCCTCGGATCTAAATCTTCCCAGCTGGGACCATCCATCCTCGGCAGTCATGACCCTGAATCATGTCGGGAACCAGGGAGGGGAAGGGAGAGGAGAGAGAGGAGAACCAGGTGCAGCAGCGAGGAGGCCAAGACAAAGGGCAGAGAGAGTAAGCAACCAACATATTTGGATTATATAGGGAAGAGCCTCTGGGAGAAGGGCAGCCTAGCCTCTTGGCTGAAAGTTAAGGGTTGAGGGTGGGATAGTCAACCATGCCCTGTAACAGGTAAAAAGGAGAGGAGAGGAGAGGAAAGGACATGACTGAAGGATTCTGGGAGAACATGGAGGACAGATCCACTTTGACATGTTAAATAGGCACCTCAGCTGCCAGTACCAGGACTGAAACTTAACAGAAAGGATAACCGTAGCTCTAAGGCAAGCTTACCTTGGACATTCCACGGCTCTCTGAAGCATCTCTTTGTGAGCCATTAATGGAGATGAAGATCTGGCAACCAGCGACAAAGAGCTAAAACCCTGCAGGTCAGGAACAAGAAGGCAAGGAGGGAGAAGGGAGGAGCCTGGAAGTGCAGAACTGTTTCCCTCCAGTGAGCACCAGGGTTTATAAGAAGAATTGAAGACACCCCACAAGAGAGGGCAAATGAAAGCAATGGGAGAGAGGGAGTAGTGGGATGGTGGGTGCATGATGGGTAGGGTGCAAAGAGGGAGCAGCAGTGTTTGTGACTTGAAAGGTGACGGAGACCTCCATTTATTCCATCACCATATCTCTGCATCTTCCTTCTTCCTCCTCCTTTCTCTTCTTCCTTTTCCCTCTCCTCCTTTTCCATTTTCTTCTTTCCCTCCTTCTGTGTGCAAGCATGAGTGTGTGTGTGTCTGTCTGTCTGTCTCTGTCTGTCTTATGTGAGTGCATGGTAGGGTGCACATGTAACTGTGTGCACATGTAGCTATATGCATGTGGAGGTTAAAGGTTAATATCAAGTATCTTCTTTCCACTTTCCACCTGGAGCAGGGTATATCCTTAAACCTGGAGGTAATCGATTCAGTTATTCTAGCTAGTCAGCATGCCTTGGGAATCTCTGGCTTCTACCCATCAAGGGATAGGATTAAAAGTAGGTCTTCTTGGCCACCCAGTTTTTACTCAGGTGATGGAGATACTAATTCCAGTCCTAACATTTTCCTTAAGCTTCCACAGCAAACGTTTCACCCTCGGAGGCATCCTCTGTCCCTCAGCCCTGTGTCTCCTCTTTAGCTTGTGAAGTAAACCAGATTACTGCTATACTACAGAACTGTACTTGATTTGGGCTAACTCCTGCTGCTTTGAACTACACATTTGGCTGTCTCTCTTGGTTCACTTGCTGACTTCTGAGGCTCCAGGAGGCACAGTTCCACTTGAAATCCTACCTAGGCTTAGAGACACACAGCCCACCAAGCCCTTGCCCCTGCTGGAAAGTTGGTACTTAATAATTTCCACAGACCAGGTCCATATTTTACACTTTTGAGAATCTTATTTTAAAAAGAGGAAACATTTTCCTTCATTTTGCAGATCAGAGGAGGATTAAAAACAAGCAAGCAAAACCAACCAATTACCTTTGGCAGAAGGCAATGCCAGGCAAGAACCCAGGTTTGTCTGGTTCTGCAGCAGAGATCTCCATACCTTACCTGTCTGTAGGGCCCCGAAGAGCCGTGGGCTCATTCTCCATTACCCTCTCCAGCTCTCACCTCTATATACAGGGGGAAGTTGAGCAAATCAGAATCTCTGTCATTTCCTTCTCATTCAAATCCATCCATTTTTTTTAAAAGAATAAAGTAACTCTATACTTGCATAAATATTATTAGAAACAATTTAAAACAAGAGAAATTAATTAAGGGATTAAGGATACTGTCGCATCATTTAACTCAGAGACAGGTGCTGTCAATCCCAGGTCAGTATTGCTGGTTGACTGCCAAGTTCCTAAGCTTGCTTTCTCTGCTTACTGCCCTCTCCTGTACTTCCTTCCCAGCCTGACAATGAGGTTCTCCAATGCTCTGGGCTAAACCTTCAAGTATTATGGCATTAAGGATTTAAATTGACCATGCAGCTCAATGTGTGATGAAAATATGAAATAGCTACCAGACAAGTGAAGGCAATTTTGAACTGCATTAATAAATAATTGGGCTGGAAAAGGTTCTGCAGTAGTTCGGATATGAAACTTTTATAAATAATTATAAAACAATGTGAGGCCATATGCTCAAATACAGTCACAGAGCAAAACAGAAAGAAAATGAGCCTAGGAGGGGAAATGGCCTTTGAAAAAGGCACTGAATAGTGTTGGACATTTGATGGGTAGACACTGAAGCCAGACTTCTTAGGCTGGGTTCACGTTGATGGTCAAGGCAAAGCAAAAGAAGGAAACTACATGTTGTATTTGTGGAAGAGTTAGATAGAGCCAATATGATGGCTCAGTGGGGACAGGTGCTTATTGTCATGTTGTGGGAAATATTAAAAAAAGTAGAACTGTTACATTACTGTGCTTGTGCCTGCAAGTATCTGCCCCAGTGGCCTGGTCAGCCATACACTGGTGGGCGATGGCTGATCTATTTTTATCTCATGGACTCTCTGACTCAGAACTACAAAATCTCTCCACCCAGCTCACTAAGTTCCTACTGGTCCCACTTCAGGCAAACCCATGCCATGCTGCCTTCTTGAACCCGTATGAGCCACCATGTGAAGAAAAACGCAACACAAACTTAGCTCAGAAATGATGGCAACTCAATCGATGGGTGTAGCAACTAGAATCCTAATCTTGTAAGCCATATTAAATCTAAATCCTCTGGTGGTGAAACCTGATGGATCCACCATTGAAACTGGGAGACACTTGTAGTTACATCTTGTCCTCACTCTATTCCTATCTAAAAAGGCCTAACTCTCTCCTGCTTCCTTTCTTCCTCTGTCCAACACAGAAGTCCCTCCTACTCACCCAGTGATTGGCTCTTTTATTCATTAGGGGATTGGTTCACAAGAACAGCACCAGGCCTATCCACAACACTGCCAAGCCTGATCTGAGCTTTGATCCCCAGAATTCACAAAGAGGCTCAATTTCTGATGTTGTCTTCTCCTTCCTCATGCATGCTATAGTTCTCATCTAGTTATCTAGCTAACTAACTAGCTAACTAACTATGGTAGTTTCAATAGGTTTGACTCCCATAGATCAATTCTTGAAAACTTGACCCCACAGGGCATGGTACTATTAGGAGGTGTGGCCTTGTTGGAGTAGGCGTGGCCTTATTTGAGGAAGTACATTACTGTGGGGTGGGCTTTGAAGTTTCCTATACTTAAGCTCTGCGCAGGTTTCCTATGCTCAAGCTCTTTCTAGTGTGAAATATAGTCCTCTTCTGCTACCAACAGATAAAAATTTAGAACTCTTGGCTCCTCATGCCTGCCTGTATGCTGCCATGGTTCCCACCATGATTATAATAGATCGAACCTCTGAAATTGTAAACCAGTGCCAATTAAATGTTTTCCTTTATAAGAGTTGCTGTGGTCATGGTGTCCCTTCACAGCAATGAAACCCTAAGACACTAATTAAATATAAATGTCATTTTAAAATGTTAAGAAATAATGTAAGTTTGGGTTGGCTTTATAAGCTCACTTGGTAGGCTGCTTGAACAATAAGCATGAAACCTTAAGTTTGATCCACCCCAACCCCCAGTGCCCAATAAACTGGGCATGTTATAAAGAGGCAGATATAGGAAGATCAGAAGTTCATGGTCCTTGGTTATATAGAAAATTCGAGGCTGGCCTTAACTACATATGATTCTCCATGTTAACTGCTTTTCTATTGCCTCAATAAAGTACCATGAGCCAGGTGACTTGTAGAAAAAATATCTTTTCTTGTTTGTTTGTTTTTGTTTCGTTTTGCTATTATGGTTCCAGTGGGTTAAAGTCCATGATGGCAGAGTGCAGACATCGTAACAGGAGCAGCAAGCTGATAGCTCACATTTTGAACCACACAAGCAAGAAGCAGAGAGTAGCCACTCCCAGAGACATACTTCCTCTAAGCAACTTCACATCCTCTAAACCTGCCCAAATAGTGCTGCCAACTGGAGACCAAGAATTTGATTCTCTAAGCAGATGAAGGACATTCTCATTCAAACCTCCACAGGTTACCTGAAAGCAACAACACAAAGCCCCCCAAAACCGTAGAAGCCAGGAGAGAAGTATGGCTTAGTGGTACATGCTTATAATTCTGGGATTCAAGAGAGACAAGGACAGGAAGGTTAGGAACTCAAGGCCAGTATAGGTGACAGGGAGACTTTGAGGTCATCCTGGGTTACATGACATTGTGTTTCTTTGATTTTCATTTTTAAAGGTGGGAGAGGCCTTTTTGAAATTGGAAGATAATATTTTAAAGATTGTAATCTGCTCATTCCTGTCCTTGAAAACTGTTTCTTCTTAGGCAACTGATAAGCGGGTGTTCTTGCTATCCTTAGTCATTCGTTAGTTTGGGAGACTGTCCATCTTTGCTGTCTGACTACCTCTAGCTAAACTGTAGAAAGTCATCCTTGCCCGTGTGAGGCTGGCCCAGTATTTATTAGAGCCTTGGCCAATCTACTGGTTCTACTGTCCCAGGCATCTACTGTAAGCACATCATGATCAGGCCTCCCAACCAACCTTTTATCCCCACCACCTGGCTTGATTCACTCAAAGAATGCTCCCTGAAATCTTTATTATTATTATTATTATTATTATTATTATTATTATTATTTAAATAGAGCTTCCTCACTGAAGAAATGGGAGCTTATTGAAAAGAGCTAAGGGCTAAAGGCTAAGAGCAGCCTGGTGGTCAGGAGCTGAGACAGGAACCTGCCGTCTAGCTTTCTCTCTACCCCCTTGTTCCTTTCTTTGTGCTTCATTCATCTCTGGTTTGCTGTCTGCTGTTCATTTGTATGCAGAAAACATGGCTACTGAAGGCTCCTGTATCCAGGAGCAGGAGAAGAGCATCCTGTCCTTCCTGCAGCATTTGTGAAGAGGCTCTGGCTAGCCAGTTCTGATATAACAACCATAGCAGGTGAGGTGGGAGCGTCCCTGTGAACCTGCCTGTGTAGTGCCACCAGAATACATGTAAGGAGAGGCAGTTCACAGGGACAGGGAACCCAAGGCAGAGTCGCGCACATCTCTTTAGATTAAGCTATTTGTTGATATGGCAAGCCCTGGCCACAGATATGAACTCTTAGTTTGTTTTGGCTGGTGTGGCTGAAAATATGTTGTGGATCTGTGTGCTGGAGAACAAATGTATTTATGCACTGGAGGTCAGCCTTAATTTCTGTCTTTCAGCAGCTCTCCACATTAAAAAAAAAAGACTGTGTGGGTATGTGTGTGTGTGTGTGTGTGTGTGTGTGTGTGTGTGAGAGCGCTCTCTCTCTCTCTCTCTCTCTCTCTCTCTCTTCCCTGCTTTCATCAGGCATGTACCTAGTCTGAGTGGGTTCTTGCTGAGGTCAAAAGAGATTGTCAGATCCCCTGAAGCTGTAGTTACAGTCATCGCAAGCCACCAACTGTGGGTGCGAGAAACTGAACCCTTGTCTCCCAGAAGAGCATTAAGCATTTTTAATCACCTCACCGGACCATATCTTGGCTGTCTCAGAGCTCAGTCTCAATATGTAGATCAGGCTAGCCTGGAACTCACAGAGATCCGTTTGCTCTGCCTCTCCATTGATGAAGGTATGTGCCACTGTGCTGTGCGGTGTCTTGTTCTTTTGAGGCAGGATAGGCAGGCTGGCCAGCCACCCCCCCAAATCTATCTCTTCAACCCCCCTCACCTCCCCTTTTCTTTGGAGGGGGGCAGTGTTAGGATCTGCAGTTCTCAGGCTATCATGGCAAGTCCTTTATTTACTGGGCTATCTCTTTAGCCCACCCTCCCTTTTGTTTTTGTTTGCTTGTTCTTGTTTTGAGACAGTCTCTTATATCCCAGGCTGGCCTCAAATTCATTCTGCAGCTGAGACTGGCCTTGAACTTCTGATCTTCTGCCTCCAGTTCTAGAGTGCTGGAATGACAGATGCGCATACTCTCACCTGGCTGAAGTAGAAGTTACTTAGTTGTAAAGGCAAATTTCTTAATATTGCACACAAACAAGAACATCCAGTTCCCTGGGTGCATGAACTCCAACTCAAGGGCTGACGAATGATCCACGGGACAGTGGTTGCAGCACTGGATAATATAATAGAGAGTGTGCTTCCAGCATTACAGCCTAACTACATAGCGTTCTTCTAGAATGAAGTCATTTCTGCTTCCACCTGCAGAACCCTAAGCATTGTAGCTTTGGACACAGCCAGTTCCTCTTGGGTTGGGGCATATGTAATCCAGTTCCCTAGTAAACTGGAAGAATTACTAAATCCCATTTGAACACTGAGAGAGGCCTTCTAACCTCATTACACCTCCATTTCTAGTTGTACTTACCTCAAAATGTCATTGCTAATTAATTCAGTCGGGTTTGTCCCTCTTGTCAGGTGGGGTCAGGAAGCTATTGCAGTACTCCAGTCCGTGGGAACTGGCTGGTCCACTTCCCATATTATTTCTTCTGTGGCTGGTTCCTCCTAATTGTCCCTTCCCCCACAGCATTGGGCTGGGCTCTTCAGCCCATCCCATCAGCCCTCGACATTCCCTGGCCCGCCACCCCCCCAACCTTCCGCTTGTGTTATCCCTGGCCTTTGTTCTTCTGAGAACAATACAGCTGATCTCTCCTGGAAATCAAGGCTGCCTCAGGGCAGTCTCACCTGGAAACATCCTGGGAAGTGTGAGAGTTGAAGTCCTTTAACCCCAGCAGGTGACCCGCTGAGAAGAGGAGCCAAGGATTTCTCAGATATCTCCTTGAGACTGGGAAGAAGGGTTTGCCCAAACTGTTAAAAGGTCTGACCAACATTAAAGTTTCCGGCTTTGATCAGTGAAATATTGTCTTGGCCCTCCTTCTTTTCGCCCCTTCCCCATCCATTCCTCAGCTTCTGTTCCAGCAACCCAGTTCATAATAGCTGCAGGCAGCTAAGGAATACAACACCTCCTCAGTCCTGTGTGTTTGTTATCCACACATCTACTAACTGCTCTGCAAAATTGCATCTTCTTTTCATAGGATAGAGAGATATGTCTCAAGGGATGGTAGCAGATCCAAAGCTTGCCCTCTCTAGCTCTCTTACCTCCAGATATGGCCTGGGAACCTCATCTGAATGTGGGAGACATTTATGTCACCTTCAGATTAAAATTTAAAAGCATCTCTGTTCTCTTGCTGTCTCACCCCTGCCCACATGGAAAAGTTCCTGCAGCTTCTGGGGACTGTGTAACCAGAGGCTGAAAAGAACTTGGAACTTCAGAGTACTCCACAGTGCAAAGCTACTGAGCATGAAGGATGCCCGCAAGGAGGCTTGACTGTGAGTGGGAGGAGAGATGCGGAAATCTGGGGGTTACAGCCATTGTGTAGCATCACCTCAAACAAAAACGGACTCCTTGCCTTCAACTCCCTCAGGTTGTTCGCTAGGATCATCCTTCCCCAGTCGCTGGAAGAGGCTCCTTCCACCACAGCCCAGGACCCTACGGGGTTGGAACTTGGGCCTGGTGTTTCATAGCTCCTTGTTGTATCTTTGAAGTCACTCTTCCTTTACAGTTAATCCATCTAGCGTTTCCTAGCATGAGGAGACTGTCCTCGACATTATTTCGTCTGTGCTTAAAAAGAGCATTTGAAGACAAATGTGACTATCAGCATTGGTATCCATAGCAACTATAAGAAATAGATGGAGTTCTGTGTACATCCATTTCTCTGATACCAAGCAGGGAACTGCTAATCTCTTCCATGTGACCCCTTCTCACTGTCTATACTCCTCTCCTTCATCCATTCTGTTTCTGGGGGATGTGGGCATGTGAGGCAGACACAGCATAAAAACCAAAGGCCGAATGAAGCCTCCCCTAGAAGTTATTTCACTCCCTACTTAAATCCACCCAAAGTGCACTGCTCCAGTATGTTAACCCTTTAAGTAAATATTTAATGATTTACTGATGCTTCACTTTAGAGCTGAAAGAAAATAAACCACATGTTCTCTCATAAGTGGAGTATAGCCTACTGTGTGTGTGTGTGTGTATGCAAACCAATGTACATGTTCGTATAGAACAACATAGTAGACAAAGAAAATAAGAGGGACTAAATGTGAGGGATGGTAATGGTGAGCATTAGAGAAGATGTGTAAAGCTAAGTGATCTCTAGTCTTAAATCTGTCATGGGTTCCCTCGGCTCTGGTGGTGGCTAAGTGCATACAAATATATCTGATACTGAAAATGTAAAACTGAATGTGAAGCTTCACAGCTTCCATTGGCATCTCCAGTTCCATCTCTAAAAGTTCACTAAGTTGTATGGGTCTGCCTAGTTTTAGTGTGTGGTGATTTGCATTTATTTGCAAGGATAGTTTATGTTTTAAAAGAAAATCCTTGTAATTTTATACTTCCGAAAGTTCTACAACACAAGGGTTTTAAGTGTCTCAGATATTATTGACAGTTTAATGTTAGTGCATCTGAAGAGAGCTTCTCTGGCCACAAAGCTTTCTCGCTCTCTGGGTTGCTTGTTAGTTTTGGTGGTTGCTGACCCACCCCAACCCTCAGACAAGAATAACAGAATATGAACTGGGGGTGGCAATACTGATGTTTTACTTTTTTCTTTCTTTTCCTTTCTTTCTTTCTTTCTTTCTTTCTTCTTCTTTCTCTTCTTCTTCTTTCTTTCTTTCTTTTCTTTCTTTCTTTCTTTCTTTCTTTCCTTCTTTCCTTCCTTCCTTCCTTCCTTCCTTCCTTCCTTCCTTCCTTCCTTCCTTCCTTCCTTCCTTCCTTCCTTCCTTCTTTCTTTCTTTCTTTCTTTCTTTTCTTTCTTTCTTCTTCTTTCTTCTTTCTTCTTCTTTCTTTCTTTCTTCTTTCTTTCTGACTTTCTTTCTTTCTTTCTGACTTTCTTTCTTTCAAGACAGAAGTCTCTTTGTCACTGGTTCTTCTGGAACTGTTGATGTAGACCAGACTGGCTTCAAACTCAATCCACTTGCCTCCCTTGGGCTTAGTGCCCACATCTGCCTAGACACTGCCAATGGTTCCTGCCCTGATGATAATGGACTGACCTCCTGAACCTGTAAGCCAGCCCCAATTAAATGTTGTCCTTGATCATGGCGTCTCTTTGCAGCAATGGAAACCCCAATTAAGACAATATATAAACATTTTTTTGTTTGGTTGGTTTTTACAAGTTAATCGCAATGCTCAGGGCAGTTGGTAATGGGGACAATTTGAACCAAATACGCAAGGGATGTGATTGCTTCTGCTGGAGCATCTCTATCCAGTTCTGAGACTGTGCTTTGAGAGGGGAATTCTTCCCATTCTTACACCTGTATTCTATCTGGGTCAGATACCTGCTATGTCTTTCACAAAGGAAGCTTAATTTATTCCTGTAAGGAAAGCTTTGTTCAAAGATCAGTGAGAACTGCTCTGTTCCCACAGCCTCTTATCTCCTGAAAGTCCCTGGGCCACCTCGTATCTTCCCACCAAGAACTCGCTATATAAGCTCTCAGAGGTGATTAGGCAAGCCTTTTCTGTTTGTTTTAATTTTAATTTATCTGTCCTTTTGAGAATTTCATACATGTATACAATGTATTTTTATCAAATCCCCCTCTCCTCCTTCTGACTTCCCCCAAACCGTTCCCTATGACCTCCTCCCAACCTTGAATCTTTTCTTTTGCTCTAAACTCCTCTGAGTCCAATTAGAGCTGCCTCTGTGCTCATGGGTTTAGGTCTGCAGGTGAATGGGCAAAGCTGGAGGAGCCACACCCCTGAAGAAAGCTGATTCTTCCTCCTTGTATCCTCATCAACTGCCAATAGCAATCAGCCTGGGGTAGGGGCTTTGTGAGCCTTCTACCATCTATGTCAAGCAACGTTTTTATTTATATGTTTTAACTTTTTATATTTGTGTGTGTGTGTGTGTGTCACAGTGTGCATGTGAATGCTAGAAGACAATTTTCAGGGTCTTGCTACTACGTGGGTCCCAGGGATTGAACTTAGGTCTTCAAGCTTGGAGGCAATTGCCTTTACCAGCTGAGCCATTTGGTCAGCCTGAAATAAGGTTTTTAAAGAACACTAAACCAAAGATCGAGAGACATCACCCTACGATCCTATGATTGTCACACAGCTTGGTGATTATGACTGCACACGGTGTACCCCACTCCCAGGCACTGTTTTCGGTTGAAGCCTGCTCACTGAAGAGCTGATGAGAATCACTTGTGCTGATGGGAAACTCTGGAGGTGGGACAGGACAGTGGGCTCTGGGCAGCTGGCCTTCTGCCCTTTCAACAAAGTTGTGTTCCGTTTTGATATGGAACTTGGGGGTTACAACCTGTACCCTAAGTCATTCTGTCATCGGATCCTCAATAAGCGAATTAAAAGAGCCAAATTAAAAGTGAAAAATAGAAAAGGAGATTTATTCAATGTGATCATGTTGGGAAGAGGAATGACTAGGGAGACCCCAGCTTTATCTTTGGGGTTGGGGGCCCCTGAAGTGAGATCGCAGTTTAAGTAGAGGGCCCAGGTTATGTGCATCTAAGAGGTCCTGGTCAAGGTCTGACCCTGCCTGAGAGGTGTGAGTTGTTAGAACTGGAAATCTCTTTCAGAGAGCCGTGCCCTTCATCGTCGCCCCACCCCCACTCCTACTCCCATCACATTGCTCGGCAGCCTTTTCCTTCTCCCAGCATGAGATTCCTGGTGAAAGTTTTACTTCTTTGAGGTTCATTGTTGTCTGATAGACAGGCAGTGTCTTTAGACTATCTTTACCTCAGTCAGGCCGGTTACATTGTAACTCTTTTCCTTTGTAACTGTTTCCAGCCGCTCCTTCTCCTCCTCCTCCCCTAGCGGAGGTCACTCTCCGCCTGCTACTTCTAGTTGGGGATGCCTTTCTCGGGTCTGGCTGGGTAGACAAGCTACCCGCTTCTGGTTTCTCTCTTTTCCCAAAAGGTTTGAAGTTTTTTTTTGGTCTGGAACTTGAATTTTACAATCGTGCCTTCTTTTTCTTCAGGGAAGGGCAACCATTGTAATTCTTAGCATTAAACAATTTTTTTTTAAAAAAAATTATCACCAGTAAACTAAACTAAACTAAAGCAGGTTTTATGCAGCCCTCTTGACCACTACTGCTCAGACACCTTCCTCAGCGGATGCAGCCCACACCAGTAGAGCCTGGGTAATCCCTGTTCTTAAAAAGGAAGGATGCTGACCTAGGAGGCCAATTTCACTTTTGTTTTTTTCATTTAATTTTTTCTAATATCTTACCCAAATTAAGCTATTTCTGTTCCTGAAGTCTTGTTTTCATAGCACTGAACAGAAATCTATCCATAGTTAAAAAAAAGTTATCAACATTAAGGCATCTAGTATCATCCAGTGCCTTGTGGATGAAATAACTTCATATAATTTATTATTGAGGAATGGATTTGACTTTAGCTATTTGACAGCAAATAACACCAACAAGAATATAGTAAGGGTACTTGGACTTGGGATAAACCATTTCATGTGGTTTATTGAAAACAGATCTCATCTAGGATCTGGGATTCTTGCATCCACTTCCACAGACAAACCACTTTTTGGTAATTATGAAACTAGTTATTTATTTCCAAAGGTTTTTAGGTCCATTCTCTCGGTCTTCAAGAAAATGACAATCGACTCTTTATTGCCTCCAGAAAGTTATCAGAAGATGTCCAATGGAAAAGCTTCAACTGGGATAATGTCACAGAAAACCAAATGTAAATCAGAATAGCAGTGGACAAGAGGAGAAAAGAAAATGCTTCTGGTATTACAGGAAGTTGGATAGATAGGCAGCCTTTATAAAAATAAATAGTAAGAGGGTGTGGTGGTATGATAAGCACCACCTCTGCCGTCAGGTCTACTTGAACACTTGGTCCCCAGTTATTGGAACTGTTTGGGAAGGATTAGAGGGCATGGACTTGTTGGAGGACATGTCATTGGGGATGGGCTTTGGGGTTTCAAAAATCCCTGTCAACTCCTTCTGTGGAGTAGGATTTAAATTCTCAGCTACTGCCCCAATGCCACCTGCTTGCTTCCTGTCATGATGATCATAGACTAACGCTCTAAAAGCATAAGCAAGCCCCCAACAAATGCTCTCTTTTGTAAGAGTTGCCATGGTCATGGTGTCTATTCCCAGCAACAGAGCAGTAACTAAGACAAGGGGTATGCTCAAACATGAATACACTGTGTGCAACTGACGTGCTCTGAACGCTTCAGGGAACTGACCTGACTGGGGTGTTGAGGGAATGAAGAAACGGCAGATGCACATCTAGAGAAAAGCTGGGATCAGGTGGTTTCAGCTTTCAACAGGGAAACCACGGCATCTGCCCCACCCCCAGATGTTAAGCATGTTTATTATATATAGTTAAGCAAGGAAGCGGGGCTCATGGTACACAGGCTGAATCAAGGAGGCAGGTTTGGTTAATCTCTTTAGGAGCAGTCAGTGCAGGGGAGAAGACTTCAGGCCATAAATGTTTGGTGGTGGTGGTGGGGTGAGAAGGCTATAATGGATATTTTATGCTCACACTGTCAGTATTTCCATGTGGACCAGAGAAAGGATTTGCTGCATTTCTGAGTCTTACTGGGAGTAAGTCTTTGCCACTTGCATGGGGCAGAATCACTGAGGTCCTTGATATGGCTATGTGTTTGCCAACAATACACATTCACATTCACTCACATTCACATTCTCTCTCCCTACAGTGTGCGTGTGCGTGTGCGTGTGTGTGTGTGTGTGTGTGTCAGTGCCCTGTCTGTTTTCTTCTTGTGGGCTCTGGGGATTGGAAGTGAGGTTCTCATGCTTGCATTTAGCCACCGAGCCATCTCCTGAGCTCTTCACATTTTAATGAAGCAGACGTTTGATTACTTTTCATTATAGTACTTGATGCCACAGAACTACAAGAGGCAGATTCGTTATTAAAAACTGCTTTCCATAGCCGGATTGAGAGGCTCACTTCACATACCCCGCCACCCTACAGTAGAGTTCGCACACAAAAATCAAGTTGAATGAAATCCATCTCTGTAGTCACAGCCTCACACCTTTAGAAGGCTGAATCTCTGGCCAACTTAGAGCTGAAAGGAAAACTAGAAACAGTGAAAAAACAATGAGGAGACCACATAGAGCCAGTCACATAAAGACGGACTTCGATGCATCCATACAAACACACGTAAGACTACAATATCACATGCTCATCATTACCTTTAAGTGGGGAGCCCGGCCTGTGTGACTCAGTGGTCACAATTTTCTTGGTAGCAGGGCACAGGAACAGCCATTGCTTCATTTCCCAAGGTAAATCAGAAACATGCCTCCTAGTAGAACACTCCTAACTGCCCCTCTGATGGAGTAGCTTCTACCCAGGCCCTTGTTGGACTTATTATTATTATTATTATTTGCCTCATTCTGAAGATAAAAGATTCTTGATGATAATCAATAATGGTCTTAACCTGCTGAAAGGTAGCTTTCTATTGGATTCGTACTTCCATCTTCAATAAGTTGCAAGGTATCTCAGATAGACTCCTGTGTGCCTTGGGTCTCGGCACTTAGGTGTGCCTTTCTCTTTCTCTGCACATCTTGTGACTTGCTGTCACTTATGAAATACAAGTGTAGCAGCACCGCTCCCCCACTGTCTGAGGTTCCTGCCAGCAGGGAAGATGCTGGTCCCTTACTACCTCAGTTTTGTTGCCTAGAGTTAGAGTAGGGTGTGGGGTGTGGGTGGGATGTGGAACAAATGTTCTGAGGACCAACCATTCACAAGTCACAGAAGCCATTATGATTTCATCAATCTTAGGAATCTGACTTAAGGCACCAGCCCTTGTGAGAAAGTATATTTTACACCAGATGCTCGAACTATCAAGTCAGCTCTGAGGCGTGACACACACCAGGGCAATGTTGTTACCCACCTCCTATGTGCCTTGTGGCAGACATTTGAATTTCAGGGACTGTCTTTTAAAGGAAGTGTAGTGATTTTTAGAACAAAGGCAAAGTTTGATTGTGGGTTCAGATTTATTTTTCAATATTTTAACCACGGCATGGATAGTTTGGTAGTTATTTTGAGAATCCTCCCTGCTTAGAGATTCACTTTTGGGTGTCTGTTACATAGTCTCTTTCCCTCGGTAGGTTGTGAGGGAGACTTTGCAACGTGTTCCCGTGAGACTTCTCACAAGTGATAAATGAGATTCATGCAATCTTCTTGTTCACACAGTAACTGCCTGAAAAGCCAAGCCGTGGAATGAGGGGGTGGGGCTGAGTATGACAGATTGATGAAGATGAGGAGAAATGAATCCCGAGAGGGAAGGTGGAGCAAACCCAGGAAGAGTGTAAAAACCAGAAAAGCAATTCTAAATTGGATTTAGAGATGACAGAATGACACAGTGAAACTTTCTATAGGGACAAAGTTGCTAGGTTGCTATGTGCGAAGCAGCCTGGAGTTTCTGCAAAGAAGGAATCAAAAAGGAGCTAGAACACATGTAGTTCTTACAAAAGAGTCAGGGACTGGTACAGGCACAGACTGCCTATGGCAGCTTCTCTGGGTCTGCTGTGTTAGCTGAGTATTGAGATTTGGCCGAAGGAGATATTGTTTATACATTATTAATTGCACATTAAATGAATGAGTCCAACTTTGCTTGGTGCTCTTAATAGAGTCCCAGATTTCAATGTACCTCATTTCTGGTCTGCTCCTGAAAGTTACTTAGGAGTGCCTCCAGATGATCCTAGTTTTTCAAACAACACCTCACACTGTATCCTTCTCTTTCTCCTCTGCACCAAGGAATTAAAGGAACAGTGACTAGAAACTTTATCTGGCCCTGAGAGAGAACCGTAGTAACTGGGTTCACTGAGATCTTAGGCTCCGTATTTTTGTTTTTGTTTTGGGGTTTGGTTTTGGTGTGTGTGTGTGTGTGTGTGTGTGTGCTGATACATCTGTTTCCAGCCCTGTTGTCCTTGGAAAGGTTGATTTCTTCAAATCTTAATATGTCCAGGGCAATAGAATTAGGTGACCTCCATCATCTAGCTCCAAGGTTTCTATTGAGAACCAGAAGAAATAATGAATACAAATACACACACAGAGAACTGCTTTATACAGTAGTAGAAACACCATCCATATATAGGTATGATTATAACATTATTTTTTCAAGTTGTATACTGTATCACTCTTTATTTTAAATTTCCCCTCTTTTGTATATATTCATAGCATATGCATTTAAATCTTGGTAAGTATAATTGCAGTTTCATCAGAAATATTTTCCTATATTGTCTTAAAACTTTTATACAGGTAGATTTCAATTAGCACCATTGTGTCTTTACCAATGTCTTCAGTATACATGAGGCTTGAAAAATAGATGTAACTAGAAACATCTATGTAGCTCAGGCTGACGTTACACTAACAGCTCTCCCACCCAAGCCCCTAAATGCAGAGAGTCCAGGTATGGACCATCACATCTGGCCAGGAACTGCCTTTAGAGTGAGCATCTTTCTTTATCAGTTTCAGCATCCTTGGACAAATTGAATTTATTAATCCCCAGAAGGCTCAAAGATGGACTTATTTTTTAAGACACACATGAACTTGGTGTCAGGGTTGTGTGAGGATATTATTGCTGTCCGATCTATTATTACCATATATAGTACCTTCTCACTGAAAAGCCAAAGGCTTTTTTCTGATGGTTATTGTCATCGTGTCCCCCTGGGCTGAAAGCTTCATTATAAACAATAAATAATAACCTCCCTGATTTGTGGAATGTCTCCTATAAAGCTATTTATCATGACTTGTCATGGATTTAGAGGGGGAGTTTATTCATTGAAATTAGGGAAGATTGTGAACTTCTATCTGTTAGAAGAAGAAAGCAAATTGTTGAATACTCCTGTACGCTTGAAAGCTGTCTCCCAAAATGATCAGTTATACTTTTAAGTTAAGAGAAACATAGACAATGACCATATAATGTAAAAGAAATATGAACCAATCATCCCGTTCTCTGAATTACAGAAGGAAGGCAATTCAAGCAGAGTTGACTACTGGTCTATCTTCTAACAGAATTGAACAAGCCTTGAACAGACACATTTCCTACTATGTATCCTGATTCTTGTGGACAAGATAGCTTCCTGAGGTAGATGTAGCCAATGCATGAGCCTGCTATTGAGACTTGTACAAAAGATGACCTTGGTCTGTCTTAGGCATCATTACTGGAATATTGCTGGGGGAATAATGGGATTAACTGTGGGAGGAGAATGTTATAAAGAAATGGAATAGAGATAGGCTGGAGCAGATTGTGAATGAGTTATAATTCTATGTAAATTACAGTCTTAAAGGAGTAGATACTTGGGCTGGAAGAATCACAGGTTAAAGGACAAAAATGCCAGTTCATAGGAAAACAGGGTAGGGATGTGCTGATGAGCTGAGAATTGTAGGTTATAAAAATACAGAAAGACTGAGCTAACCAGGGAAGTCTTGGAGTAAGACCCACCTTTTAGTTCTGCTTTCCAGGACGTGAACCTTGAGCCTACCTGGGCTCCAGTTCCCGTGTACTATGTCTTTGGCATTTCTTTCTCTTATCTGGATGTTTTACAAACTTTGACTTATTTCTAATCAGTACTTAGAAACCACTCCCTTAAGAGTGGCTCTTTAGCCTTATATAACACATCACAAGTATACATTGCTCGTGTCTGCATGACTATCATATAAAAGCAAGCCATAGCTATTCACTTTAAAAACAATTAAACAAACAAACAAAACCACAAAGGTACTGCTACAAAAATGATTTTTTTTCAAGGTCCTTCTTCCAAGGTCCAAATAGCATTTGAAATGAGTGTCCACCCTGTAGATACTTCAGCTTTTATCAGGCAATTAGTGTCTTTTAGCTGTCAAGTGGGATTACATATATCTTCATTATTATTTCTTTTTAATAGCATGGATAATAGAAGGGTCAAGAGTGCTTGATGCTCTTGCAAAGGAAAGGTACCCAGAGTCCAGCACTCATGTTCGGTGACTCAAAAATCTCCTGTCACTCCAGTCCAAGGGAATATGACACCCTCTTCTTACCTTCTCAGACACAGATCCCCTTAGGCTGGCATGTGCACACACTCTCTCTCTCCCTCTCTCTCTCTCTCTCTCTCTCTCTCTCTCTCTCTCTCTCTCTCTCTCTCTCTCTCACACACACACACACACACACACACACACACACTAAATCTTTCAGAAATTTGTTTTATTAGTTTATTGGGTTTTTAATTTCATTTCCCCAAGCTCATCCAAATCCACCCTCCCTTTTGTGTCATCTAAAAAAAGCAAGCAAGCTTTAAGATCACTTTGTGTTTCTCTCAATATTTTTGGATGTGTGCTTTTGATCAGCTAACCAGGGGTTACAAATTTAGAGAACACTGACTCCCTCCCAGCAGCTAATGATTGCCAATTGGTTCATGGCTAGGAGTGGGACTTTCTATACAATTCATAATGCATTCTGGGATTTGGGCTGCCTTGGGCTGGCATAGGTCTTGTGCATGCTGTCACAATCTCTGTGGGTTTATATGTAGCTGCCCTGCTGTCTTCAGAAGATGGTTCTTTATAGTCATCTATTTTTCTCTGGCTCTTAAATTCTCTATACCCTATCCTGAAACAATTCCTGAATCTTGGGAGAAGGGTACTAGATAGATGTTCCCTTTAGGACTGAGGATTCTTGTTATTCTCAGAGCTTTGGCCACAGAGTTGTGGGTCTCTGTGTCAATCATAATCTACTGAAAATAGAAGTTTCCTCATTGAGGCTTCAGAGATGCGTTTATCTATGGGCATAATAGTAAGTTACTAGAAATTAGTTAAGACATTTAGTAGCATAATAGTAGTAGGTTCTCCCCCTAGGACCCATTAGCTACCTATCTATAGGTTAGAGATAATTGGTTTTATTTTGTCAAGGGTAGGCAAAATGTAGTTATTTACTTCCATAACATCCATACAACTATTGTACCAGTGTCTTGCCAGGCCAGTCATTGTTGTAGCTCAAAATGTTCACAGTTGGATAGATTTGTTGATGACCTCTCTCCTCTGGTAGTATGCATATAGCACCCTCCAGTACTATGGAAGCCATCCAGTAGGGAAGAAACTTCCAAGTCATTACCAGCATGAACTCGTCATATTTTATGACTTAGTTATGGGTTGGGTGTCTTTTGCGACAGTTGTCTTACTATCATGTTCTACAGGATAGCCAAGAACAATGACAATAGCCTGTTTGGGGATCTATGGGACTTCATTGTTGGATAACTTCAAAAGAGGTAAGCTGTTCCTGGCTCTGGAGTATTTACTTGGTAGCCTCTGATATCTAGCACAGGAGTTGTATTGGTTCTTTCCCTCTCCCTCTCCCTCTCCCTCTCCCTCTCCCTCTCCCTCTCCCTCTCCCTCTCCCTCTCCCTCTCCCTCTCCCTCTTCCCCTCTCTCTTCCCCTCTCCCTCTCCCTCTGCCCCTCTCCCTCCCCCTCTCCCTCTGCCCCTCTCCCTCTGCCCCTCTCCCTCCCCCTCTCCCTCTGCCCCTCTCCCTCTCCCTCTCCCACTTCCCCTCCCTCTTCCCCTCTGCCCCTCTCCCTCTGCCCCTCTCCCTCTGCCCATCACCCTCCCCCTCTCCCTCTGCCCCTCTCCCTCGGCCCCTCTCCCTCTGCCCATCACCCTCCCCCTCTCCCTCTCCCTTTCCCCCTCCCTCCCTCCCCCTCTCCTCTGCCTCTCCCCCTCCCCCTTCCCCTGCCCCTCCCTTCTATCCTCCCTCTTCCTCCCCTCTCCTCTTCCTCTGCCCCTCCCCCTCCCCCTCTCCCCTCCCTCTCCCTCCCCCTCTCCTCTTCCTCTGCCCCTCCCCCTCCCCTCTCCCCTCCCTCTCCCTCCCTCTCTCCCTCTCCCCCCTCCCTCTCCTCCTCCCCCCTCTCCCTCTCCCTCTACCTTCTCACTCTCACTCTCTCCCTCTCCCTTCCCCCTCCCCCTTTCCCCTCCCCCTCCCGCTCTCCCCCTCCCACTCTCCCCTCCCCTCCCCCTCCCTCTCCCCTCCCCCTCTCTCCTCCCTTTCCCCCTCTCCCCTCTCCTCTTCCCCCTCCCCTCCCTTCCCTCTCCCCTCCCCCTTTCCCTCCCTCTCCTCTCCTCCTCCCTCTCTGTCCCATCCCCCTGTCCCCCTCCCCCTCTCCCTCTGCGCCTCCCCTCCCTCCTCTCTCCCTCTCTCTTCCTCCCTCTCTTTTCCTCCCTCTCTCTCTCTCCCTCTTTCTCTCCCTCTCCCTCTCTCTCTCTCCATATATATACTTTTATATCTTCATATCTCATCTCTTTTTATCTCTTCATATTTTATACTTTTATATTTCATTTACATTTCATGGGTTTCCTTTATATTTTTTAAAAGATCTTTTCTCTTTAAGAAAGCATGGAGAAGTGAGTATTTGTGAAATCCAGGCGCTACTCTTTCTAGCCCATTGTCCTGTATTGTCTACATACTGTTACTCCCTACTCTTCTCACTACTAGCACAACACACACTCAAAACTCTTGGCAGCTTATGCTACAGCTTAGTCTTCTTCCTAAAATGACTAAAATTTGTGATTCCATCAGCTCTCTTGCACCAATGCTACCATGTGTTAATTTAGGAACTCTGGCTAGTGTCATGAGCTAATGGAATAAGTGTGTTCTGAGTATATAGTCAGTAACTTTCCATTGCAGTGACAAACACCATGACCAAGGTAATTTATGAAATAAAACAATGAATTTGGGGTTCAGGGTTCCAGAGAGTAGCAGAGTCTATGATCATCATAGTAGGCAGCTTGGCAGCATGCAGACAGGCAGGGTGCTGGAGCAATAGTTGATAATTTATGTCTTGAGATATAACCATGAGGTAGAGAGCACTGAGAATGGCATTAGATTTGAAACTTCAAAGCCCATGCCCAGTGACATCTTCTCCAACAAATGTAACCTTTTCCAAACTGTTCTACAAACTATAGGCCAAACTTATAAGTTCTACAAACTTATAAGCCTAGTGGTGGTGTGGGGTGTGGGCATTCTCATTCAAACCATCATAGATAGTCTTTTAGTTTCTTTTCCTATTACTGTGATAAAATATTCTGACCAAAGAACGTTACAGAAGAAAGGGGTTGTTTTGACTCATAGATTACAGTCTATCATAGCAAGAAGGCTGCAGCAGCAGGAGGTTCAGGAAGCTGGTCACATCGAATCCACAACCAGGACAGAGCGCAATGATAACCACACACTTACCTTAGTTATTACCTTATGTTCAGCCCCGTTTCCTTACCTTATACAGCCCAAGATTTTCAGCTTAAGGAACTGTCCAGTCCACAACTAAGATGAATATCACTGATCAGTTAATATAATCCAGATAATTCATTGCAGACATTCCCAGGCCTGTTTCCTAGGTGATTCTAGATGACATCAGACTGGCAGCACAAACCATCATGATGCCAGCTATGTCTTATATGTTTTTCCTCCACCAATTACTTTGAATTATTTTTCTTCCCTGACTTTTTTATCTTAAGAGTCTTTTACATTTCAATCCTAACTTGTATGATTATTTGTATATTTCTTTCTTTCCTAAGAGTATGCTAATAGTTCAGAATATAGCCAACAGCCAATATGAGCTCCTGATTAGTGTGAGAGAGTCTTTCTTAGCATCCCAACTTGATCGAATTCCAACTGAAGTCAAATACATCAGTCCCTGTTTACCTTCTGGTGAGTTCAAAATATTAAGAGTAGCTCAGAAATTCCATGAACACCATCTGTTACTTTGGTACACCGGTTAGAGTCACTGCAGTCACTGTCTCTGTGGTGTTTTGAGGTTTCCAGGGCAATCTTGATATTAAAATGCTCATTCCCCAGTGGCTACACCTCGGAGTTTTGATAAAATGCTTGTTTTCCCTATTGCCAGCAGATTGTCCTGTCCTTGATTGCTGTCAGAATTTGGATTTGGTTCATTTTAGTTAAGGGAGCATCTGTTTCTGGGGAAACTGATTCCTTATCAGTTCTAAGGAATGACTTTTGAAGGGTCCAAGTTTGCTTCTCAGAAACCATGTCAATGGCATTTGGGGTGGGGGACAGTTCTGCACACACACACACACACACACACACACACACACACACACACCTCATGCATGCACACACTTAAAATAGTAAAATAAACCAGGTGGTGGTGGTGCATGCCTGTCTGTAATCCCAGCACTTGGGAGGCAGAGGCAGGTGGATTTCTGAGTTTGAGGCCAGCCTGGTCTACAGAGTGAGTTCTAGGGAAGCCAGGGCTACACAGAGAAACCCTGTCTCAAAAAAAAAAAAAAGTAAAAAAAAATAAAATAGCATTTTATTATTAACATTTCTTTAACCACATTTTAATTGAAAACATTTAATTTAAATATTCTCCATCATAATTTTAAATAATTATTTTATTGTATGCATATGACATTTTTGCTTGCATGCATGGAGGACCCAGAAGGGGTTCAGGTAGGGAAGTGAACCTATGAAGGGTTGAGAATGCTAACCAAATTCAGATTGACTTTGCCAACTTAGATCAGATTTTGAATAGTCTAATGCCAGGTGGCTCATTGTCAGCATATTTATAACAGTAGAATTTGGGAAAAAGTTTTCAGGCAACAGTCATTCAAACAGGTGCACAATAAAGCTTAAGGTGTGACTACACAGAAACTCCTTTACAATATACATTTGACCATAAGGATGGGTTCTGTAGCTAAAAGGCCTAGAATCTAGTGTGGCCTCTGACTAAGGCAGCATGGAGATAAGCAGGCTATAAAATGCTTGTGACATCTATGCTATGGATAGATTTAAGTGTGAGCCAGAGATAACAGTCTAGGGAAGGAGACTCTGGGATAGGTATTCTAGGGAATTTGGGTTAGATTTGCCTTTATAGGAAGAGGTAGGTGAGGTCTACCTTCACAGGTAGCACACAGGGTACCAGGTTCTATAAAAAAAATCCACTCCCAGCTTTCTGGGTAGAAAAACAGGTATTTGATCTCCTCCATTGAGAAGTTTCCCCTGTGTGTTTAACACTTCTTGTTTCCCTAGTAATCGGTGGACACGGGACTTTTGTGCCTTCAATATGCATATATGTTTCTGTACAACCTTGGAGGCCAAAAGAGAGTGTCAGATTCTGAGCTGCCATGGGGATTCTGGAAATTGAATTCAAGTTCTTTGAAAGAACAGTCAGTGTTCTTAACCACTGAACCATCTCTATAGTACATAAATTAAAATTAAAACACTATTATCATCTATCTATCATCTATAATCTATGTATGTATGTATGTATGTATGTATGTATGTATGTATGTATGTATCTATCTATCTATCTATCTATCTATCTATCTATCTATCTGTGGTGATTTGAATATGCTTGTCCCAGGGAGTGGCACTATTAGGAGGGAGGTGTGACCTTGTTGGAGTAGCTGTGACCTTGTTGGAGGAAGTGTGTCACTGTGGGAGTAGGCTTTGAGATCTTCCTTCTAGCTGCTTAAGGATGCAAGTCTTCTCCTGTTTGCCTTTGAAATAAGATGTAGAATTCTCAGTTCTTCTAGCACCACACCTGGCTGGATGCTGCGATGCTTCCTACTATGATGATAATGAACTGAACCTATAAGTTAGCCCCAATTCAATGCTTGTCTTTGGTCATTGTGTCTCTTCAGAGCAATGGAAACCCTACCTATGACACTATATATTATTTATCATCCATATCTATCTATCTATCTATCTATCTGTCTATCTATCTATTTCTCTATCAATCATCTATACCTATTTATCTATATCTATCCATCTATCTATCTAATATCTATAATCCCTATCTATCTATCTATCTATCCGTCGTCCACCCACCCATCCATCCATCCATCCATCCATCCATCCATCCATCTATCTACCTACCTACCTACCTATCTATCTTTCTATCTATCTTTCTATTGTCTACCTACCTATCATCTACCTCTTATGTGCTCTTGCCTGCCAGGTACACACATGAAGATAAGTGGCTAGCTTGAGGCAGTTGGTTTTCCCCTTCCACAAGGTGATCCTGGGGTAGAGCTAAAATAGCAAGTTTCTGTATCCAGTTGGCTGTCTCCTGACCCTCCTTTCATTTCCTATTGGCTTGATGTGTGTGTTACTACTGACAAATAAAAATGAAGAAGTCTGGTGATTTGCCCCTGTTATGCTAAGTGATAAACGTTTCATCAACAAGGTGCTTTGAGGCTTGGGGTGAGGGCAGCCTAATGTCGAACTTTCCTTATTCTTAGAGAAAGAAAGGAAGCAAAGGCCCTTTATCCTGACTCCTCTGATTTGCTCTGCCTGTGTGTGCACTGGGCAATCATTTGCTACCTCTATTGTTACTTATTTCTGTAGGCCAGACATAATTTTGACTCTGATGATTGAGATGGATTTACAACAAATCTGGAGCATCTGTGACTCTGGACTTCCCTTTCTTGTGGTACAGCTTAACCCACATTTAGGTTCCTTTTTCCTTGGTATTTCTGGTCCTCATAGCTAAAAGTTATGCTACACTGGCATTGTATAAGAGTTCTGATTTTGGAGATCTTAATGATAAACAAGTATACCCACAGAATCTCAGAAGGGTGCTAAAAGCCATTTAACATCCTCATGCTATGCAAACTGAGAATTCGGTGGGCAATCTAATCATCAGGTTGTGACAGTAGACTTCCATAGACCCACTGAAATGCTGGCCGTCAACAGTAATAACTTTACATATGGTGTATTATTAATAAGAAACAACCCGTTATAGACAGATCTGAATCATCGACACCTTGAAATGCTCAGGCATGTCTAACCTGCAGCCTGCAGGCTACGTGCAGCCAAGCATCCGTATGAAGTCAACCCAGCACAAAACCATAAACTGAAAACACTGTGTGTGTGTGTGTGTGTGTGTGTGTGTGTGTGTGTTTCCTTAGATTGTCCTCTGTAACTCGATTGCGTGGCTCTGAGGATTAAACTTTGTGGATGACAGTATGTTGCAGTGTCAAAGGGCAAACCTTTAAAGTAAGAGGGTTTTTAAGAAGTTAGGAAAGGATCTGTTATTTGGGCAAATTGGAGAGAGGCCTTGTACAGAGGTAACTGAGACCAAATGAGGTCATGGGAATGAGATAGCGTCTTAGTTTTCGTGTTAGACTCTAACAGGACTAGGGTCCTTCTGTAAGAGGAAGAAATACTAGACAGCTAGAGGTAAAGTTTAGGAAAGTACTGTGTACCATGTGCAAGGTTCTAAGGTTAAAAGACCAGTGGGAGAGGGGAGGGGGCTGTTAATACCCAGAGAAAAAGGTTTCTGGGGGGGCACAGCTTAAAACTGACTATAAGCTGCCAAGAAAGGTTGTCATAAAGCTCAACCCACCAACACCTTGATCTTGAACTTCTTATTGTCAGAACTGTCTCTGTTGTTTAAGACACCTTATCTGTAGCATTTTGTCATGGCAGCTCCAGCAGAGTGTAAAAAGAAAATAAAAACAAAAACAAAAACAAAAGACCCAAGCAAGGTTGCATAAACACCAGCAATGCTATAATCTCACATGTCATTGAGAAGACTTCTCCAGGGTTGATCAATTAGCAGCTCAATACTAAGGACTGGGATGCGGGCTTTCCAATCTTTCTGCTCTGCTGTGTCAGCAGCTTGACTTTCAGCTTCAGCTCTTATCTGTGCAGGGAAGGAGGCATCCAGTCAGTTCCAGGACTTGTTTAGACCCACAGTCCCGTGCAAGCAACAGAAAAGTCGACTTGTCACGAGAACCTCTTTGAGAGTGAAGCAGCCTCCTGGGCACAGCCTCCTCCTCCCATGCATTAGCATAATATGTGCTTCAATCTTCTAAATTGTGTCATGTGCTTTTGCTGCCACACGCCTGGTCCAGGGAATAATCACGTCAGCTGTGATCCATTGCCTGGGACCAGAGACTTGCTGGGAGGAGTGGCTGAAGGGCCAATGCACCAGTGAAGGGGGCTTAAAAAGAGAGAAGGGGGTTAAGGGAGTTTGGTACGGGGGTGTGGGGGAAGGGGGTGCCCAGGCGGGCCCCTGCCCAAGCACCTCTTCCTCCTGAAGGTCCACACGCACACAGGCATGGTATAAAATAGTTTATTCAGGGTAGAGAATGGGAGTTAGAGAGGCAGAGAGAGAGAGAGAGAGAGAGAAGAGAGTAGAGAAGTGGAGGCTGGCCGGCCATGGCCACGTGAAGAGAGGGGGGAGGGGAGGAGAGCCCAAGGGGCAGAGAGGTGAGGGTGGGATGGAAGAGAGTGATGAGAGAGAGAGGAGGGGCAAGTAGCTCCTCTTATAGTGGGCCAGGTCTATGGGGCAGGGCATACCTGGCTGTTGCCAGGTAAGAGTGGGGTGGAGCTTAGGCAGAATACTAACAGTAGCCAGTGGCGGTGTCTTGGGTAGGCCACCGAGAGGAACTTCTCAAGTGTTTGTTCTACTTCTTGCTTTAACCCAGTTCACTAACCTGGCATGTCTTCTGATCTGGGTGAAAAAGACAGGATGGCCAGGAACAGCCCACAAGACTGCCCAAATCCCTTTACCTCATTCCACATTTACTAAGCAGTTTTCTGGTGATTATTCAGATCGCCTAACTACCTTGATACCTGATAGGGTACACCCAGGATAGTGGCTGATATAATTAGCATGATGGAGCCTTGCCTGTTGAAAATTAATAACTTCATGTTCTGACTTCATACAATCGTCTTGCGAGTACAATTAGATTAAAACTGTATTTACCACCATTCAGCATTGCCTACTGTGTATTAAAAACCCACAGAGGAAATCATAGCCTATACGTTAGACTCAGGTTCTGTGAGCTTGTGTCTCAGGGTAGCTGCTAAGGTCACCATGCAGGGAGTGTATCTCAGGCAGCAAGCACATTAAGGACACACCCTGTTTTTCCACCTTGGCCCCTGGTACTTCTCTTGTCTAACTTTCCCTTTCTCATTCTGCTTCAGCCACACTTGTCCCTTAACTCTTAAAACAAACCTGTTTCTCTTGTTATTCTGCAAGAAGTAGGTAGAGGCAGGAGACAGTTCTGCTGAAGATTTCACTCTCTTTCTCTGTCAAAAAATCAGTTGCATCTCGGTCTTATGTATTTTAAAAAGCCTATTGAGCTTTTGTTACTGTTTTTCTTTCCACACTGACCTGACCTTGAGTTTGATTTTTCTAGCCTTTCAGTTTGAGCTAACAGTTAGTCCATTATATCCACCAGTCGTCTGGGGAAGCAGGCACTTCTGTGTGCACAGACATTCAGAGACTTACTTCATTTGAATAAGGAAATGGTAGCACTAACATTCCTCTCAACATGATCTTGAAGTACCAGTTTATTAAAGATTACTCTCCCCTGCTCCTCCTGGTATTTGTCTGAAAGCTAGCCACCATTTCTCTCAAACATCTGCTCTCTTCTCCTGCCAAGGGTGAGGATTCCGGTATCATGTTGATGCCTGCTCTTTTTAAGGCAGGCCATTTATAGCTTTGCTGCATGGACATAATTTTAACCTTTTCAAAAGCAGCAGGGCTGACTTCAGAGGAGAGGTGAAGTGCATTAGAGACAATAGCCTCTCTCCTAGTCTGAACTGAACTGTGGTTTGGGTCAGACAGTTTCCTAATTGGTTTAGATTCTCATTCCATTACAGGAAAGTTCCGATTGCATTTTACAGCAGTTCACTAAGCAAAAAACTGCTTCATCTGCACAGAGGCAGTGATTCCTTTCCATATGGCTACCCCTGGATGACCAGGCAGCCAGTAGGGTACCACGTTCTCTCCAGCACACCAGGCAGACTATTAGAGGGAGGATGCACTTTACTGTGGCTCCTGCTCATTTATCCCTTTCATTACCACCAGCATCAGCCATGGGTTCCCAAACAGGAAGCTGCTGCTGTAAGAAAGCAGCAGTCATGCAGAAGGGCATAGGTCAGTTGGTAGCATTCACACCAACCTCACACAGCAAGCTCTGGGTTTGATCCACACGCAACCTTATATAAACTGGGTATGGTGACTCATGCCTGTTGGGGTTTTGTCTAAGCTCCACCCCATACCTACCTGGCAATAGCCAGGTATGCCCCGCCCCAGAGATCTGGCCCACTATAAGAGGGGCTACTTGCTCCTCCTTTCCCTCTTTGCTCTCTGCTCTCCCACATACTCTCACCTCTCTGCCCCTGGAGCTCTTCCCCCCTCCACGTGGTCATGGCCGGCCTCCACCCTCCACTCTCTCTATTCTCTCTCTCTCTCTCTCTCTCTCTCTCTCTCTCCCCCACTAACTACCATCCCCTACTCTGAATAAACTCTATTCTATACCATGTCTGTGTGTGTGTGGTTCCTCAGGGGCAGAGGTGCCCAGACAAGGGCCCGCCTGGACACCTTCCCCCACACCGCCTAGCCACACTCCCTTAACTCCCTATACTCTCCCCTTTAAAGCCCTTTCATCTTGGTGCTGAAAGTCCTTGCATTTCTTTCATTAAAAAGAAAGGGAAAAAGAAAAAGGGAGGGGGGACCCGATGATGAAAAGGAGTGAGTCAGTGTCTCTTAAGCTACTTCCTGCTGTCTAGGGGCGTTGTCAATTTTGGGGTATAGCTGACTTTCATCATCGGGGTCCACCTGGTGCATGTTGGCATCAGCTACATCTGGGGACGGGGCCTCTTCCGTGGGCAGCGGCTGGTAATTCTGTAACAGAAGCTGATTAATAGTTTGGTTAGAAATTTTTTGTATTTGCCGTTGGAGGAATGTAGAAACAAGATTAATTAGGCAGGGAGCAAACAATGACACCAGGAAGATGACTAGAAAAGGCGTTACAAAAGGGAGTATCCATTTCCATATAGGGTTTTCGAAAATGTCAGAGCTGGAGGTCTCACGATCTCTGAAGTTCTTTATGTCTGTCTGAAGCTCCTGGATTTTGTTTTTCACTATCCCAGATTGGTTGACATAGAAACAGCATTCTTCTTGGAGGAACAGTTAAAACATCTAGGCCCCGTTGGTTCTGAAGCACCACGGCTGCCAAAGAATCTATCTGCTTCTGGATAGTAAGCACAGTTTCAGTCATTCCCTGGAGGTCACTTTTAAACTGGGAAGTAAATTGGGCCAGAGAAGTTGTTATTCCTGCGACACCAGTACCAATACCTATGGCTATTCCTGTAGCTACCAAAAGAGGCACGATCTGAACTGCTCTCTCGTGTCGAGCAGCTATCATATTTACAACTGGGATTGGCAGGGGCTCATTTCCCTGGATCACTCCCACCTCAGGGAAAAGGAGTACCAACGTGCAAGCTGGCAGGTAAGCGATTATATACCTGAGTGCCACAAAGAATTGACGTGTTTTGGATTGCAGGGCATTGTGGCAGAGATGATATATCAAGGCTTATGGTTTTATTACAGTCTAGGGAGCTTAGTGTTCCTACAGAACGTGTCCCAGAGGTCTTAAAACAGTTTGCCATGCCAAGGAGAGTGACAGAGGTAAGGTATGGAGCCATGGTGACATTGGAGTCAGGACAGCTAACAAAAGGTGAGGTAAGGTTATTTGGCAGTATCACCGGAGAAGCTGTAAGTGACAGTTTTGAGTCAATTCCTGGGGGTACACATAACCAACAATCTTTGAAGTGACCAGGCCTGGTGACATTAAGGAGCTGGTATGCTGAGGTCAAGGTTTGAAGCAACAGGCGAAATGACAAGTTAGTGCCATTTATGAGGGGTGCTGTCAAAGAATCAAGGACCTCAGAGGAATGTTTAATTATCTCCCCCACTTTTCCAATATCTAGGGGTTGGGTGATTGAGATATACTTTCTCTGAATATGGATGGTACTTATTGGGGAACTGGGCTGGTTTTTACAATAGAGCTTACCAACAACTCCTGTTTCCCACCTGGAATCCCACGGGTCTTGTATGTGGAAGAAAAGTGTCTTTCGGTGTTGATAGAAGAAATGATTGACCTGTGATCCTAGCATATGTATCTGACAAGACCAATATGGACAGCCCCCATATTCATCTGGCCATTTTTTACAGTAATCTTTTGTCTGGTCAAAGAGAAAGCAAGTATAGAGATTATAATACTTAGATGGGATAACAGATACAGGGATGATCTCGATTTGGATCAGTACCTGACATCCGGCTATGGAGCAGTTTCCTGATCCTATTTGGAAAGACTGTTTGTTATCTGTGGGGGTTTCTTGAACCTCATATCTCCAGATGTAAGGACTGCCCTGGATGGAAATGAAGAACAGCAGGGGTAGGACAAGAAACCCATGTCTAATCCAATAAGGTCGAGCTTGGCTGCCGGAGTGGAGTCTCATGTTCTGGAATTGGGGACAAGGTGGGTGGTCCCGATGTCCTCCGGAGCTTAATAGAGCACAGTCCTGTCAGGGTTGACGTGTATGAAGAAGAGTTATCTTTAGGTGGAGGGATGAAAGGTTTAAGGTGAGATAGATGGGCCCAATGAGGAAATCCTTAGAGTTTAGCAGCTGTAGGGGTCACGAGAATCACCTTAAAAGGGCCCTGCCATTTGGGAGAGAGGGGTGAGGGCCGGTGATCTGGAGGGGATAAGAGGACTTGGTCTCCAATGTTGACAGGTAGTGGACAGGAGACAGTCTGTGGCCGCGGTGGATGGTGGTCAGCGAAGTCCCATAGGAGAGCGAAGGTGGCAAAGCAATGGGGTGAGTAGGTGGTCTGGGAGGGAGAGCATTTAGGTGAGAGACCAGGAGTTAAAACTGGACGTCCATACATGAGTTCAAAGGGTGAGATAAGAAGAGGTCGCTTGCGGAGAGCTCGTAGCCTGAAAAGAGTCAGAGGTAGGAGTTTTACCCAGTCAAGGTGAAGTTCCTGTGACAGCTTGGCAAGAGTAGTTTTTAAAGAGCGATTAGTTCTTTCTACCTTACCTGAAGATTGAGGATGGTAGGGAATGTGAAAATGCAAAGGGATGTTTAAGGCCTTAGATAGACCTTGGGAGATCTGGGAAGTAAATTCAGGACCATTGTCTGACTGAAGGGAGGTTGGAACACCAAATCGGGGGATGATCTCTCGGAGGAGGAGATCAGAGACTGACTGAGCCCTTTTGTTAGTGGTAGGAAAGGCTTCTACCCACCCTGAGAAGGTGTCCACCAAGACCAGAAGGTACTTGGAACGCTTGACTGTAGGCATATGGGTAAAGTCAAGCTGCCAGTCAGTTCCAGGAAGGGAACCTCTAGCCTGATGGGCAGGGAAAGGGGTATTACGATACCTCGAGTTGGAATCTGACATCTGACAGATTTTACAAGAAGCAGTGATAGATTTTAAGAAATTTAAGTCTTCAGGAGTAGGCTGTAAGTGTGACAAAGAAGCTTTTTTCTTAAGAGGTCAGAAATGATAGGCTTAAGTCCCCTGAGGCTCTGGAGAGAGAGAGGGTATTGAGCTTGGGTGATGTACCTGGTAGGGTCCAGTAACTGGATGACAACGGGAGAATGATGTTTAGCAACAGAGGGGTTCTGGACGTCCCAAACTCTGGGGTCCACCTGAGAAGCTGGTAGAGGAAATAACATGTTAGTGTTAGTAGGTTTATTGCCTAGAAGGAGAAGTAGGGGAACTCCTGGCAAGCTTGGGTTCAGGCGAGGTGGGGGGGAGCAAAAGAAATTGAAGCTCCCAACTTAACTAAAAGATCCCTTCCTAATAAGGGAACGGGAGAAGTTGGCACTACCAAAAAGGAATGGGTGAAGGGTATATTTCTAAAAGTGCAGCTAAGTGGTGGGGTGATGAGGAAGGTAATGCTGTCCTCCTATCCTGATTATGGGAAGACGCGAGGGTGAGGTGGGACCCCAGAACTCCACCAGGACCGAGTAAGTGGCCCGGGTATCCAAAAGGAAAGAGATGGGTCTCCCGCATACCACGATAGTTACCCGGGGCTCCCTGCTGGTGATGGGGGAGGTCGGGTTGAGGGAGCTCCGGCCCCTTCATTCGTCCAAGCCTAGGAGGTCAGTTGGAGGGGTTTCTGGGCGGGATGGCTCTCTGTTCTGCGTGACACGAGGACAGTCGACTGCCCAGTGACCCTCACGATGACACCTAGGACATGGTCCCCTTGGCTTGCGGGGTTAGGGCAAGTCTCTGCCCAGTGACCTGGTTGACCACATTTATAGCAGGGAGCTGATGGTACCTGAACCTTGGAAGGCCAGGAGCCCTGCGTGGTAGCTGGTGCTCGTCGGACAGCCTTTGCCAGCATGTGGTACTTTTGTTTTCGGGCTTTTTCATCTCTCCCATGGTATATCTTGAAGGCCAGTGCCAAGACTTCTGCCTGTGGAGTCAGGGGCCCTCTCTCCAAGCACCTAAGTTTAGCTCTTATGTCTGGGTAGCTTTGGGAAAAGAAATGTCATTAAGGGTTGCTTACCTTCTGGATTCTCAGGATCTAGATTAGTGTATTGTAACAAAGCCTTTGTGAGGCGTTCTAAAAACTGAGATGGATTTTCCTGTTTGTCCTGGACAACCTCTTGGAATTTTTCAAAATTTATTGGCTTTAAAGCTGCCTTTCTGAGACCAGCCAGAAGGCATGTAACAAGCCTGTATCTGGCTAAAATACCAGCTGTGGAATTGTAATCCCATTGAGGGTCCTGGTCAGGCACTGTCTGAGATCCAATTGGATAGCTTGTCTGTCTGGTGAATTTCGTCTGCATGCGTTTTTGCCTCTTCCCAAACTTGCTTGCGTTCATCAGGAAGTAAATTGTTAGTAAGAATCATATGAACATCATGGAAAGTCAAGTTGTAAGATTGAGTAATGTATTGAAACTCTTTAATAAAGTTAGAGGAGTTAGAAGTATAAGAACCCAGTCTACTTTCTTTTTTTTAAATATTTTTATTTTCTATATTCTTTGTTTACATTCCAAATAATTTCCCCTTTCCCGGATCTCCCCTCCCCATATGTCCCATAAACCTTCTTCTCTCCATCCCTTCTCCAATCACCTCCCTCCTTTTTCTCTGTCCTTATATTCCCTTCCAATGCTAGATCAATCCTTTCCAGGATCAGGACCCTCTCCATACTTCTTCATGGGAGTCATTTGTTATGCAATTTGTGCCTTGGGTATTCAGGGCTTCTAGGCTAATTAATATTCACTTATCAGAGATTGCATTCCATGTGTATTCTTTTGTGATTGGGTTACCTCGCTTAGGATGATATTTTCCAGATCAAACCATTTGCCTAAAAATTTTGTGAATTCGTTGTTTCTAATTGCTGAGTAGTATTCCATTGTGTAAATATACCACATTTTCTGTATCCATTCCTCCTTTGAGGGGCATCTGGGTTCTTTCCAGCTTCTGGCTATTATAAATAAGGCTGCTATGAACATAATGGAGCATGTGTCTTTATTGAATGCCGGGGAATCCTTTGGGTATATGCCCAGGAGAGGTATAGCAGGGTCCTCTGGAAGTCTCATGTCCAGTTTTCTGAGGAACCTCCAGACTGATTTCCATAGTGGTTGTACCATCTTGCAGCCCTACCAGCAGTGGAGGAGTGTTCCTCTTTCTCCACATCCTCACCAACACCTGCTGTCTCCTGAGTTTTTGACCTTAGCCATTCTGACTGGTGTAAGGTGAAATCTCAGGGTTGTTTTGATTTGCATTTCCCTAATGACTAATGATGTTGAGCACTTCTTAAGGTGCCTCTCGGCCATCCGAATTTCTTCAGGTGAATATTCTTTGTTTAGATCTGTACCCCATTTTTAATAGGGTTATTTGGTTCCCTGGGGTCTAACTTCTTGAGTTCTTTGTATATATTGGATATTAGCCCTCTATCAGAAGTGAAAGATCTATATGACAAGAACTTCAGGTCTCTGAAGAAGGAAATCGAAGAAGACCTCAGAAAATGGAAAAATCTGCCATACTCATGGATTGGCAGGATTAATATAGTTTAAATGGCCATTTTGCCAAAAGCGATCTACAGATTCAATGCAATCCCCATCAAAATCCCAACACAGTTCTTCACAGAGTTAGAAAAAGCAATTCTCAAATTCATCTGGAATAACAAGAAACCCAGGATAGCTAAAACTATTCTCAACAACAAAAGAAATTCTGGGGGAATCAGTATCCCTGACTTCAAGCAATACTACAGAGCAATAGTGTTAAAAACTGCATGGTATTGGCACAGTGACAGACAAGTGGACCAATGGAATAGAATTGAAGATCCAGAAATGAATCCACACACCTATGGTCACTTGATCTTCGACAAAGGAGCCAAAAACATACAGTGGAAAAAAGATAGCCTTTTCAACAAATGGTGCTGGTTCAATTGGAGGTCAGCATGCAGATGAATGCGAATTGATCCATTCTTATCTCCATGTACTAAACTTCACTCCAAGTGGATCAAGGACCTCCATGTAAAACCAGACACACTGAAACTAATAGAAAAGAAACTGGGGAAGACCCTTGAGGACATGGGCACAGGGGAAAAGTTCCTGAACAGATCACCAATGCTTTAAGATCAAGAATTGACGAATGGGACCTCATAAAATTACAAAGTTTCTGTAAGGCAAAGGACACTGTTAAAAGGACAAAACGGCAACCATCAAATTGGGAAAGGATATTCCCCAGTGTACTTTCTATTTGAGAAAGTTCACTCAATGAGAAGGGAACATGTACTCTAAACAGACCATCAATTCCAGCCATTTCCCTCAGAGGAAGGACTGGCGCTGGGTCAGGTGTCCTCGGAGAAGAACTTGGGGTTTGGCCATAGCCTTAGAACGCGTAATAGGAGGGGTTAAGGTTGGTGCCAGTTCAAGGTGTCTGTGGTGATCTTTTGCTGGCACAGAGGGAGAGGAGGCATCTGGGGAGGTCGAGTTGGTAGACTCCAAGACCTGGTGAGAAGGAGAAACTAAAGCTGCAGTTTGAGATTTGTAGTCTCAACATGTCTGTGGCGAGTGGATGGAGGCGGTTGTCAGCCGGTCAATGGTAATGCCATCTAGTGGAGGGTGAGTAGGTTTCATGGCTAGGAGAAGCTGAGATGGGGAGCAGGCAGTGCAAAGAGAAGGCTTAGACCAGAGATAGTTAAAAGCCTGAACGTATAGGATTTGGTCCCATTTACCGGATTGCTGACAGTATGTATTAAGATCCCTTAAAACAATTGGATCTAGGGTACCATTAGGTGGTCATTTGGAATTGTCTAGCTTATATTGAGTCCAGACCTGATTACAGAGGTTTATTAGTTTTGACCACTTCAAATCATGCATTAGTTTCAGAGACTTGAGATTTTCCATGAGACATCCCAATGGGGTGCCTGGAGGTACCAGCGAAGACACTCTATTACCCATCAGGTGGGTGAGGATATATCTGTGCTCAAAAGTCCTGTCTGCTCGCTGCGCCTGCTCACTGCGCTCGCTCGCGTGCGCGCCACACCGCACGGGCATGCGGTGGAGCCGTGAGCTGCGTGCTCGCTTGCGTGCGCACCACACGGTGGAGCCGTGAGCTGCAATGAGACATGCTAGGCCACATAATTCCACGTGGGACTTTATTTAAGATAGGGAAGGGGTGTTCTTCTTTCTCCACATCCTTGCCAACACCTGCTGTCTCCTGAGTTTTTGCCCTTAGCCATTCTGACTGGTGTGAGGTGAAATCTCAGAGGAACACTCCTCCACTGCTGGTGGGATTGCAAGATGGTGCAACCACTTTGGAAATCAGTCTGGCGGTTCCTCAGAAAAATGGGCATGTCACTACCTGAGGACCCTGTTATACCACTACTGGGCATATATCCAGAGGATTCTTCAGCATGCAATAAGGACACATGCTCCACTATGTTCATAGCAGCCCTATTTGTAGTAGCCAGAAGCTGGAAAGTACCTAGATGCCCTTCAACGGAGGAATGGATACAAAAAATGTGGTATATTTACACAATGGAGTACTATTCAGCCATTAGAAACAATGAATTCATGAAATTCTTAGGCAAATGTATGGAGCTGGAGAACATCATACTAAGTGAGGTAACCCAGTCTCAAAAGATCAATCATGGTATGCACTCACTGATAAGTGGATATTAGCCTAGAAACTTTGAATACCCAGGACATAATCCACAAATTAAGTGATGTCCAAAAAGAATGGAGAAGTGGCCCCTGGTTCTGGAAAGACTCAGTGCAAGAGTATAGGGGAATTCCAGAACAGGGAAGTGAGAAGGGGTAGATGGAAGAATAGGGGGACGGAAGAGGGCTTATAGCACTTGCAGGGAGTGGGGACCCAGAAAAGGGGAAATCATTTGCAATGTAAATTAAAAAAAAGATAGGGAATGGGTAGCGGGCAGGAAGGAAGAAGAGAAAGAGGGAAGGGAAAAAAGGGGAGAGGAAAGAGCGCTGCCCGGTTATATACCAGGGGTGACATAATTACAGGTAAAGGTGGGCTTTGGAATTCTGGGTAAACAGCAGCTGTTGCCTTGGCAACGGACCTATACATTGCCAGCTTTGCAGGCCTTGGGTACCTACAATGCCTGTAATCGCTGTACGCAGTAATGCGGGAGCTCAAGGTCATCTTCAGCCTGGGATACATGAGACCTTGCTCCACAAAAACAAAAAGTAAAACAAAGCAGTGTGAAACAAGATGTGCTAGGACCCTCCTACAATGCCAGCATCCACAGGTATGCTGGTACATACCTGTAGTCCTAGCATTCTGAGACATAAGGAATATCTATTCAACACCAGTCTTGACTATATAGTGAAGGTCCAGGCCAACCTGAGATACACAGTGAGACCCTGCCTCAATAGATAACCAGACATCCAAAAATAAAAAAAGCAGCAGGTGTTACAACTCAAATCTAGGGTAAGCTTTTTTTTTTTTTTTTTTAAGATTTATTTATTTATTATATGTAAGTACACTGTAGCTGTTTTCAGACACACCAGAAGAGGGCATCTGATCTCATTACAGATGGCTGTGAGCCACCATGTGGTTGCTGGGATTTGAACTCAGGGCCTCTAGAGAAGAGCAGTCAGTGCTCTTAATCGCTGAGCCAACTCTCCAGCTCTCACTCCAGGTCCAGCTCTCTCTAGCTAGCTGTCTTCAGACACCCCAGAACGGGTCATCAGATCTCATTACTGAGTGTTGTATGCCACCCTGTGGTTGCTGGGATTTGAACTCAGGACCTCTGGAACAGCAGTCAGTGCTCTTAACCTCTGAGCCATCTCTCCAGCCCTAGGGTAAGATTTTAAGCAATCCCTTGTCCATTTGGGGAAAGCCTATGTCCTTCCATTTTCATAGCTGGCTGAGGGATTGAGAGAGATGCCATGCGCTGGAAGCAGGGTTGGAGGAAAGCACGCTTGCTCGGCTGAATGATGAGCCGACACAATCCGAGATAACTAACGATAGTGGGGGATGGGAAGGGAAAGAGCTAAGATCTTCAAAAACACAATTCTGCGGATCTGGAGGTTTTAGGACAGCACCCTGAAACTCATACACTCCAGTGTTAATAAAAAAAATTTATTCAAAAGTCACTTCTGAGCTTGACTCAATGGTACATGGTTATAAACTCAGCATGTGGCCAGAGGACCACTGTGAGTCTCTAGACAGCCTGGGAAACACAATGAGTTAAAAGTCAACTTTGGCTATAGAGTGAGACTTTGTCTCAGAACAAGACCAGAAAAACAACAAACAAACAAACAAACCTCCCCCACAAAAGAAACAAAATAAAACAACAACAAAAAAAGATGAGGTAGAAAACCTGCGTTAAGTAAAAGACAGTGAAAGACAGTGGACAGCCAAGTCTGAAAATGTCATCGCAAATGCTAAATGTTATATTGTATCTAAAAAATAAATTAATCAAAATGACAAAAGGAATTGTTGTGGGGGGGGTGTGACAGAATGGGGAGCCTCAGACCCTGTGGGCAGGAATGTGAGTTAGTATGGCCACCATAGAAGACATATGGAGGATGCTCAAGAAATTAAAGCGGAATCTAGTAAATCACTCAACAATCACAAATGAGGCATGCGTGTCAGAGCGCTGTCTGCTGTCCTATATTCACTACAGCATTCGTCATAGTAGGACTTAGGAACACACACAATAACTATGTTTAAAATGTGTAGATTTATAGCCTAAAATGTATATGTATTTCAACTACATATATACTGAGTAATGACTAAATCTGACAAATTTACATATGTCTTCATTCACAGAGTTACTGAATGAAAAATGGGACAAAAGAAAAAAGAAAGGGAAGAGGGAGGGACCTGAGTGCTCCTGTGTATGATGGAGAAGAACATTTATTATAGATGAGAGGGAGAGTCTAGGTAGAGGCAGAGATGTCTGGGAGAATCCGGAATAGACATGACCAGACTGAGTTGGGCCATGTGGGAGAGGTGGGGGAGGGTGCAGAGGAGAGGAACCAGGTACCACAGCCAAGAGGCCAAAGGAACAAGAGGGACAGGTAACCAATATGTCTGGATTATATAGGGAAGAGCCTCTGGGGAAAGTTTAGACTAGACCCTGGACTAGAAAGTTCAGGGTACAGGGTGCGATACGCTAGTCATACCTTGTAACAGGTAGAGACTAAGGGATTCTGGGAGAACCTAGAGGCCAGATTTGCTTTGGTATTAGACTAATTTGTCCTGGGTTTGAAACATCATTTCATAATGAGAATTCATAGTACCCAGTCTTTTAACATTTTTTTAAGCTTTTTTCTTTTTCCTTTTCTTTTTTTATTGGATATTGTCTTTATATTTCAAATGTTTTCTTCTTTCCAGGGCTCCACTTCAGAAATCCCCTATCCCTTCCCCCTCCCCCTGCTGTGATGAGGATGGTCCTGCACTCTCCCACCCACTCCTGCCTTCCTATCATGGTGCTCCCCCACACTAGGGCATCAAATAGCCTCCAGCCCATGGGCTGCTCCTTGCACTGATGATCAACAAAGATGATTCTCTGCCCCATGTGCAGGTGGAGCCATGGATCCCCCCATATGTACTCTTGGTTGGCAGCCCAGTCCCTGGGAGCTCTGGGGGAGTCTGCCTGGTTGACACTGTTGCTCTCTTCATGGGGCTGCAAAATCCTTCTGCTCCTTCAGTCCCTTCTCCAACTCTTCCATTGGGGACCCTGCGCTCAGTCCAATGGTTAGCTATGAGCATCTACCTCTGTATTTGTCAGATTCTGGCAGAGACTCCCAGGAGACAGCATATCAGGTTCCCAACAGCAAGCACTTTTGGCACCCACAATAGGTTCAGGTTTGGTGGCTGTATATGGGATGGATCCCCAGGTAGGACAGTCTCTGGATGGCCTTTCCTTCAGTCTCTGCTCCACACTTTGTCTCCATATTTCCTCCTGTGAGTATTTTGTTCCCCCTTCTAAGAAGCACTGAAGCATCCATGCTTTGTTCTTCCTTCTTCTTGGGCATCATTTGATATGTGAATTGTGTCTTGGGTATTCCGAGCTTCTGGGCTAATATCCACTTATCAGTGAATGCATTCCATGTGTGTTTTTTTGTGACTGAGTTACCTCACTAAGGATGATATTTTCTAGTTCTATCTATTTGCCTACAAATTTCATGAACACATTGTTTTTAATAGCCGAGTAGTACTCTATTATGTAAATGTACCACATTTTCTATATCCATTCCCTTTTGAGGGACTTCTGGATCCTTTCCAGGTTCTGGATTTATAAACAAGGCTGCTATGAACATAGTGGAGTGTGTGTCCTTATTACAAGTTGAAGCAGCTTCTGGGTATTTGCCTAGGAGTGGCATAGCTGGGTACTCAGGTAGTACTATGTCCAATTTGCTGAGGAACAGCTATACTGATTTCCAGAGTGGTTGTATCAGCTTGCAATCCCACTAATACTGGAGGAATGTTCCTCTTTCTCCACATCCTCAATAACATCTGTGGTCTCCTGAGTTTTTGAAGTTAGCAATTCTGACTGGTGTGAGGTGGAATCTCAGGGTCATTTTGATTTGCATTTCCCTGATAACTAAGGATGTTAAACATTTCTTTAAGTGCTTCTTGGCCATTAAAGTTTCCTCAGTTGAGAATTCTCTGTTTAGCTATGTTCCTCATTTTAATAGAGTTATTTGTTTTCCGAAGTCTAACTTCTTGAGTTCTTTACATATATTGGATATTAACCCTTTTTTGGATATGTGATTGATAAGATTTTTCCTCAATCTGTTGGTTGCCATTTTGTCCTATTGACAGTGTCCTTTGCCTTATAGAAGATTTGCAGTTTTGTGAGGTTCCATTTGTCTATTCTTGATCTTAGAGCCCTAGTCATTGGTGTTCTGTTCAGGAAATTCTCCCTTGTGTCCATGTGTTCGAGGCTTTTCCCCACTTTCTCTTCTATTAGATTCAGTATCTGGTTTTATGTGGAGGTCCTCCATACACTTGGACTTTGTTTAAGAAGATAAGAATGGATCAATTTGGTGACTGAGCAGAGGAGTGCAGCCAGGAATGCTGAGAATACCCAGGTGTAAGATCACGTGGGATATGGTCCGCCAGGGCCCCACATGCACCCAGGAGCTGGGCAGCGCCACAGACTTCTGTGCACCTATCTTGCTAGGGGACATCTGACTGGCAGGAAGTCTCGCATTTAGAGTGAGCTCCACATTTAGAGGTGAGGCCATCATCTTTGCTCCTGTGACTGAACATATGGGTACAGCTGGGAATGCAGAGAACACCAGAGTGTAAAATCACTTGGGGCACGGTCCGCCAGGGTCCCACCTGCACCCAGGAGCTGGGCAGTGCCACAGCACTCTGTGCCAGGGGAGAGCTCGTCACCCAGGGGGGCTGAGACAGGTTTTCAGGCACATAGGAGGGACAAGCACCAGCCTGAGACAGCAGGACCAACTAACACCAGAGATAACCAGATGGCAAAAGGCAAATGTAGGAACTTTACTAACAGAAATCAAGACAACATGGCACCATCTGAACTCCATTCTCCCACACCAAGTCCTGGATACCTCAACATACTGGAAAAGCAAGATTTGGATTTAAAACTACAGCTCATGATGCTGATAGAGGGTTTCAAGAAGGACATAAAGAACTCCCTTAAAGAAATACAGGAGAACACTGGTAAATAGGTAGAAGCCCTTAAGGAGAAAACACAAAATTCCCTTAGAGAATTATGGGAAAGCACAACCAAACAGATGAAGGAATTGAACAAAACCATCCAGGATCTAAAAATACAGGTAGAAACAATAAAGAAATCACAAAGGGAAACAACTGTGGACATAGAATACCTAGGAAAGAAGTCAGGAGTCATGGATGTAAGCATCAACAACAGAATGCAAGAGATAGAAGAGAGAATCTCAGATGCAGAAGATACCATAGAAAGCACTGACACAACAGCTAAAGAAAATGAAAAACGCAAAAAGCTTCTAACACAAAACATGCAGGGAATCAAGGACAAGATGAGAAGACCAAACCCAAGGATAATAGGTATAGAAGAGAGTGAAGCTTTCCAACTTAAAGGGTCAGTAAATGTCTTCAATAAAATTATAGAAGAAAACTTCTTTAACCTAAAGAAAGAGATGCCCATGAACATACAAGAAGCCTACAGAACTCCAAGTAAATTTGACCAGAAAAGAAATTCCTCCTGTCACATAATAATTAAACGTCAAATGCAATAAACAAGGAAAGAATATTAAAAGCAGTAAGGGAAAAAGGTCAAGTAACATATAAAGGCAGACCTACCAGAATTACACCAGACTTCTCACCAGAGACTATGAAAGCCAGAAGAGCCTGGGCAGATGTTATACACACTCTAAGGGAACACAAATGTCAACCCAGGATGCTAAATCCAGCAAATCTCTCAATTACCATAGATGGAGAAATCAAAGTATTCCGTGACAAAATCAAATTTATACAATATCTTTCTACAAATCCAGCCCTTCAAAGGATAATGAATGGAAAACACCAACAATAGGAGGGAAACTACACACTAGAAAAAGCAAGAAATTAATCTTCTGTCAACAAACCCAAAAGAAGATAACCACACAAACAAAAAATTACATCAAAAATAACAGGAAGCAACAATCACTATTCCTTAGTATCTCATAACATCAATGGATTCAATTCCTCAATAAAAAGATATAGACTAACAGACTGGATACATAAACAAGACCCAACATTTTGCTGCATACAGGAAATGCATCTCAGTGTCAAAGAGAAACACTACCTCAGAGTAAAAGGCTGGCAAACAATTTTCCTAGCAAATGGTCCCAAGAAACAAGTTACAGTAGCCATTCTAATATCCATTGAAATAGACTTTCAACCAAAAGTCATCAAAAAAACATGGAAGGGCACTTTATGATCATCAAAGGAAAACTCTACCAAGAAGAACTCTCAATTCTGAACATCTATTGCTCCAAATACTAGGGCATCCTAATTCATAAAAGAAACTTTATTAAAGGTTAAAGTACACATTGCACCTCACACAATAATTGTGGGTAATTTCAACACCCTACTGTCCTCAATGGACAGATCGGGGAAACACAAATAAACAGAGACAAAGCGAAACTAACAGAATTTTTGGATGAAATGGATTTAATAGATATCTATAGAACATTTCATCCTAAATCAAAAGAATATACCTTCTTTTCAGCACCTCATGGTACCTTCTCCAAAACTGACCATATAATTGGTCACAAAACAGACCTCAACAGAAATAAGAAGGTGAAACTAATCCCATACCTCCTATCAGATCACAATGGAGTAAGGGTGGTCTTCAATAGCAACAAAAACAACAGAAAGCCCACATACACATGGAAGTTGAAAAATATTCTGCTCAATGATACCTTAGTTAAGGAAGAAATAAGGAACGAAATCAAAGACTTTTTAGAATTTAATGAAAATGAAGGCACAACATACCCAAATTTATTGGGCACAATGAAAGCAGTGCTAAGAGGAAAACTTGTAGCTCTGAGTGCCTCCAAGAAGAAGCTGGAGAGAGCATAAACTAGTAGCTTAACAGCACACCTGAAAGCTTTAGAACAGAAAGAAGCTAATACACCCAAGAGGAATAGAAGACAGTAAATCATCAAACTCAGAGCTGAAATCAACCAAGTAGAAACAAAAAGAACTATACAAAGAATCAACAAAACCAGGAGCTGGTTCTTTGAGAAAATCAACAAGATAGATAAACTCATAGTCAGAGTAACCAGAGGGCTCAGAGACAGTATCCAAATTAACAAAATCAGAAATGAAAAGGGAGATATAACAACAGAAACTGAGAAAATTAAAAAAAAATCATCAGATCCGACTATAAAAACCTATACCTAACACAACTGGAAATTCTGGGTGAAATGGACAATTTCCTAGACAGTTACCAAATATGAAAGTTAAATAAGGATCAGATAGACCATCTGAATGGTCTCATAACCCCTTAAGAAATAGAGACTGTCATTGACAGTCTCCCAACCAAAAAAAAGCCAAGGACCAGAAGGTTTTAATGCAGAATTCTATCAGACCTTCAAAGAAGACCTAACACTAGACTACTCCACAAAATAGAAACAGAAGGAACACTATCCAATGTTTTCTATGAAGCCACAATTACGCTGATACCAAAAACATATAAAGATCCAACAAGGAAAGAGAACTTCAGACCAATTTCCCTTATGAATATTGATGCAAAAATACTCCATAAAATTCTTGCAACCCAAATCCAAGAACACATCAAAGCTATCATTCACCACGGTAAAGTAGGCTTCATCCCAGGGATGCACAGACGGTTCAATATACAGAAATCCAGCAATGAAATCCACTACATAAACAAACTCAAAGACAAAAAACACATGTTCATTTCATTAGATGCTGAAAAAGCATTTGACAAAATTCAGCATTCTTGTTAAAGGTCTTGGAAAGAACAGGAATTTAAGGCCCATACCTAAACATAGTAAAAGCAATATACAGTAAACCAGTAGCCAACATAAAACTAAATGGAGAGAAACTTGAAGCAATCTCACTAAAATCAGGGACTCAACAAGATTGCCCACTCTCTCCCTATCTATTCAATATAGTACTTGAAGTTCTAGCTAGAGAAATTAGACAACAAAAGGAGATCAAAAGATACAAATTGGAAAGGAAGAAATCAAATTATCACTATTTGCAGATGATATGATAGCATACTTAAGCAGCCCAAAAACTGCTAACAGAGAACTCCTACAGTTGATAAATAACTTCAACAAGGTGGCTGGATATAAAATTAACTCAAATAAATTAGTAGCTTTGCTATACTCAAAGGATAAATAGACTGAGAAAGAAATTAGGGAAATGACACCCTTCACAATAGTCACAAAAATTAGAAAGTACCTTGGTGTGACTTTAACCTAACAAGTGAAAGATCTGTATGACAAGAACTTCAAGTCTCTGAAGAAAGAAATCAAAGAAGACTCCAGAAGATGGAAAGGTCTCCCATGCTCATGGATTGGCAGGATTAATGTAGTAAAAATGACTATCTTGCCAAAAGCAATATACAGATTCAATGCAATCCCCATCAAAACCCCAACTCAATTCTTCATAGAGTTAGAAATAGTAATTTTAAAGTTCATCTGGAATAACAAAAAATTCAGGATATCTAAAACTATTCTCAATAGTAAAAGAACTTGGGGGCAGGAATCAGTATTCTGGAACTCAGGCAGTACTACAGAGCAATTGTGATAAAAAACAAAAACAAAAAAACAAACTGCATAGTATTGGTACAGTGACAGAAAGGTAGATCAATGGAATAGAATTGAAGCCCCACAAATGAACCCACATACCTATGGTCACTTGATCTTTGAGAAAGAAACTAAAACCAACCAGTGGAAAAAAGATAGCTTTTTTCAACAAATGGTGTTGGTTCAACTGGAGGCTAGCATGCAGAAGACTGCAAATTGATCCATTCTTATCTCCTTGTATTAAGCTAAAGTCCAAGTGGATCAAGGACCTCCACATAAAACCAGACACACTGAAACTAATAGAAAAGAATTTGGGGAAGACCCTTGAACACATGGGCACAGGGGAAAATTTCCTCAACAGAACAATAGCTTATGTTTTAAGATCTAGAAATGACAAGTGGGACCTCATAAAGTTGCAAAGTTTCTGTAAAGCAAAGAACATTGTCAATAGAAAAAATGGCAACCAACAAATTGGGAAAAGATCTTTACCAAACATCTGACATAGGGCTAATATCCAATATATACAAAGAACTCACAAAGTTAGACTCCAGAGAGCCAAATAACCCTATTAAAAATGGGGTATAGAGCTAAACAAAGAATTTTCACCTGAGGAATATCAAATGGCTGAGAAGCACCTACTATTGGAGGACCCATTTATACTACTCCTGGGCATATACCCAGAGGATTCTTTAGCATGTAATAAGGACACATGTTCCACTATGTTCATAGCAGCCCTATTTATAATAACCAGAAGCTAGAAAGAACCCAGATGTCCCTCAATGGAGGAATGGGTACAGAAAATGTGGTATATTTACAGAATGGAATATTACTCAGCTATTAAAAACAATGAATTCATGAAAGTCTTAGGCAAATGTGTAGAACTGGAAAATTTCATCCTATGTGAGTTAACCCAATCACAAAAGAACACACCTGGTATGCATTCACCAATAAGAGAATGCTCAGAAGCTTAGAATACCCAAGACACAATTCATATATCAAATGATGCCTAAGAAGAAGGAAGAACAAAGTATAGATATTGTGATCCTTCTTAGAAGGAGGAACAAAATACCAACAGAAGGAGATACAGAGACAAAGTGTGGAGCAGAGACTGAGGGAAAGACCACCCAGAGATTACCCCACCTAGTGATCCATCCCATATACAGTTACAAAACCCCAGACACTATTATTTATGTACAAAAGTATTTGCTGACTGGAGCTGGATAGCTGTCACATGGGAGGCTCTGCTAGTGCATGACAAATACAGAGGGGAACACTCTCAGCCAGCCATTGAACTGAGTACAGGGTCCCCAATGGGGGAGCTAGAGAAAGGACCCAAGGAGCTGAAGGGGTTTGCAGCACCATAGGAGGAAATATGATATGAGCCACCCAGTACTCCCAGAGCTTCCAGGGACAAAAACATGAACCAGAAAGTACCCATGGAGTTGCCCATGGCTCCAGACACATAGGCAGCAGAGCGTGTCCTTGTTGGACATCAAAGGGAGGAGAGGCCCCTATTCCTGGAAAGGCTCTATACACCAGGGTAGGGGAATAGCAGGACAGGGAAACGGGAGGGGGTTGATTGGTAAATGGGAGAGGGGAGATGGCTTATGGGACTTTCGGTGGGTGGGGGAAAGCCAGGAAAAGGGAAAGTGTTTGAAATGTAAATAAAGACATCTAATATATCGAATATAATATATCTAATATAAATATATCTAATAAAAAACTACAAAATTAAAAAATTAATAGCAAAAAAAAAAGGAAAGAAAGATTGGATCAATTTATCAATTTGCATTCTTCTACATGTTGACTTCTAGTTGATCCAGCAACATTTGGTAAATATGCTGTCTTTTTTCCACTGTATGTTTTTAACTCCTTTTTCAAATATCAAGTGACCATATGTGTGTGGGTTCATTTCTGGGTCTTCAGTTCTATTCCATTGATCTACCTGTCTGTCACTGAACCAATACGATGCAGTTTTTGTCACGATTGCTCTGTACTACAGCTTGAGGTCAGGGATGGTGATTCCTCCAGATGTTCTTTTATTATTGAGAATAGTTTTTGACACCTTGGGTTTTTTGTTACTCCAGATGAATTTGAAAATTGCTCTTTCTAACTCTATGAAGAATTGAGTTCAGTTTTGATGGGTATTGCACTGAATCTGTAGATTGCTTTCTGCAAGATCGCCATTTTTACTACATTAATCCTGCCAATCCATGGGCATGGGAGATCTTTCCATCTTCTGAGGTCTTCTTTGATTTCTTTCTTCAGAGACTTGAAGTTCTTGTCATACAGATATTTCACTTGTTAGGTTAAAGTCACACCAAGTTACTTTCTATTGTTTGTGGCTATTGTGAAGGGTGTTATTTCCCCAATTTCTTTCTCAGCCTGTTTATCCTTTGAGTATAGGAAGGCTACTGATTTGTTTGAGTTAATTTTATATCCAGCCACTTTGCTGAAGTTATTTATCAACTGTAGGAGTTCTCTGGTAGCGTTTTTTTTTTTTTTTTTGGAGGGGGTGTTGCTTAAGACTACTATCATATCACCTGCAAATAGTGATAATTTGACTTCTTTCTTTCCAATTTGTATCCTTTGACCTCCTTTTGTTGTCTAATTTCTCTAGCTAGAACTTCAAGTACTATATTGAATAGATAGGGAGAGAGTGGGCAATCTTGTCGAGTCCCTGATTTTAGTGGGATTGCTTCAAGTTTCTCTCCATTTAGTTTGATGTTTAGCTACTGGTTTGCTGTATATTGCTTTAACTATGTTTAGGAATGGGCATTAAATTTCTGTTCTTAGCCCGGCAGTGGTGACACACACCTGTAATGCTTGGGTTACAGGAATGTTCTCATCAATTCCAACCACTTGACTAAATCTTGAGTTCCCTCCTCACTTGTCAGTTTTTTTGAGAAAAGGAACTTGCTGTAACCATAGCCATCCCCAGTGTACAGTTACAGTATTGGCCAGGCTCCCAGCGTCAAACGTTGGGGGGGTGGGAAGCAAAAGGAAGAATGGAAGAAAAAGAAAGGAGGGGAAGGAAGAGACAAAGAAGGAAGGGAAATGTCCATTCGTTAGGAGAACTGAAAGTAGCAGAAACGCACGCTGGAGAGCTGTGGCGGGAGCTGTCTTCCTTCGCTTCCACAGGCTGCCTTCCTTGAGGAGATTTTCTTGTCCTCTGATATGTCTTTGGGCCTTCCATCTGAATGTGATAGCTTTACATGGTCACTTTGTATTGGAGAAAATATACAGTGCTGAATAGTGCAGCCTAGAGTCTTCTGCATGTACTTCAGCATGGCCCATCACTGCCCTGGGTGTGCGGAGAAGCAGGCACGATTTAATTGTGTGTGTGTTTTAATTTTAATTTTCCAGAGAATTACCCTCATGAGACATAAGGCAGCTGGATAAATATTTGTAAAGAGATTAAAGCTTTTTAGATTAAGAGAGAGAGAGAGAGAGAGAGAGAGAGAGAGAGAGAGAGAGAGAGAGAGAGGCTAAGGGGTGGGGACAAAGTCATATTAGAGTTGATGCATGTGATGCCCATTACGGAAAATGGGGTCTTTTGTGGGCCATGCAAATGATTTTTGTCCTAATAACATTTTCACGATGCTAATTTAAAACATATTCTCAACATAAATGCATTTCTTTGACTTTTACATTTTAAAGGAAGCCTAATTTTAGGAATACACTTGATTAATTACACTGCCCTTTCTGTACTCTGATAATAAACCCCACACACTTTCTATACCCATGAAAATAATTACAGCATTCGATTTCTCAACTGAGCCTTCTTTCTGAAGCCTGTGTACTTCAGCACCAGTTATATGCTACAAAGCTGCTGATAGCGGCATGCAGCATTCCTTAGGATCTCCTCTAGAACTAACATGTAATGCGTGGTTTTAGAAGACAGAATGCATCCTTCCTCAGGTGCTGGCTGTGTGACACAGGGATACTACTGTGTGTGTGGATAGAGATGGGGTGATTTCTAAGTCCTTGGTGGCTGTACTTTCCCACATCTGTCATCCTCTCTTTTTTGTTTTTGTTTTTTGTTTTGTTTTGTTTGTTTGTTTTTTACCAAGGAAGGGCACAGGAGTCTATCAGAGCATGTTGTAACCCCAGGACCCACTGGGGTCTATTCATCCCTTTCATTCATTTCAGATATCATGTACCAGGTCTAGAGTGTGCATGTATGCATGCATGTGTATACATGTGTATACGTGTGTGGTATGTGCTTATAGTTTGTTTTCTGTGTGCATATATGTGTGCACAAATGTCATGTGTGTATATGTCGTATGTGTATATATAGTGTGTGTACATGTGTGAATGTGTGAGGTGTATTCATGTGGTATGTTTTCTGTGTACATATATGTGTGGATGTATGTGGTATGTATATGTGATATTTATACATGTGTATACTTATATGATGCATGAATGTGGCATGTTCTCTCCATGTGATATGTGTACATTCATGTGGTATGTGAGCATATGTGATATGTGTGTATGTGTTTAATGATGAAGATACTTAAGTCCAGACTGACTTGGGCTTTGAATGAGTTATTTATTAATCTAGTATCACTGGCCACAAGTTTTATGTCATATTGGCAGATCTCCAGATCTGTAGAACTAGATAAACTGGCATGGCTTATAACTTTGAATCCAGAGGACAAAGTTGACCCTTTCTACTCTCTGACCCTCTAGAAACTACCATTCCATCTTTGGTTTTGTGAGTGACAATTTTTGAAACCTCATATAAGTGGAGTTAAGTTCTAGAAACCACACAAATGTCCATCTACAGAATAATGGGTAGTGAATATATGGTAAAAAGATGCAATGAAATATTACTTAGCCTTTAAATTCCATTTTGAATGTCATGGACAAACTAGGAGGACATCATGCTAAGTAAAATAAGCTAATCACAGTAGGACAAATACTGTATTGTTCTGTGTATATGAAGCATTTAAAATAGTCAAACATGCTTAAAATTTTAAAATATTATAGATTAGGGATACACATTAGTGATAGGGCATATGGTTAGTGTGTGCATGAGTGGACCTGATTCTAGTCCTAGCAGCAAACCAAAAAAGGCATTTTAAATAAAGTTTCATATATATATATATACATATATATGTGTGTGTATGTATATATATAATATGTAATAAATATTACAAAATATTTGATATATATGATATATTATCTTAATATGATATATTAAGATATGGTATGCATATATCCCACTTGAAGAACTGTCACAAAGTGGACATAGATCCGTGACCATGTAATACATTAATAGGACCAGGAAGTGGAACATTACCAGTATTCAGAAGTCTTCCTCATGTCCCTTCCCAGTCTTTGCTACATCTATGAAAAGTGACTAAAGTAGAAATTTAAGGGTTCTTTGGAAAGTCACGTGTCTCACTGGGGCGAACATGTGAAGGGGTGTTTTCCTGAAGCGGACACACATGAAAGACTAAGGCAGACTCATGAAGGAACTTTTCGCTGAAGCAGACCCAGGAGAGAGGACGTTCTGCTAAAGCAAGCACGTGAGAGGACACATGATGAAGGATTCTTCGCTAACGACAGGCATGTATTGGTCTGCCTTTCCTTTCATATAGTTTCATGAGCTCCATTTGTCGGGACTCCATAAAAAGAAATGCACCAAAAAACTTTTGGTGGTGTGCCACAGTTTCTGGCTTCATCTGTAGACTCAGGCTGACTGGCAGAGTAATGCCAGCTGAGACAGACCCACATGCTGAGGCAAAACACGCTGAGGCCAGACCTGTAGAGGACATGGGATGTTTGGAGGGAGTATAAATAGGACTAGACAGACAGTGACAGAGGCTGAACTTGACTTGCTTATAGAGCTAGCTGTGTGACACGTGTTGTCTCGCATCTTCCCTGATCTTCCATTCTCTGAGAGAGGCACAGATGAGAACTTCTCCTGGTCCTGGTCCCTCCTGCTGACTTGTGCTGAGGCTGAGACCTGGCCCTGCTGCTGATTTGTGTTTTCTACTCTGATTCTACCAAACTAAACTGCTGGTGTATGCATGACGTGTTTGTGAGTGAGTCGAACTGACACTGCTAATCTGTGAACTGAACTGCTGATTTCCATACAACAGACAGGAGTTGCTCCAAAGAACCTTTCTGAACAGGTTCACTGCCCCCATATCTTTTCTTTTCCATTACCTCTAGTGGATAGTGGGCTACAAAGGAGGTTTAAGTGTTAAAGAACCATCATTAAAAATAGGTGTTTGAAAAAATTAAAGTAAGAGGTGACTACTACCTTGCTTTAGACACCATATTGAATTTTTCCTTGCTTAGAATTTTGTGTGAATTCAGCCTCATAACCAGTCCTCCTCCTGGCTGCTTTTAGGTTTTGGGTTTGATTTGACTCTGCGCCTTACTTCCCAAGCCCAATTTTGAGTTTGTGTATCCCAGACTCGTCTCAAATGCACTATGCAGCCAAGGGTGACCTTGAACTTCTGACCTTCCTGCTTTCACTTCCCAAATGCTAGGATGGCAGGCATATGCCACTCCACACCTGGCTTCTACAGTGCTGGGGTGGAACTCAGGACCTTGTGCACGCTAGGCAAACACTCTGCCAGTTGAGCCACATCTACACTCTTCAGTTTATCTTTGTGGTTAGAATCAGGACACACTTTGTCATTCCCATTGCTTATATATTTTAGTAACTTGGGTGATTTCATCCTACCTGGAACTAGCACAAGTAAAAGTACAAAATACAATTTGGATATGGTTTAATCTCCCTACACATCAAGCAAGATTTACTATAGACTATGAATTACGTAGACATTTTGGCCCAACATCTTTTTTGGACTATGAGGTCATTGCCTTTAATGTACTCAGTGGTTGAGGGAGAGTTTGGATTGGGATGAAAATCCTCATCACTCTCTTTGCCTTTGTTTCATGTCTTGGACCACCTAATTTCTCTTTGCAAGGATGTTTTAAAAATCCCATGTTCATTTTGTGAGAGCTCCTTTAGCTTAGATAATATCAGTCATCAGTTCTAAATGGGTGTATCTTACTGACATATGCACTGTAAATCATGTGGTATAAGGGGTGCCATTACCCTATTTTAACATCGGAGAACTCTCTCCACTCCTCTGTCAGCACAAACACCTTGCAGCCCTCTGGCACACAAAGTGACAATCTCTGAATTAATTTGCATGTTAAAGCCTAGTTTGAGAAGAGAAAAATCAGGTTTTAAAAAAAATGGATTGGTATCTACAGCCTGAAATATATATTCATATTTTAGACAGAATCACAATAAAAGGTTACAGAGAACTAGAGTTCTCTAAAGTGGCCATATCTGTATCAAACACTCTGCAGACTGCACACTGGCTGAGAGGAACATGTCTGTGAAGAGATAGAAGGGTATAGAATAAGAGCCAAAACTATCTTGGGCTGGATTTTGGTTGCCTTTGAAAATCATCAACCTTTAACTACCCTAATATCTACTCAACTTTTAGATCAAACTTTAAAAAATTTTGCTATATTTGACATATTCCTGAGACCCTACCAACTCAAAAATGTTAAGAATGATAAAGACGATGTTTAAATGCTATGGTTTCCCTATGCTATGGTACCCACCTCCCCAATAATGCCACTTGTGGTTCTCTGGGAAGCAAGTTAATAGCTTTGGAATTAGCCGGGTAGTGGTGGCACACGCCTTTAATCCCAGCACTTCGGAGGCAGAGGCATGTAGATTTCTGAGTTTGAGGCCAGCCTGGTCTACAGAGTGAGTTCCAGGACAGCCAGGGCTACACAGAGAAACCCTGTCTTGAAAAAAAAAAAAACCAAAAAAAAAAAAGTTTTGGAATTAAGTCTCACATTAAATGCATTGTTAGAGATGCTCTTCTGTGAATATAAAAGACTTCCCCATGGTAGGATATGTCATTCAGGTCACCTTAGACCTATTTGCAGTCCTAGGCTGGTGTCATTCATATTCAGTCCAAAATAAAGTATACTCTTAAAGGAGAGTTGGGATGTCTATGCCAACACTGGTAAATCTTAGGTTTGACTAAAGATATAATTAATGCATATTAAAGGTTGTGATCTTCCTCATAGGTTTTTGGTGGGGAGACTTTTAATAACTGCTTCTATTTCTTTGGGGATTATGGGACTATTTAGATGGTCTATTCCTCTTGGGTGTATTTGCTTCTTTTCTTCTAAAGTTCTCAGGTGTGTGGTTAAACTGCTAGTGTATGCTCTCTCCAGTTTCTTTTTGGAGGCACTCAGAGCTATGAGTTATCTTCATAGCACTGCTTTCATTGTGTCCCATAAGTTTGGATATGTTGTGCCTCATTAAATTCTAAATTCCTTCCAGGTTGTTTGGAACTATTTTTTTCACCTCCTGTGTCATGCGTGCTTCTTTTGATGCACCATTGGAAAAATGAACATGATTGAGTCTTCTAAACTTTTGTTTTATTTGTTTTGGGGACTCATTTTGTAACCAGGGCACCCTGGGATTTCTTACAGTCCTTCTGTCCCAGACTCCCAAGTGCTAAGATTACATAGTGAGCCACTATGCCTGGCTGTCCCTCGATATTTTGATAGCTGCCCTCCCTATTTGAATCCACCTTTCAGACTGCTTGGTTAGCTTGAAAAAATTCAAATCTAATTACTTTTCATGCCAACATTTCCTTGAGCCTTCTTTTCTGGTTCTTTAATCATCCTTTTCCCTACATTGCCTATCTTTTTATTCTTTTTTTAAACATCATTATTTTTATATTAAACCAATAAAATTTATTTTAGAATACACAACTCAGTATTGACATTTTTAAGTAATCAAAATAATTTATAATAGTTAAATGCCTCTTAAATATACATGATATATTCCAAAACTAAAAGTAATATGCACTCTATCAGTTTTTAAAATCTATTTGAAACATTAAACATGATAGAGGTAGAAAAAAAATCTCTTATGAAGTCCTCCATGAAAGGAAATTGTGATGGTTCCTGATTAGACAGAAACTATTCCATCTCGAAGGGAGAATACACAGTGTGTCTGTAGCTTCATAGGATGAATTGGGTAGTGTTCCTTCTCTTTTTCTTTTTTGGAATAGTTTGAAGAGTACTGGTATTAGGTCTTCTTTGAAGTTCTGATAGAAATCTGCACTAAACCCATCTGGTCCTGGGCTTTTTTTGGTGGGGAGACTTTTAATAACTGCTTCTATTTCTTTAGGGATTATGGGACTGTTTAGGTGGTCTATTCTTCTTGGGTGTATTTGCTTCTTTTCTTCTAAAGTTCTCAGGTGTGTGGTTAAACTGCTAGTGTATGCTCTCTCCAGTTTCTTTTTGGAGGCACTCAGAGCTATGAGTTATCTTCATAGCACTGCTTTCATTGTGTCCCATAAGTGTCCCTTTCTTTCTTTCTTTCTTTCTTTCTTTCTTTCTTTCTTTCTTTCTTTCTTTCTTTCTTTCTTTCTTTCTTTCTTTCTTTCTTTCTTTCTTTCTTTCTTTCTTTCTTTCTTTCTTTCCTTCCTTCCTTCCTTCTTTCTCTCTCTCTTTCTCTCTCCTTTCTTTCTTTCTTTCTTTCTTTCTTTCTTTCTTTCTTTCTTTCTTTCTTTCTTTCTTTCTTTCTTTCTTCTCTCTCTCTCTCTCTCTCTCTCTCTCTCTCTCTCTCTCTCTCTCTCTTTCTTTCTTTCTTTCTCTCTTTCTTTCTTTCCTTCTTCCTTAGCTAAGTTATCATTGTGTCTGGGGTTGTTCAGCTTACATGAGTATGTGGGCTTTCTGTTGTTTATGTTGTATTGAAGACCAGCCTTAGTCCCTGGGACACATGCGATTATTTCAATCTTCTTGTTTCTGTTGAGGCCTGTTTTGTGACCGATTAGATGGTCAATTTTGGAGATGGTACCATGAGGTACTAAGAAGAAGGTATCACCTTTTGTTTTAGGATGAAATCTTCTATAGATATCTGTTAAATCCATTTGATCCATAACTTGTTAGTTTCACTGTGTCTCTGTTTAGTTTGTGTTTCCATGATCTGTACATTGATGAGAGTGGGGTGTTGAATTCTCCCGCTATTAGTGTGTGAAGTGCAATGTGTGCTTTGAGCATTAGTAAAGTTTCTTTTATGAATGTGGGTGCCCTTGTATTTGGAGCATAGACATTCAGAATTGAGAGTTCAACTTGGTAGAGTTTTCCTTTGATGAGTATGAAGTGTTCTTCCTTATCCTTTTTGATAACTTTTGGTTGAAAGTTGATTTTATTCCATATTAGAATGGCTACTCCAGCTTGTTTCTTAGGGCCATTTGCTTAGAAAATTGTTTTCCACCCCTTTTACTCTGAGATAGTGTCTGTCTTTGCACTGAGGTGCATTTCCTGTATGCAGAAGAATGCTGGGTTCTGTTTACATATCCAGTCTGTTAGTCTATTTCTTTTTATTGGGCAATTGTGTCCATTGATATTAAGAGATATTAAGGAAAAGTGATTATTGCTTCCTACTATTTTTGATGTTATTTTTATGTTTGTGTAGCTGTTTACTTTTGGTTTTGTTGGAAGAAGAATGCTTTCTTGCTCTTTCTAGGGTGTACTTTCTCTCCTCGTTTTGGTGTTTGCCCATCTATTATCCTTTGAAGGGCTGGATTTGTGGAAAGATACTGTGTAAATTTGTTTTTGTCATGTCACTTTAATGAAAATGAAGGCACAACATACCCAAACTTATGGGACACAGTGAAAGCAGTGCTATGAGGATAACTCATAGCTCTGAGTGCCTCCAAAAAGAAACTGGAGAGAGCATACACTAGCAGTTTAACAACATACCTGAGAGCTTTAGAAGAAAAGAAGCAAATACACCCAAGAGGAAACCTTGGTTTCTCTATCTATGGCAACTGAGAGTTGTGCTGGGAATAGTAGCCTGGGCTGGCATTTGTGTTCTCTTAGGATATGTATAACCTCTGCCCAGTATCTTCTGGCTTTTATAGTCTCTCACAAGAAGTCTGGTGTAATTCTGATAGGTTTGCCTTTATATGTTACTTGACCTTTTCCCCTTACAGCTTTTAATATTATTTCTTTATTTTGTGCATTTGATGTTTTGACTATTATGTGACAGGAGGAATTTCTTTTCTGGTCCAATCTATTTCAAGTTCTGTAGTCCTCTTGTATGCTTATGGACATCTCTTTCTTTAGGTTAGGAAAGTTTTCTTCTATAATTTTGTTGAAGATATCTACTGGCCCATTAAGTTGGGAATCTTCACTCTCTTCTGTATGTATTATCCTTAGGTTTGGTCTTCTCATTGTGTCCTGGATTTCCTGGATGTTTTGGGCTAAGAGCTTTTTGCCTTTTGCATTTTCTTTGACTGTTGTGTCAATGTTTTCTATGGTATCTTCTGCACCTGTGATTCTTCTCTCTTCTATCTCTTGTATTCTGTTGGTGATATTTGCATATACAACTCCCAATCTCTTTCCTAGATTTTCTATCTCTAGCTGTGTTTCCTTTCATGATTTCTTTATTCTTTCTGCTTCCATTTTTAGATCCTGGAATGTTTTGTTCAATTCTTTCACCTGTTTGGTTGTATTTTTCTGTAATTCTTTAAAGAATTTTGTATTTCCTTTTTAAGAGCTTCTAGCTGTTTACTTGTATTCTTCTGTATTCTTTAAGGGACTTATTTATGTCCTTCTTAAAGTCCTGTATCATAATCATCATGAAATATGATTTTTAAATCAGAGTCTTGCTTTTCTGGTGTGTTGGAGTATCCAGGGCTCACTGTGGTTGAGGAACTTGGTTGTAATGATGCCAAATAACCTTGGTTTTTGTTGCTTATAATATTTTTCTTGCCTCTCATCATCTGGTTATCATGTGTTAGCTAGTCTTGCTGTCTCTGACTGTGGTTTATCTGTCCTGCAAGCCTGTGTGTCAGTACTCCTGGGAGACCAGTTCTCTTGGGGAGGAATTGGTATGGAGAACTGTGGCATAGGGTCAGCTCTGGTGTGCAGACAGAAACTGGAGTGAATTTATTTTTGTCATGGAATACCTTGATTTCTCCATCTATGGTAACTGAGAGTTTTGCTGAGAGTATCCTGTCCCTGCGTGTTCCTTGGTTCCTATGTCCTGATGGCTCTGTGTAGGTCTCTCCTGGGCCAGGAATTTGAGCAGAAGTGGTGTTCTTACCTGTGCTCACAGGTGAGTCAGCCTTCCTGGGAAACCAGCTTACTCCTGGTGGTATTTGGGTATGGCACTGAGGCACAGGATCAGCTCTGGGAGCAGAGGAAACTGGTAGGATCCTGTCACATCTTTTTATTCTTAAAGTATTTGTGTGTGTTTGTGTGTGTGTGTGTGTATGTGTGTTTGAGTGCACACATGTGTGTGCATGCCATAGCCTATTGTGGAGGTCAGAGGACAACTTTCAGGAGTCAGTTCTTGGTCCTATGGATCTAAGGTCATCAGGCCTCGAGGCCCTTGTCTCTTGTCTCTTTACTCTTGCATTTCATGGTGACTTGATTGCTTCCAGATGTCCCCATGTACTCCTTTACCCCTTCATCTTGGTTGTTAACTTAGGACAATCTATGCTGCCAAAGCTTCTTTGATTTGTTGATTTGGTTTCCTTGCTAAGATCGTCATCTTGCAAATTTCCTGCAAGGCAAACATTTTCTCTTCTTTGCCAAGAGCTTTAAGAATCCATCTTTTCAGTGAAGGTTTCCCTTCTACAGTAGCATTTTAGTATCCATATCATGCAATTATATTCTGACCTCAAGAGTGACACTTACACTTGACCCAAACTGTGTCTTTTTAACGTTCACAATTGTCAACTCAATAATAACACTGAGCTCTGGTTCAAGAACAGTTGACCTTTATTCTTGCCCCAAAATAGGAGAAGCCCAGGGAGAAACTCTGAGAGACTAGCCTCTAAATCCCTGAAGGTCAGAAGGTCTAGATATAGGAACATAGAGTAAAAGAACGAAGAGGCTAAGGGGGGTTCATTTCCATTTACCCCTGAGACTTATTGTATTTACACTTTTGCTTCTTTTGTTGTTTTTTGTTTTTTGTTCTTCTCATCTGAATTGGAATTGGTAACTAGTGGCCTGTGGGATGCATGCCTTAATATGAAGATTGGATTAAAATGAGAGCAGAGAAGGCCTGCCTGGACACTGGGTGGTCATTATAGTGTCATCCATGTTGTCTGCAGAGAAGAACAAGATTAGGGCAACGTGGATGTCTTTGAAGGTCAGATAGGTAGCTCAAGGTCATGGCAAGATGGCGAGATTGCCGCCATTTTTTTGACTTTGGTTCTTGACAATCATGAGCACCACCTGATCTGGGGGTCAGTCAGACACCGCATGCTTTTAGCTTTCTTCTTTAAGATGGCTTTGCTGGCTTTTTCTCTTTCTGAGTCTAGTGGACTACTAATCTCCTCTTTTATCCATAATTATATTCCCAATGACCTATCACTCCATCTAGACTTTTTCAAATGTCCAAGCATACCTGTTCTCAGGCTGTTTTTTTTTTCTAAGTGACTCTCAGTCAAAGGTCCATAAAATGAAGATTTTGTTTTTTAGACCTTAGCATAGAACTCAGAAGAAGGCAAACATACAATTCTATCCTAGTGAATAACTCTGGTCCTGAGACAACCAAGGAGAGGTGCTACAGGATGCTTAAGTGGTTAAGACTGCTTGGTTTTCTATTCTGACCAGAGTTCATATCCCAGCACTTAGGGCAGCAGCCCACAGATGTCTATAATTTAGCTCCAAGACATACAGTCATCTAAGGTAGCCATGTGAGTGCACATATACCTGCCACTCACACAAGTACTTAAAATTAAAATAAATAGTTAAATAACCCAAATTATCCAGCTCAGTTGTAGAGACTAATTAGATGAGTACACACAGATAAATTTTCTTTATTATCATTATTTCTCACTTGTTTTTGTTAGTTAATTTGTTTTTTGAGAGATGGTTTCCTGTGTAAAAGCATTGGATGTCCTGGAAATCACTTTGTAGATTAGGCTGGCCTTGAACTCATAAAGATCATCCATGTACTTCTTGGTACATGCTAAAGGCATGTACTAACACTCTAGGCTTAAGTATTCTATCTTAATACATTTATTTAGGGATTTTCTTGGTGGCATTGCTTCTGACTCATATATCACAGAATCAAGCTAAGAAAATGGCTATGTTCTAGGCCTTCCAACTATACAGGAAAAGGTTTAATTTGCCAACAATGCAATAAGAACTTGCTAACAATTTTTACTTTATAACAGTATTTATTAAATACCAACAGTACATGTTCTGGATTTAGTACCAAAAAAATTCTAAAAGTAATAAGGTACATGTGATGGTTGGTATTGATCACCTTTGATACCTCTGAGTGTGTCTATCTGGATATTTCCAGAGAAGGTTAAATAAAGAAGGAAGACCCAACCTCAAACCTAGTAGCACCTTCCATTGGGTAGCCCAGATAAAACAAGGCCTGGGAAGAAGCAGCGAGCTCTTGCCTGCCTTTGTTTCCCCTTTTGAGTCGGGGTGTCTATCATGTGTTGCTGCTGCTGCCATCCTTCAGTGATAAAAGCATTAGTTTCTTCTTCTAGCCTGGTCTCAATACCAGCAGCTCCCCAGGCATCGCCCTGGCTTGCAGTGCCAGGCTGGGACTGTTGAGATTGAAGCATCCGGCTTCATGAATTGAGGAGCTGCTGGAATTTCTGCCTCTCCAATATGCATGCAAATGCTGTTGTTGAACTGCCAATTTGTGAGCCAATCTAATAGATCTGTTCTATCTATAATGCATGCGTGAGGGCATGTGTGTATGCATGAGCACATACAAACACACACACATACACACACACACACACACACATACACACACACACACCACACCACATCATTGGTTCTTGTCCCCTAGAGATCTCCCCCTGCCTAATACAACATAGTTCCTGCCTTTGAGAAGCTGAAGTATCATATGGGGATCATTATTTTATAAGCACAAGGCACGACTTATTCCCCTAGAGCCCAGCCTAGTGGAATTACTCACAATTTCCTGTGTTCCCCTCTTTCCTCTGCCACTAGCATTTCCCTTTTCCCTCAGCACCTTCTCTAGCAGAGTACTCTGCAGGAAATGATTGCACTAAAATTGCCAAATGCACCACACTTAGAGACAGAGGCTTACCGGGTCTCAGACATCGGGATACAGCACAGTCACCTGGAAGGTTTTACCAACAGATTGCTGGATCTTACTCCCTCTTTTTCTAATTTGGTTTTGTGTACCACCCAAAAGAATATTGAAGAAACATCTGTCAAGCCTCCCTTAGACTTGCATTGGCTGTGGTGCAGCAATCTGGTTGAGGTTTGGCTAGAGTAGTCATCTATGGAAAGATAATGCAAAGCATTTGTAAGAAAACACTCCTTAGAAGCATCAGTAGTCTATTCAACTCTAGTAACTGTAGTGAGCCACCCTTTGTTCTTCTCTGTTACAAGATGGCGCTGGCCACATGCTGCTCCCTGGTAGTAAATCACTGGAACACATGCGCAGTGTGCTGCATTCCTTATCTCACTTACATGCTAATGAAGAACTCACTGAGTTCACCTATGAGAATATGGCTGGTTATCTCCCTGGGCAAATGAGGCTAGCTAGGGTACTTAAGGTCAGGCTGGGAGAGAGCCCGGGGCCGCCAATAGAAGAAATAAGCTCAATTCAAGGTTTCCCGAATAAAACCATTTTAAGGAAGAAACTCCTTGTGTTGCGTAATCTTTGCTGGCGAAGGTGGACGCGACAAGTAACCTCTTTTGTAGAGCATTATCCTCTGTCCTGTGAGATGTTGGATGGTATGCAACTCATCCTCAGCCTGACCATTGTTTGGTATTTGCAGTTTCATTCCTGAGTCTTTCCTCACATCTCAATAATTTATAAATACTGAACAAATTCCCTCTTGTCTATGGATATAACTCCAAATGTCCCACACATGTCCAAATAATTTGCAGATAGTTGCTACATACTATGCTATGGTGGTGAATTCAAAAGCAATTGATTAATTTGTCTGGTAGAAGAAATTTTATGACAGTATGTTTTCCTGGTTGTCATGGCTACTGCTCACAGCTCACGGTTCTTGTCTTTGTTGGTGGAGGCACCACTAGGGGGACAGAAATGATGCAAAATGCACAGGTATAAAGTTGCAGATGGGACAGATTTGAAAGCAGTTGAACAGTTGTAATTGTTAAAACATTAGCACTGTCTCCTTAGGGGTAGATACTTTTGCTGTGATAAAATACTATAACCAATAGTGAGTTGAGGAGGAAAGGTTTATGTAGAGGTACTCACATCTCTATAGTATGGTCCACCAGTAAAGGAAGTCAGGGAAGAAACTCAAGCAGGAACCTGGAGGCAAAGGACATGGGGAAGTGCTTCATACTGGCTTGCTTTCTATACCTTGCCAAACCTATATTCTTACCGCCACCCACAAGGAACTGATCCCTCCCATATAAATAACCAATTAAGGAAATTCCCTATAGGCTGGTCTAGAGCCAGATATTATAGAGACATTTTCTCACTTGAGGTTCCCTTCTCTCAAAAGGCTCTAGCCTGTGTCAAACTGACATAAAGGTAGTCAGCACACTTGACCCCTTGTCAACTCAACATACACACCTATCACTGTTAAGCCGTAGTATTTTCTTTCTTACTCATGCCCAAGATCACAAATTAATATCAACATTTTTATAAATATTTCAAAAATTTAAAGTTCTGCAGCCTTTAAAAATTCAAACACTTAAAAATTCAGTCTCTTTAAATTACTCTCTTAGAATCAAAGTCTCCTCAAATCAAATGTCTCTCAACTGTGGGTGCTTATAAAATCAAAAATAAATTATGTTCTTTCTTACTTCAATGGGGAAGAACCAGGGTACAGTCACAATCAAATCAAAGCAAAGTGAAGCTCTAACTGTAAATAACTCAGTATCTAATATCTGGGATCCACTCATGATCTCCTGGGCTCTTCTGAAGGTCCTTGGTCACTTCTCTGACTCTGCTTTCTGCAGCACACACAGCTTTTTCTTCTAGATACTACATGGCTACATTTCACCACTGCTGCTGTTCTTAGTGGTCATTCCTTGATTCTGGCATCTCCAACATACTACTGTCTCGCTGAAACATTCACCAATAGGCTTTCCTGGGCTCTCTGAAGGGACTCTGACATTGGCACACAGTGCCAGGCCTCAGCTGATCTTCACGACCCTTTTATGCCTTCAAAAGCAGTGCCATTTGTGTGACTCTTATACAACTAAGTTTAGCTGCTAATGCAAGGTATAACCTTGGCTACCTCTAAACACAGATTTTGTGTTCTGACCTTGAAGAAACACTTCCCATAAGATTTCATTTCAGTGATGCTAGGGCCACTCTTTGACACAGTAGATTCTTTAGCTAGAGTTGACCAGAATCCATTGTCCCAGCAAACCAAAGATTTTACTTTAGTGCTTCTGGTATCTTGTTTATCACAGCTGATTCTTCAGCTCTAGCTCACCAGGAGCACATCTTTTTAACACAAAATAGAAAATGGCCCTGATAGAGTCATTAAAGGACTCTCAAACTTTCCTCTGACATTTCACAAGCTAGGCTGCTATCATCTGCACTGTTTTCAACATTCATAATTCAAGTTTCCACAGAACAGTTCATCAAGATTTGAACATTCCATAATATTTTTTTCCAGCCCAAAGATCCAAACACCTTTTTGGATCTACAATTCTTCCCAAAATAACATGGTCAGGTCTTTTACAGAAATATCCCACTCTTCGAACCAGTCCTTGTTCTACTTAGTGTTACTATTGCTGTGACGAAACACCATGAGTAAAGCAACATGGGAAGGAGAGGGTTTATTTGTCATATACTTCCACATCATAGTTCATCACTGAAGGACGTCAGGGCAAGAAGTCAAACAAGTTAGGAACATGAAGGTAGGAGTTGATGAAGAGGCCATGGAGAAGTTCTACTTAATATCTTGGTCTCCATGGCTTTTCAGTCTGTTCTTTTATCAAATGTAGGAGCACCAGCCCAAGGGTGACCACACCCACACTGGACTAGGCCCTTCACCATCAATCAATAACTAAGAAAATGTTCTACAGACCTGACTACAGACTGATCTTACAGAGCAATTTCCTCAGTCAAGGGTGCCTCCCCTTAGATGACTATAGGTGGTGTCAAGTTAACATAGAACTAGTCAGGATACCCACTGAAGAAAAACCTCATGTTTGACAATAGAAAATGTACCCTGAAGCCAAAACACTTAAGTGAAAATTTCTGGTTTCTTTGGAGACTCAGTTGTGTTATGTGATTTTTTTTCTTCTGGAAACTGTCTTATAAGAGGGTGTTTTGCTGAGAATAGACGCATGGTGTTTCCTGGAAACAGCCTGGAAAAAGGACATGTGATGTTTTCTAGAGAACATGTGATGTTTGGAAAGGGTATAAATATAATCCAACAGATTACTTGTTACTGGGTGGCATTGGTATCTCTTGACATGCTTTATTATTTTTTTTTAAGATTTATTTATTGGCTGGGCAGTGGTGGTGCATGCCTATAATCCCAGCACTCTGGGAGGCAGAGGCAGGCGGATTTCTGAGTTCGAGGCCAGCCTCGTTTACAGAGTGAGTTCCAGGTCAGCCAGGGCTATACAGAGAAACCCTGTCTCGAAAAAACCAAATCCAAAAAACAAAAACAAAACAAAAAAGAGATTTATTTATTATATGTAAGCACACTGTAGGTGTCTTCAGACACCAGAAGAGGGCGTCATCGGATCTCATTAAGGATGGTTGTGAGCCACCATGTGGTTGCTGGGATTTGAACTCAGCAGTCAGTTCTCTTAACTGCTGAGCCAGAACCTTGCCATTCTTTGCTGGTCATAATTTGTCATAATTTCACAGAGAGAAATGCACCAGAGAACTTCTGGTAGTATTCTGGCAGCTTCTTGCTACTTCTGCAGATTTGGGCTGATTGGCAGAGCCTTATGGTTTCTTCTGGATAGAACTGCAATTACTGATTCGAGAATGGTGTTTGTGAGTGAATTGAGCTGATGCTGCTGATTTGTGTGAACTGAACTGCTGGTATCCTGACAAGGCAGATTGGATTCGCTCCAAAGAACTATTCCTAAGCAGGTCCACATCTTCCTTTGCTCTATTAACCCTACCTTTCCACTACCTCTGCTGGGTGGTGGGCTAGAAAGGAGGTTAAAGCATTTAAGAACCCTTACTGAAAGTAGGTTTTGAAAAATCTAAGCCTACAGGACCTTAAATTCCTATCAATATGCAATAATTAGGCAAAACAACCTGCCACCCAAGATGATAACAACCATAACACATCAAATGACCAAAACCATCCACCCCAACCTAAGGGATTGGGATGATTGTTGGGGTTTTGTCTAAGCTCCATCCTACACCTACCTGGCAATAGCCAGGTATGCCCCGCCCCAGAGATCTGGCCCACTATAAGAGGGGCTACTTGCTCCTCCTCTCCCTCTTTGCTCTCCGCTCTCCCACACTCTCTCACCAATCTGCCCCTGGGGCTCTTCATGGCCGGCCTCCACTCTCTCTATTCTCTCTCTCTCTCTCTCTCTCTCTCTCTCTCTCTCTCTCTCTCTCTCTCTCCCACTAACTCCCATCCCCTATTCTGAATAAACTCTATTCTATACCATGTCTGTGTGTGTGTGGTCCCTCAGGGGCAGAGGTGCCCAGGCAAGGGCCCGCCTGGACACCTTCCCCCATGCCGCCTAGCCACACTCACCTAACCTCCTATACTCCCCCCTTTTAAGCCCTTTCATCTTGGTGCTGAAAGTCCTTTCAATGATGGTGTTCTTAATAATTGCTTCCTGCTGAATTGGTGCAAAGATTTCCTGTTTGGAGAAGGGGGTGGGGATGGTTCGTTTAAAAAAGCTAGCTGTAGCATTTTTTTCCCCTCAGTTTCTGCATTATTCAGTCTCAGTGTTGTGTGTCCAGTCTGTGTTTTCTGTCATCTTTCTGTGTGGTTGATCATTTGGGTTAGCTCTTTTTTCCTCCCCTAAGACAGGGTTTCTCTGTGTAGCCCTGGCTGTCTTGGAACTCACTCTGTAGACCAGGCTGGCTGTGAACTCAGAAATCAACCTGCCTCTGCAGGGGCCGTTGAGCAGGGCCAGTGCCTGCCTCTATGGCCACCACTGTCCCACCATGGGCTAGCTCTTTTGAAGTTGATTTGCACGCATATTTTGGAGAAATCACTAACTGAGACAGTCTTTGAGATTACATCGCCTGGGCTGTTTCTGTGCTTTGTGAAGATATTCATGTTTCAGTGATAAAGTTTCCCTGGTCAGATCTAATTTTTATGAGTTTTGTTCGCAACCATGTTTTTCCATTCCCTGTAGATACATAAGTATAGCCACGCCCCCATCTTAACACTATCGCAGGTTTCCACACTGTCAGCACAGCCTTACAGTATATTATTTGGCTTAGTTCCTCAGTTGGCTGTTACCTTTTCATCAACATTAAGCAAATTTAGTTAACAAAGCATTATTTAGTCTGTCCCTAGGGATTTCAGGTTAACAATAGAACTAGTCAGGAACTCACTGAAGAAAGAAAGACCTTATGTTCTACAACAGAAAAAGGTGACCTGAGGGCAAAATCCCACTTTTACAAATATCCATCTTGTGAAAATAAAATTTTATTTGATTGGAGAAAATGCCACAGAAGGGGGTCCCTGCTTTAGAGCAATCAACTTCTCTATACTTTTTTGACAAGGTGTTTGTTTCAGCTGGCCTGAAAGCTTTAAGTGACTCTTTTGTCTGCCTCTTGTTTTGCTATAGGAGTGCTAGGATTACAGAGGTGTGCCACCACATCTGGCTTTGTATGTGTCTTCTGGACATGGAATTCAAGTTGCTATGTTTTTTGGCAAGCCCTTTCACTCAATGAGCCATTGCAGGAGTTTTGACCTTGGGCTTCTGATTTTCCTACCATCAGGTCCTGAGTTCTAGGATCACAAATTGTACCCTCATGCATGGATGCTAGGCAAACACCCTACCAAGTTAGCTACATTTCCCACCCCAAATATTATAATTTTAAATGTTTACCATTTAATTGACGTTTTCAAGAAGTATGTTTATGCACGTGTTACTGTACACCATGTGAAGATTATCCTTGTATTATTCAAATGCTTATTTCTGTGGGCCCATATCTAGTTGCCATCCTTATTCTGAGAATCTCCTGTCTCAGTGCTGTGCTCCTTGATTTTTTCCTTTATTGGTCAATAAAGAAGCTGAACAGCTGATGCCTGAAGAGGAGAGAATAGCCAGGAGAGTGGAGGGTGGGGGCGGGGAGAAGTGGAGAGAGCCACCATGAGAAAATGCCTGAGGCCCGGAGAGGAGAGCCAGATCAGTACTAGGATGATAGTGTCACTGGGCGTTTGACTAGGAGGTAGCCAGATTAGTTTAAAGGATTAAAGTAGAATAATATTACTCAGTTGTCATTCCCTTAAAGATTGCTAAATAAATATAATAGTCAAATCTCAATTATCTGGGACCTAGCTGGGTTAAAAGAAAAACTGCAGTACTCTTCAAATGGCGCTAACGCATAGGTAGGACAAATAAAATCCCTTCAGGGACAGTAAATAACTGTAATTTGGTGTTTTGGATTTCTGAATAGTTTGCTTAGTGGCTTCTCCATCTTCATTATTTGGACACAGCTTCTTTAATACAATCTGCATAATCGTTCTTAAACCTCAGCTTCGAAAACAATTTTAAAAAGTGATGTTGGGGGATTGAACCTATGGACTCATAAAAATTGCTAAGTAGTTTACTCTTAAATCACATCCCAAAACACATTTTACTTTAAAACATTTTCTTATGCATTAATTAATTAGTTAATTAATTAAGTGTGTGTGTGTATGTGTGTGTGTGTGTGCGTGCATCTATACCACAGTATGTTTGTGGGGTTAGAGGAAAATTTATAGGCATCATTGTCTTCTTCTACTACATAAGTATTGGTGATCCAATTTAGGTTGTCAGCAAGCAATTTACCAATGGAACCATCTCCGGGCTCCCTGTTAAATTTTTATTTGAGTGCATGTATGTGTGTGTTCATGTGGGTGTGTATACATGTGCATGTGTGTGGAGAGCATTTGGTGTTGAATGTATTCTCCACATTATTTATTATCATTTATATCATCATCATCATCATCATCACCTTTTTCTTCTTCTTCTTCTTCTCCTCCTCCTCCTCCTCCTCCTCCTCCTCCTCCTCCTCCTCCTCCTCCTCCTCCTCCTCTTCTTCTTCTTCTTCTTCTTCTTCTTCTTCTTCTTCTTCTTCCTCTTCCTCTTCCTCTTCTTCTTCTTCCTCTTCCTCTTCTTCCTCTTCCTCTTCTTCTTCTTCTTCTTCCTCTTCCTCTTCTTCCTCTTCTTCTTCTTCTTCTTCTTCTTCTTCTTCTTCTTCTTCTTCTTCTTCTTCTTCTTCTTCTTCTTCTTCTTCTTCATTTGGTGTTTGGAGACAAGGTTTCTCAGCTAATCTGCTCTGTAAACCATGCTGGCTCTGGTATTGGAGCTCCATCTGCCTCGGCCTCTGGGATTAAAGGGGGACACTACCATGCCAAGCCTTCGCCACTTTATTTTTTGGAAGTTTCTTATTGAACCCAGAGCTCACTGACTTGACTAGACTAGACAATGAGCTCTGAAAATTTGCGTGCCTCTCCTCCACTCTCCTGCAGAACGGTGGTTATTAACGTATGCTGCTGTGTCCATCCTTTTACATGGCTTTTGGGCATCCAAACTCTGTTCTTCATTCTTGCAGGTGCTTTACCGGCCGAAGCAATTCCTTGGTCCCCACTTTTATTTGGGGATAGGATAGATCATTAAGTTGTTCAGGCTAGCCTTGAACTCACTCTGTAGTTCAGGATAGCCTTCAGCTGGTTATCCTCTTGTGTCAGTTTCCTAAGCATCTGGCATTCCAGGCTCGATTTCATTGGTCTACTTACCTTCAGTATAAAATACAGACTAAAACCCGACGTTTAACAAATGGTATCTTTTTTTAACTGCCTTCCTTCATTTGTTTTCTGTCACATCCGCTGTAGAAATTTGTATTATATTTGAATTCGAGAAACCAGGTTAAGTGATATCCCTAGACCCTTTCCCACACCCTGGGTGCCCAATTTATTTAGGTTTTTGACATTTACAGATTCACTTCATGTCCTCATTGGACATAATTTTTTCCCAGGATCTTTCCAGACTACTGTTACCTCTCTCTGTGGTATTCATTGTCCTTCACATTCATTTTATATGCGCCTCAGACTGCTTTCTCATTTTATTATGTATTCTTTATGTGTGCTGGTTTTGTCTCAATAAATGTTTGGAGGTGGTGAAATATTTAGTGGCATATACTGCTTCAGAGTCTAGAAAATAAAAGAGCATGACCATCAAAGGATATACTGCTTAAGAAATCACCTGTGCCCTTAAATAATCCTGGGGTGTTGTAATGAAAAGTTAATACAGTTTGGTAAGCCAGTTGCCTGAGTACATCCTAAGACCGATGATCATGGGCTCAACCAGCTGGAAATATTATTCCATGCTAAGATTATATTTGTAGAGTGAGACTGTGACAAGAAAGACAAGATATTTATCTTTGTGTGGAAGCTTCTAGATAAGTTCTTTTGCCTGCTTTTATCTTCAAAAAAAAAAAATCACGCTGAGAAATAAGTTTCTATTTGCCAAGTTGTAGGTTGGCTTGTGTTTCCTTGCTCTTTATAATTCTTAATATCGTGTTGTCCATCATATCGGAACATTTTAAAGGCAGCCTGCCATCTATTATTTATATTTAATAAGAACTGCTGCTCAGTATGTAATAGTTTCCCGTCTAGGGTATTGTCACCCAAACCTTGTAAGAGTCCAGTGTGACAGCCTCTTTGTCCCTTCTGTGTAAGTGCTAACCTAGTGTTCTTGGGGTCATCACCTGCATTTCCAAGACTCTGTTCTTTATTTCTATTCTCTTGAGTGTGAGATCCTCCCATGCTCTTTGTGGAAATCTAATTATGATGTTGACTTTTTCTTTTTGTGGGTCCTAGCTCTAATATCTTCACATGACATTGCTTATTACCGCTGTGAGTGAGAGCAGCCGTCTTTGTTTTTTCAGCCCGACTAACTCTCTATAATCAGGGGAAGCATTGTCTATTTGTTTTTCTGGCTGAGTTTCAAAAATAAAGCCCGATACTTTTCGTTAGGAAAGAAATTAAACTGGCCTACAATTTTTGAACACAAAGCATCCACTGTCATTTACCTTTGGTCCACATATCATTTTCTCAAGAATTTCTTTGCATTTCTTGCTTGGTTCCTCCAATTAAGTCACCTAGGTGCTTAAGAGTTATGCTGAGAATTTGTCTATCTGGGACTTTAAAAATGGTGTAACATCACTCACGATAGCAAGGTCAAAAAGATGCCCACGTGGGCAGCCTTCCTCTTTCTCTTCTTTTGTGAGGACCCAGCCTCAAGACAGGGGTGGTGCCTCCTGAGCAGATGCACTTCTGGCCTCAAGAGAACAGTTTAAAGCAAAATCAGATAGAATACAATGAAAGCATCTGCGTTGTTTGTTTATTTCATTTTGTGTTAAATGGTTTCTTTTTTCTCTCTTATCTTTAGCCTAATGGTCCATCACCATCCCGGAGTTAAGTGGCAGATAATGTACCCTCTCTTATCGTCCATCTGTTTCCCTGTGTGCTTTGGGTACATTTTCCATAACAATTTAGTTTTCTCAGTTTCTACCTTATTTAAGCACATCTGAAAAAAGTTGTGAATGACTAGCTCAAGACTTTCCAAACTTCTAAATTCACCTACCATTTATAGATTTCTTTTTTTCCCCTGTTTAAGTGTTTGTAGCTTGCTGTCTTCGAAGACCTTTAGAGTTATTAAGAACAACTGCAGTAGACTGTGGCACTGCACTTCCAACTGCCTGGTCTTCAGTTTTGCCAATTAATAAAAGAAAATTTACCTAAATCTTCCATTTCTTTCCTTAATTATGAGTTTTCTCTATTTAGCAAAGTTTCCCTAATAGTCTATGTTTTTTTTCTTCTAAAATATAAAAATGCAGGTATGCGAGTGAGACAGCTCAGCAGGAAAAGAAAGACATTTGCCTCGAAGCCTGATGTCTGGAGTCCGATACCGTGGCTCATTTGAGGGAGGGAGAGTCGACTTCTGTATGTTGTTCTCTGGTGTTCACATGTGCACTGAAGCTCGTGAATGCCTATGTCCATGCAAACAAAATAAATAAATGCACACATAGAAAAGTAAGATATGGGGCTGGAGAGATGGCTCAGTGGTTAAGAGCTCTGACTGCTCTTGCAAAGGTCCTGAGTTCAAATCCCAGCAACCACATGGTAGCTCACAACCATCCACAATGAGATCTGACACACTCTTTTGGTGTGTCTGAAGACAGCTCCAGTGTACTCACATATAATAATAAATCTTTGGGCCAGAGTGAGTGGGAGAGGAACAAGCAAAGGTCCTGATTTCAATTCTCAGCATCCACATAATGACTAACAACCATCTGTACAGCTACAGTGTACTCATACACATAAAATAAATGAATTTTTTAAAAAATGAAATATGAAGATACAATAAACACTTGGGCTTGAGACACAGACATCCTGATTAATAGATGAGTCTTATTAATTATTTCTACCAGAATGGATACAACCTTCATCTGTACCACAATTTCCCAGATGAAAGTATATATGATCTGTCTCTAAAGAGAAGGTCTATCTTTGCTCCTGTGACTGAGCAGACAGGTGCAGCCAGGAACGCAGGGAACACCTGAGTGTAAGATCAGTTGGGACACGGTCCGCCAGGGCCCCACTTGCACCCAGGAGCTGGACAGCGCCACAGCCCTCTGTGCACCTACCCTGCCAGGGGACATCTGCTCTGTAGGGAGTCCCGTGGTTAGAGGTGAGGCCACCTTCTTTACTCCTGCGACTGAGTGGGCTGTTACAGCCAGGAACGCAGGGAACACCTGAGGGTCAGATCAGTTGCGACACGGTCCTACACCCAGGGCCCCACTGCACCCAGGAACTGGGCAGCTCCACAATTGTTTGTGCATCTATCCTGCCAGGGGACATCTGGTCTGCATTTTCAAAGAAAATGCAAAATGCAAAGAGCTCCTAACCCAAAACACCTAGGAAATCCAGAACACAAAGAGAAGACCAAATCTAAGGATAACGCATATAGAAGAGAGTTAAGATTTCCAACATAAAGGGCTAGTAAATATCTTCAACAAAATTATAGAAGAAAACTTCCCTAACCTAAAGAAAGAGATGTCCATGAACATACAAGAAGCCTACAGAACTCCAAATAGATTTGACCAGAAAAGAAATTCCTTCTGTCACAAAATAATTAAAAAGCCAAGTACACTAAACAAAGAAAGAATATTAAAAGCAGTAAGGGAAAAAAGGTCAAGTAACATATAAAGGTTGACCTATCAGAATTACACAAGACTTCTCATCAGAGACTATGAAAGCCAGAAGAGCCTGGGCAGACCCTAAGGAAATACAAATGCCAGCCCAGGCTACTATAGCCAGCAAATCTCTCAATTACCATAGATGGAGAAACCAAGGTATTCCATGACAAAAACAAATTTACACAATATCTTTCTACAAATCCAGCCCCTCAAAGGATAATGAATGGAAAACACCAACAAAAGGAGGGAAACTACACACTAGAATAAACAAGAAATTAGTCGATCAACAAACCCAAAAGAAGATAACCACACAAAAAATGTACATTAAATAAACATTAAGTAAAAAATAACATGAAGCAACAATCACTATTCCTTAATGTCTCTTAACATCAATGGATACAATTCTCCAATAAAAAGACGTAGACTAACAGACTGGATACGTAAACAGGATTCAACATTTTGCTGCATACAGGAAATGCATCTCAGTGTCAAAGAGAAACACTACCTCAGAGTAAAAGGCTGGAAAACAATTTTCCAAGCAAATGGTTCCAGGAAAAAAGCTGGAGTATCTATTATAATTTCAGATAAAATCGACTTTCAACCAAAAGTCATCAAAAAAAGGCATGGAAGGAGTCTTCATACTCATCAAAGGAAAAATCTACCAAGAACAATTCTCAATTCTGAACATCTATGCTCCAAATGCAAGGGCACTCTCATTAGTAAAAGAAACTTTACCAAAGCTTAAAGCACACATTGCACCTCACACAATAATCGTGGGTGACTTCAACACCCCACTCTCCTCAATGAGGGAAACACAAACTAAACAGAGACACAGTGAAACTAACAGAATTTTTGGATGAAATGGATTTAATAGATATCTATAGAACATTTCATCCTAAATCAAAATAGTATACCTTCTCAGCACCTTATGGTGCCTTCTCTAAAATTGACTATATAATTAGTCACAAAACAGACTTCAACAGATACAAGAAGATCGAGCTACTCCCATGCCTCCTATCAGATCACTATGGAATAAGGGTAGTAGTCTTCAATAGCAACCAAAACAACAGAAATCCCACATAAACATGTGGAGCTGAACAATGTTCTACTCAATAATACCTTGGTCAAGGAAGAATTAAGGAACAAAATCAAAGACTTTCTAGAATTTAATGAAAATGAAGACACAACATCCCCAAATTTATGGTACACAATGAAAGCCATGATAAGAGGAAAACTTGTAGCTCTGGGTGCCTCCAAAAAGAAGCTGGACAGAGCATACACTAGCAGCTTGACAGCACACCTGAAAAATCTAGAACAGAGAGAAGCTAATACACCCAAGAAGAGTAGAAGGCAGTAAACCATCAAACTCAGAGCTGAAATCAACCAAGTAGAAACAAAGAGAACTATACAAAGAATCAACAAAACCAGGAGCTAGTTCTTTGAGAAAATCAACAAGATAGATAAACCTTTAGCCAGACTAACCAGAGGGCACAAAGACAGTATCCAAGTTAACAAAATCAGAAATGAAAAGGGAGATATAACAACAGAAACTGAGGAAATTCAAAAAATTATCAGATCCTACTACAAAAACCTATACTCAATACAACTGGAAGATCTGGATGGAATGGACAATTTCCTAGACAGACACCAAATATCAAAGTTAAATAAGGATCAGATAGACCATCTAAACAATCCCACAACCCCTAAAGTAATAGAAGTGGTCATTGAAAGTCTCTCAATGAAAAAAAAAAAAAAAGCACTGGACAGGTTTTAGTGCAGAATTCTATCAGACCTTCAAAGAATACCTAATACCAATAATCTTCAAACTATTCCACAAAATAAAAACAGAAGGAACGCTATCCAATGTTTTCTATGAAGCCACAATTACACTGATACCAAAACACAAAGATCCAACAAAGAAAAAGAACTTCAGACCAATTTCCCTTATGAATATTGATGCAAAAATACTCAATAAAATTCTTGCTAACTGAATCCATGAAAGTATCAAAACTATCATTCACCATGATCAAGTTGGCTTCATCCCAGGGATGCAGGGATGGTTCATTATATGGAAATCCATCAATGCGATCCACTACATAAACAAACTCAAAGAAAAAAAACCACATGGTCATTTCATTAGAAGCTGAAAAAGCATTTGACAAAATTCAGCATCCTTTCATGTTAAAAAGTCTTGGAAAGAACAGGGATTCAAGGCCCATATCTAAACATAATAAAAGCAATATATAGCAAACCAGTAACCAACATCAAACTACATGGAGAGAAACTTGAAGCAATCCCACTAAAATCAAGAACTAGACAAGGCTGTCCTCTCTCTCCATATTTATTCAATATAGTACTGGAAGTTCTAGCTAGAACAGTTAGACAGCAAAAGGAGTTCAAAGGGATACAAATAGGAAAGGAAGAAGTCAAATTATCACTATTTGCAGATGATATGATAGTATACTTAAGCGACCCAAATACTCCACCAGAGAACTCCTACAGCTGATAAACAACTTCAGCAAGTGTCTCGATATTAAATTAACTCAAACAAATCATTAGCCTTCCTATATTCAAAGGATAAACAAGCCGAGAAAGAAATTAGGGAAATGACACCCTTCACAATTGTCACAGACAATATAAAGTATCTTGGTGTAACTCTAATCAAACAAGTGAAAGCTCTATATGACAAGAACTTCAAGTCTCTGAAGAAAGAAATCGAAGAAGACCTCAGAAGATGCAAAGATCTCCCATGCTCATGGTTGTCAGGATTAATATAGTAAAAATGACCATCTTGCCAAAAGCAATCCCCATCAAAATCCTAACTTAATTCTTCACAGAATTAGAAAGAGCAATTCTCAAATTCATCTGGAATAACAAAAAACCCAGGATAGCTAAAACCATTTTCAACAGTAAAAGAACTTGTGGGGGAATCAGTATCCCGGACCTCAAGCAGTACTACAGAGCAATAGTGTTAAAAGCTGCATGGTATTGGTACAGTGACAGGCAGGTAGATCAAGGGAATAGACTTGAAGACCCAGAAATGAACCCACAAATCTATGGTCACTTGATCTTTGACAAAGGAGCTAAAACCATTTAGTGGAAAAAAGATAGCCTTTTCAATAAATGGGGCTGGTTCAACTGGTGGCTAGCATGCAAAAGAATGCAAATCAATCCATTCTTAACTCCTTGTACTAAGCTCAACTCCAAGTGGATCAAGGACCTCCACAGAAAACCAGACATACTGAAACTAATAGAAAAGAATATGGGGAAGACCCTTGAACACATGGGCACAGAGTAAAATTCCCTGAATAGAACACCAATAGCTCATGCTCTAAGATCAAGAATTGACAAATGGGACCTCATAAAATTACAAAGTTTCTTTTAGGCAAAGGACACTGTCAATAGGACAAAATGGCAACCAACAAATTGGGAAAAGATCTTTACCAACCCTACATCTGACAGAGGGATAATATCCAATATATACAAAGAACTCAAGAAGTTAGACTCTAGAGAGCTAAATAACCCTATTGAAAAATGGGGGTACAGAGCTAAACAATGAATTTTCAGCTGTGGAATATCGAATGGCTGAGAAGCACCTAAAGAAATGTTCAAAATCCTTAGTCATCAGCAAAATGCAAATCAAAAATCTTGAGATTTCGCCTCACACCAGTCAGAATGGCTAAGATCAACAATTCAGGAGACAGTAGGTCCTGTCCTGAGTCCTGAGCAGTGGACAAAGAGGAACACTCCTCCACTGCTGGTGGTGATGCAAGCTGTAGAATACTCTGGAAATCAGTCTGGTGGTTCCTCAGAAAACTGGGCATGAAACTACTTGAGGACCCTGTTATACCACTCCTGGTACAACACCCAGAGGATTCCCCAGCATGCAATAAGGACACATGCTCCACTATGTTCATAGCAGCCCTATTTATAATATCCAGAAGCTAGAATGAACTTAGATGTCCCTTCATGGAGGAATGGATACAGAAAATGTGGTATATTTACAGAATGGAATATTACTCAGCTATGAATTCATGAAATTTTTAGGCAAATGGGTGGAACTGGAAAATATCCAGTAAGTGTATTCCATCCAGAGGCTTGGAATGCTCAAGATACAATTCACAGACCACAGGAAGCTCAAGAAGAAGGAAGTCTAAAGTATGGATACTTCGGTCCTGTGAATACCCATGGGAAGATACCCATTGGAAGAGATACAGACACAAAGTTGGAGCATAGACTAAAGGAAAGGTCATCCAGAGACTGCCCCAGCTGGGGATTGAGCGAATATATAATTATCAAACCCAAACACTATTGTGGATGCCAACCAGTGCTTGCTGACAGGAACCTGATATAGCTATATCCTGAGAGGTTCTGCCAGTGCCAGACAAATAGAAGTGGATGCTCACTGCCATTTATTGGACTGAGCACCATGTCCCAATGGAGGAGTTAGAGAAAGGGCCCAATGAGCTGAATGGGTTTGTAGCCCCATAGGAGGAACAACAATATGAACCAAACAGTACCCCCAGAGTTCCCAGGGACTAAACCCATCAACCAAAGAGTACACATGTAGGGACCCATGGCTCCAGCCGTACATGTAGCAGAGGATGGCCTTGTCGGCTCCAGATGGATATGTAGCAGAGGATGGCCTTGTCGGACATCAATGAGAGGAGAGGCCCTTGGTCTTGTGAAGGTTCAATGCCCCAGTGTAGGGGAATGCCAGGACAGGGAAGTGGGAGTGGGTGTGTTGGTGAGCAGGGGGAGGAGGAATAGGGGATGAAATAGGGGGTTTTTGGAGGGGAAATGAGGAAAGGGGATAACATTTGAAATGTAAATTCCATATGAAATGTATTATTTCTATAATTTTGTTGAAGATTATTACTGGCCCTTTAAGTTGTAAATCTTCACTTTCTTCCATATCTATAATCCGTAGGTTTGATCTTCTCATTGTGTCCTGAATTTCCTGGATGTTTTGGGTTACAAGCTTTTTGTATTTTGCATTTTTTTGACTATTATGTCAATGGTTTCTATGGTATTTTCAGCACCTGAGATTTTCTCTTCTATCTCTTGTATTCTGTTGTTGATGCTTGCATCTATGACTCCTGATTTCTTTCTAAGGTTTTCTATCTCCATCATTGTCTCCTTTTGTGATTTCTTTATTGTTTCTACTTCCATTTTTAGATCCTGGATGGCTTTGTTCAGTTCCTTCAGTTGTTTGTTTGTGTTTTCCTGTAATGCTTTAAGGGATTTTTGTGGGTCCTTTTTAAGTGCTTCTACATGTTGACCCATGTTCTCCTATAATTTTTCTTTCTTTCTTTCTTTCTTTCTTTCTTTCTTTCTTTCTTTCTTTCTTTCTTTCTTTCTTTCTTTCTTTCTCTCTCTCTCTCTCTCTCTCTCTCTCTCTCTCTCTCCTTCCTTCCTTCCTTCCTTCCTTCCTTCCTTCCTTCCTTCCTTCCTTCCTTCCTTTCTTTCTTTCTTTCTTTCTTTCTTTCTTTCTTTCTTTCTTTCTTTCTTTCTTTCTTTCTTTCTTTCTTTCTTTCTTTCTTTCTTTCTTTCTTTCTTTCTTTCTTTCTTTCTTTCTTTCTTTCTTTCTTTCTTTCTTTCTTTCTTTCTTTCTTTCTTTCTTTCTTTCTTTCTTTCTTTCTGTTAACCAAGTATATTTATGTATAAGAAACTCCCAATTGCATAATGCCAATGATAAGGTCTTACCCCAATGTTTCTAATCTCTCCAAAATACCAGAAATACATCTGAAGCCATTTGAATATCCATGTCTCCTTCCCTTCTCCACTTGTGTAGTCCACAGAGCCTCTCTCCTGTATTTCTTTAAGGGATTTTTGTGTTTCCTCTTTAAGGGCTTCTACCTTGTTGACCCATGTTCTCCTGTATTTCCTTAAGGGAGTTATTTATATCCTTCTTGAAGTCCTTTACCAGCAACATGAGATGTAATTTTTAAATCCAGATCTTGCTTTTCTAGTGTGTTGGGGTATCCAGGACTTGCTGGTGTGGGATAACTGGGTTCAGATTGTGCCATTTTGCCTTGGTTTCTGTTGGTAACATTTTTGCATTTGCCTTTTGTCATCTGGTTATCTCTGGTGTTAGTTGGTCCTGCTGTCTCTGGATGGCGCTTGTCTGTCCTGTGGGCCTGGAAGCCTGTCTCAGCTCTCCCCTGGCACAGAGGGCTGTGGCTCAGCTCAACTCCTAGGTTTAGATGAAGCCCGGAAGGACCATGTCCCAGCTGCTCTGCCACTCCTTTGTATCCTGTGCTCTATAATCCTTTTAAACAAAATAATTATATTAAATAAAATGGAATGTCCCTTCCCACAGTCCATCATCCTTTTCCCATTGATTTTGATATTCAGAAACCTTTGCCCCCCTTTCTATCTATCTATCTATCTATCTATCTATCTATCTATCTATCTATCTAACTATCTATCTTCCAGTGTATTCCTACTTGGCCTCAAATGTATGACCATCCTCCTGCCTCAGTGTCCCTGTGTCGTGAGTATAGGCATGTGCTATCACACCCAGCCTATATCAAATTATTTAAGCCTCTGATTTCATGATGAACAAAAGGGAGATAAACAGTGTATTTAGAAAGTCTGGAGTCAACATGCTTTCTCACTCTACATTTCTTCTTACTCCAGACTGCTCCTATTTTAATGCAAAACCCAAAGTGAACCAAGCAAACCAACAAAAACCCCAACAAACTCTTCTATATCATAGTGTGTCATGAATAATATAGATACAGAAAAGGGTCAGGGTGATGGCTCAATATGCAGGAACACTTGCTGTGAAACTGAGTACCTGAGTTCAAATCCTCAGCACCTATATGAAAAGCCAGCCATGGCCTTTCACTCCAGTGATGTAGAGGGCAGAGACAGGAGGATGTCTTGGGTTTTCCATCTACTAGTCTAGTTCCAGGCCCAGTGAGAGACCCCCTATCTCAAGAAAATAATGTAAAGAATTCTGGACCAGGACAGTCTGTATGTTCCCCTGGCTTGTACATATGCACAGGGACATGTAGTCATTCACACGTGCTCATATAAACCACACACACAGACACACACACAGACACACACACAGACACACACACACACACACACACACACACACACACACACACACGAGACTCTTTTCTACCTGCTTGGTGAACAAATGCAGAATAAGAGACCTCTGGGTCTTTCCAAGTGTGTTTTTCCTACCCTTGTTAGTCACTATATAAGCTCTCAGCTCCTACGATGTGTTGGGCATGGAGATCAAAGACGTGTGTCCAAGTTCCTTCCTGGTTTCTTCTCAAATCCCTTACTGGGGATGAGATGGGAAGGGAGGAAATGAGACACTTTACAAGAAAACAGATGAGAATAAGTGATGCTTGTGGTTGCAGAAGCAGAACCGGAATCAGTACCAGTTCAGGGCTGTAGACGCAGGGCCCTCTATTCTTTACATCTTCCTGTACAGTCCCCACAGCAAACACAGAAGGAAGCACAACATCCTGGACTGATGTTGTAATTAAAAGTAATGGATTCCATTCTTCCCCATAGCACAAATTACTTTATGAAAAGGCATATGAGAATAATTTAACCAACCAGTGATTGAGGAAGTAATTTTTCCCTGTTGTATGTAGCTATTTCTTCTGAATTGAAACTATCTCTCTTGGAGGGAGGAAGGAGGCTGCTAGCTACTAAAACTCAGGATGCTCTGAAGGTTTCAGAAGTCAGGAGGTCCCTCTCCAAGGCTCACAGGCAGCAAACAGTGTTAGGGAACATGGGACTGTCTTCAATGGAGCCTTCACTGTGCCTAGGGAGGATCATGGATGGAATCTTGAGTCATTGTCAATGCTGGGCACATCTTTCAGGGAAGCACCCATCTTTGCATCATTCATACCCATGGAAGTAACCCCAATAAATTGGCCCATCAGGCTAAACTTGGTAGGACCCATTTCTTACGGTGCCTTATCTGTGGTGAGTAGACTTTGGTTTATATTTCCCCAGGAAAAGTCACACAACATATAGCTGTGTCAATACTCTTAAAATTGCCATACAAATAAATAAACAAAGCCTCACTGTTACTCATTGTAGATGATAGGAGTCAGTGTTAATATCTTCCTATAGGGTTGATCACTCAGGACTGCAGACAATGGTCATTGAGTCTTGGGAAGATGATGTAAAGGTTTAAGTAAGTATCTACAATACAATGAATTATAAAATGTATTTCTTCATGTGATGTCCATATTTTTTGGAAAATACATCATTAATAAAATAAATGGGGCTGGGCATATGTCTCAGTTAATACAATGATTGTATACAGGCTTGAGACCTCAGATTCATCTCTAGTACCTACATAAACAAACAGTTCAGGAGTTATGGCAGGAGCCTGTAATTTTAGAGCTAAGGAGGCAGAGGCAGGTAGATCACTGGGGCTCATTGTCCAGTTAGTCTAGCCCAATTAATAAACTCCAGGTCCCAGAGAAAAACTTTCCTCAAAAAGGAAACTATAGTACGGTAGTTTTCTTAGTCAGGGTTTCCATTGCTGTGACAAAAATACCATGACCAAAAAGCAAATTGGGGAGAAAAGGGTTTATTTAGCTTGTACTTCTATATTGCTGCTCAGTATGGAAGGACGTTGAGAGAGAAATTCAAACAGGCCGGGATCCTGGAGGCAGGAGCTGATGCAGAAGCCATGGAGGGGTGCTGCTTACTTGCTACCTCCTCATGGCTTGCTTAGCTTGCTTTCTTGTAGAACTTAGGACCACCAGCAGAGGAATGGCACCACCCACACTGTGCTAGGTCCTCCTCCATCAATCACTTATTGAGAAGACACCCTACAGCTGGATCTCATGGAAGCATTTCCTTAACTGAGACTCCTTCTTCTCTGATGACTCTACCTTGTGTCAAGTTGACCCAAAAACCAGTCAGTACAGTGGTATACCTGGGGGAGAAGCCACCACTCCCCTCAAAAGATAGCAAGTAGGTGGATACTGCCCAAGGAATACCACCTCTGATTTCTGCATGCATGTGTGAATACATCTACACACAAACACACACACACACACACACATTCACACAGACACAATCACACACATTTTGTTATTGCACTAAATGCTTTCTGTTCTAACTTTGTAGAAAGTTTTATTGAATGGAAAATACCATGCTTTTTTGTAAGAAGAAACAGTAACTCTGACTTACCGAATTATAATAGGAAATATGAATATTATAGGTTGGCTAAATACAGTAGTTGAAATATTATATGACAGATTTCTTTGGCCTTTGTTTAAATAGCTTTGCTTACAAAGACCTAGGTCTCTCTCTCTCTCTCTCTCTCTCTCTCTCTCTCTCTCTCTCTCTCTCTCTCTCTTTCTTTCTTTCTTTCTTTCTTTCTTTCTTTCTTTCTTCTTGATGGAATTTAAAGAAGGAAAGGAGTGTAAGAGAAGGAAAGAAGGAAAGGTGTGTGAGATCACCTCCAGTGTCCAGGGCAGAAGACTCACTGTGGAGTGACCAGTACTCCGTAATCCTTGCTTAGTGATGCATCTTACCCGACTTAATATTAACTTCCATAAATAAACCACTTCAGTTCTAATAAACCCAAGGATATACTGACTTTTATAAACGTACTGACTTCGGAGAACTCTAGCTTATTTGAAACACAGCTCATTTCTTCTGATAAAGAACAGAACAGTTTACAGTAACATTTCTGCTAATATATACCAGCATGGTGTAAGAAAATATAATAATTTAGCTAGGTGATTCCAACAAGTTATTTCTTCCTTTTGGGATTTTTTTTCAAATTCATCTGTAAAATAATAAGTCTCAGAAGGGAGCAGTATGATCTATTCTAAAACTATGTCTTTGTGATCCTAAGGTTAATATAAAACAACAATGGGAATGGTCAATAATGTCATAACTATTAATAATGACAAAATAATATTTGTAAAATGCTGATCATAACATCTTGAAGACAATAGGTGGCAATCAGTACTTGTTTCATGAAATATAAAAAAAAAAGCTATCGCAGGCAGTGCACTGGCGAGCTGGTCAGCCAGGCACCAAAGGGCAGGGCGCCTGTTCTCAACTCAGCCAACTCTCTGAGCTCAACTCCAAAATCTCTCCATCATGCTCGCTACATTCCCATGACAGGTCACTTCTATACCAGCCTCACACTTCCAAATTCTCACGGCCTTTTGGGGTCCACTTCTTGCAAACCCATGCTTTGCCACTGTACCTTTCTCTCTGGCACCCAGTCGAGTTGCTGCATGAAAGAAAACACCACACAAATTTACTTCAGAATTAACAGGTCACACAATCATTGGGGGCAGCAACTATGATCCTAATTTGTAAGCCATTCTAAGTTAACTCCTCCAGTAGTGGATCCCAATGGATCCACCACCTGAAACGGGGGCCTCAACCTCTCCCATCCACCAGCCAACTCTCCTCTTCTCTTCCACCATCCTCCCCACCCACCATGTCCTGCCTACTCACCCAATGATTGGTTCCTTGAAATATTTATTCATTAGGAAAAGGGTCACATGAAGTCACCTGAGTATGTGATTCACTTCTCATCCCAGGCAGACCCTCTGGGGGAAGCAGAATTAGCATCAGAATACAACAGCACCAGGGCTATCCACAACAAGTACTGACTTGTAACCAGCTCTTAAAACCAAGGAGATAAATAGTAATTTTAAGAGCCAGTTGTTAAACACTTAAATTATTAACACACTCATAATTAAGTACAACATAGTAAATATAGTAGTATCATTAATAAATTTATCCCATGTGACCGTTATTCACTACTGCTGTGTAGTATGATAGAATTACAATATGGTTGTACTCCATTATACTATTCCTTGAAGCTCTGAAGGCAGGGACTACAAGGTGACAACTTGAAAGTATGATGGGAACAATTATACCACAAGTATCAGCAAATGTTGCAAATCTGGTCTAATTATCCCAAAGACAAATGGTATTATTCACTTGCCACTATGCCTCTCAAACAACCAAACAAAACTACAAAACTGCTTTTCCTTCATCTCAATGTATGTAAAGTATTGGGCTAAAAAGTTGCAGAGAGTGTTTCTGGAGAAATTCAAGTCCACTTTGATCTTAAGTGGACTAGTTTGACTCTCATAGAAGGAGAAGCAGCCTTAGGTTCAGTTCCCATGGATGCCCTAGGAAGGTTCTATCTCACTCAAGGTCATTTATACCATTTGAGGACAGCCATCATTATGATTTGGATGTGAAACAAGCCCCACAGGTTTATATGCTTTAATGCTTTGTCTCCAATTAATGGTTCTCTCTGGATGTTTGTTGGATCTTAGGAGGTAGGGCCTAGCTGGAGAAAATAAGTCACTGGGAGAAGGTTGGTCCAACTTTCAGTCTAGTGGATTCAGTGGAATGTGAACACGTCTGGATTTCCTCTTCTTTCGATTTGCTTTTGGACAGTGTGGTGGTTTGAATAGGCTTGGCCCAGGATGCCTTCTTTGAGTAGGTGTGGCTTTGTTGGAGGAGGTATGTCACCGTGAGGATGTGCTTCCTCCTACCTTCCTGGAATTCAGTCTTCTAACTACCCTCACAAGAGTTAGAATTCTTAACTCCTCCAGTGCCATGCCTGCCTGGACACTGCCATGTTTCCTGCCATAATCATAATGGACCCATAATCATAATGGACTGAATCTCTGAACCTATAAGCAAGCCCCCAGTTAAATTCTTTATAAGAATTGCCGTGGTCATAGTGTCTGTTCATAGTAGTAAAACAAACTACAACAGACAGGGTTTTTGTAGGTCTCACTCTCACCCAGTCTGATCTCAAACTCAGGATCACCTGCCTCTCTGCCTCTTCCTCTGACTCCCAAATGCTGGGGTCATAAGTATGTAGCACCTGGAAACACACCAGAGATTCTTCTACCATGCATAGGGACATTTTTCTTTAGGCTGCTGTAATAAACACCTTAATAGAAAAGTGTTTCTCACATCCCAAAGTGAAAGTTGCACTACTTTAGGTCTCCGGTAATTTGGTAATCTTTCACTTCCTCAATCCCATACAAGGACATTTTATTTAGTTATCAATATGGCACACTCAAAAAGGGGGGTGTCTATGCTCTTTCATAGGGCACTACTTCTTAATCTCCTCTGGAAGTCTATGCCTTGTGTCTTAGTTAGAGTTTTCCTGCTGTGAACAGACACCGTGACCAAGGAACTCTTATAAGAACTCTTGTAAGAACAATTGGAGCTGGTTTACAGCTTCAGATGTTCAGATTATTAGCATCAAGATGGGAACATGGCAGCATCCAGGCAGGCATGGTGCAGGAGGAGCTTAGAGTTCTGCATCTTAATTTGATAGTTGCTAGTAGAAGACTGAATTCCAGGTAGCTAGGACAAGGGTCTTAAAGCCCACATCCACAGTGAAACATTTCCTCCAACAAGGCCACGTCTACTCCAAAACAGTCATACCTTCTAATAGCACCACTCCATGGGTAAAGTATATTCAAACCACCATACCTTGTAATATGTCGCACAAGTGGTGGGTTTCAACAGGTGCATTTTAGGTGAACATACTAGCTAAGTTGCCAACTAGCCGCTATCAAGTCTTCATGGTCCAGATGCTTCATGGATTATTTAAGAGCAGATGGTTTCAAAGTGAAACCCACAGATAAAGTTCTGCTCCAAATACCTGCTTTTCTTTTATTAAACTTCAACTGCAATATGGCCTTTCCCACCTCTTTGTGTCTTTGTTGATTGACTGCTTTCAGACAGTGCTGTGTAATTCTCACAAAGGCTGTGTGGACTACAGAGTCTGCACTGTTCACTGTCTGTCCAGTACAGAAAAGAATGAGTTGGCAACTGTTCTAGACACTGAAAGGGAAGGAAAACCTCCTGCTGCCTCCCTTCAGGAAAGCATAGACCTGAGAGAAGTTGTGCAAAAACAGTATTGATATATTGATGTATACAATATATAAATAAATATAAATTATATATATATATATATATGTGTGTGTGTGTGTGTGTGTGTGTGTGTAACCTTGAATATTGATGTAGACATCTAAAAAGAAGATTAGTAAGTAAGTACTTCTCGGAAAACCTATCTGCAGTAGATAGAAATTTAGTCATTGGTTCAATATCATATCCTTCTTGGTTGTCATGTGGATTTTGGTTTGAAGTCACAGTGTTTAGTGTAAGAGATGCAAATAGAAATTGTAACTGATGCTCTCAACTTGCTCATTGTCAGTCAGAGAGGTAGACACTAAAATAGGTCAGCCCCTGAGTAGTAGTGCTTATTGAAGTATCAGTGAAAGTAATTGTGAGACAGGGGTCAGGAAGTTTGTTTCTTGAGGATTAGGTCCCTTGCCTTGGGCATCATCATTTTGCCCATATTAATTCTGACAAGTACACGGGTACTGAAGAGGAGGAATTTTGTGCTGTGTACTGTCACATTTCATGTGGCTGGGAGATAGCTTACTCTCAGCCTCTTTGGGACTGGCATTTTTGTTGACTGCCATCTTTCATGTGCCCAACAGTGAGTCTAACAAAGATCACCTTTGATGATAGGAGTTGTGCACTGTGAACTTTATGATTTTTGTGTACAACACTGGGCTTATTCACAGCAGTAAATGGAATGATTATCAACTGCGCATTGGATAGTTATGGATAAGGGGAGTAGCCTGAAAATGCTGTAGATGTAATTGGTGAGATTTCCATTCACATCTTGTGTCATACCTCCCAGTTTCCATTATTATTTATTATTATTAATTATTAGTTACTGTTGAAAAGGTTCATGAAAAATGTGTTGCTGGCAACATAGCTTACAAGTTCCTTTGGAAGCTGCTTTCATGGGGCCATAGTCTTCTGTTTTCTGTTTGTATATTGAACTACCGGAGAAGGAACACTTCCTAAAGAAGAAAGGTTTATTTAATTCATAGTTCTGGAAGGTCAAGGGCATGACACTGGCATTAATTTTACTCTAGTGAAGTCATCAAGACAGGGCTCACAATGGTGGGGATGCACATAGTAGCAAGAGCTCACATTGACAGGGGAGTTTAAACAATGGCTTCCCTTATAACAACTTGCTTTCAGTCCCATGAGAACTGCCTTAATCCCTTCTGCAGGTAGTACCTCCTTTAGTCTAAGGGCATTTCTTTAGGCCCCACCACTTTAAAGATGACTGCCATCAGCAATCACACAGGATTAAGCTTCCAGCATAGGGACACGCCCTTGGGAAATGAACCACATCCAAGCACAGCAGGGGTCTCATTCCACACACAGTAGGATGTGGACCTTGTTCATTTTCCTTGAGACATATCTCAAGCAACCTTATTGCAGGTGACTTGTTAACCCAAGAAGAAGCCAACTTATTTTAACTCACTTTCACGTTTTCTCTCTGTTCTAACTGGAGAGAGATTTTTGCTATTTCATGGTTTGCTGATGAAAGATGTCATGGGTGGGAAAAATCTTCAGCAGCCTTGAAAGTGTCGGAAACTTTCAAAGGGGAAGGAGAACATGCTTTGAAAGCTGAGTTAAAACCCTTCTCTTCTGAGTACCCTTCACAGCCTCAGGTCTGGTCTTTTCAATTTGGCTTTTGAAGTTCTGCTATCTTTCAAGCTTAATTCCTCTTGGAGTGTGACCAACTTACTAGAGAAGCTACATTTTTTTTTCAAAAGGAATATTGAAGTCAAAGTATTCCATGGGAATATGGATTAGCAACCCTGCATTTTTTCTCTTGTTTGCTCTATACAAAAATAGATTCTTTTGCTAGCCTGTGCTTCCCATGCTTTTGTTTCTTAAAAGAATTGATAAGGATGAGCAAGGTGAAGCTCTCTTACCCATTCCCCACAAAAAGATACCTTTTCCTTGAAATTCTTTTGTGAAAGAGTTTATGTCAAGAGATGACATAACATATTTTCAGAGGGCAAAGAACAGATACCACTACAAGGTCAATGCATCCCAGGAAGGCCTTGGACTTCAGTGCTTCCTTTTGATTACAGACCTACTTTAGTAGGCCAGGTTGTGTTTGTGTGCGGTGCTGAGGTTTGATCCAAGGACTTGGCATGTGTAAGACAAGCATCTCTGAAGCATCTGCTACCAGTTTTGAAGTCCCAAAATGTGTTCAATTAAAGAGGGGATGTGTCAAGAAATGTGATATCTTTGTAAGAATATCGATTGAGCTTGGTTTAGAGACAATGCCGATAGTTGAAGTTTGGCCTCCTCGTTAATGTGAGACTTTAAGGAAATGGCCTTTCTTATCTTCCATGCTACTCAGGTATTTTGAACACCATCAATAGCAGATAGTCTCTGAAAGCATTGTGCATTGGGTGCTATTTTTCATCAATTAATGACTATTATAGATTCTTGATACTATTTAATTATAACATTTTTATTTAAAAATTCTATCATTTACTATGATCTTAATTATGCATGAGCTGAAGAAAAGGGGATATAGATGACATATTTGCTTGTAATGTAGAAAAAATGTCAAATAAGTCATTTTATCAATTTTGATATATTTGCCAAAACAGTTGGCAATACTTACATTTTAGGATCTAGCTTTCAACCCAGGCTGTTTATCAGAGTCATCTTGGGAGATTTAAAAATAAACATGCAAATGCCTAGGCTTCTTCCCAGATCAAGTATATCAGGGTCTTTAAGAACGTACTTGAGACATCACTTTTCAAATACAGCTAGAGTCAAGAATTGCTATTTTGACCATCAAGGTGTCAAAGAAAAGAATTTACCCTTGTTTGGGCTAAAGTTCTTATTTCTGAATTGTCTGTACACCAAGAACCTCCTTATATTTTCCTACTTTTACTTATGTTTCCTTTATTTGGTATGCTTTTTAGTGAGGAACAGTGGGAGACAAGGAGCTATGGTACTTTTATTTTTCACATTTAATTCAAAAAAATAAAGGGATATTTAAATATGCTAATTTCTCATCTATAGGCCAAGGTGTCTGTGCTAGTTTTTGAAGGGTTACAGGTGTAAAAGAGGAGTTGGGTAGAGCCAGTCTACCAAGGATGATCCAGAGTCTATGGTGACATCTTTGACATATTTTCTAGGTTTCGAAATAAATGCTATCATGTTGTACACATGTTGGGACATGAAAGCTCATAAGAAGATTTATTCCTCATTTTGTGGTGTAAAGCTGGTTCTAAGGGCTCCTGCCTAGCACTTTCAGGTTATGAATCTGGCCTTCTTTCATACTACCTTTCTTTACCTATAATTTTCACAAAAGTAATTATTTCTGAGCGCAATCACAGCCACAAGATAAACACAAGAAGAGATGTACTCCACGGATAGTGGGGCCCCACATCCTGAGGTCAGGTCTCAGCTTTGTCACTGTCACCAAGCTTTATTCTGCTTTCAGCTCTGACATCTATCATGTGAGGGGTAAAGACTTATTGAAACACCTCTTTGCTTCTCTGAGAGAATTACCAATGAAATATCAAAACAGTTCAATAAATAGACGCAATCTTACCCGCTAGCCTGCCTTGATAGATTCGTGCAACTCTGTGGCATATGTGCCTACAGAGTCAAGAGCTTTTCATATATTCATAGTTATCACTTCTTTATTTGGTGATGTGTCAAAATCTGTTCCTAAAAGATGTGCTCATGTCTATATTGACCAACCAGCCACCTGAGAGGTCCTAATCAACTAGACTGATTCATGGAATGACAATTTTAATTTGCAGCTAGCTCTGCTATTGGAGAACAAGAATGAATGGATCATCCTTGGTCTGTTTATTCTTACAACATTATTCAAATAATTACTTTCAGTCATTCTGTAATTATATTTTAACATATATGATTTCCCTAAATGTGTCAAACTGAATATAAATAATCAATTTTCTCTTTTTTTTCTGATAATACCGGAAAATTGTATATCTGTGTTCTTGTCATTCTTTTGAGTATCTGCGTTTCATTTTAGGAACTGCCCACTTCACAGCCACCATATTTTGTCTGGCACTTTCCCAAGATAAGAGGCATTCACATGCAAAAGAGGTAGAATTCAAGTATAATTAACAACAAAAATGAGCTCTAATTTCTACGCCATTAGTGAACTAAGACTTTCCCTTGTAAAATTATAAAACAATGAATATTCAAAGCCTTGATTTAATGTGATGATAATGGCAATTACTTTATTGTTTTGGTCACTGTTTTTGAAACTTCTACTCATACTTAATTAAGTATAAAACTTCGTGGTTTAATAGAGAGTATTTAAGGACTCATGTTCCTGAGATTTAAGAGTGCTTATATAAGTAGGTAGGTGTTGACACTTGCTGAATTACTATTATATATTACAAATCATAGAGGACAATGCCATTTAGTAGCTGACTCAAGAGAGACTTGAAGAATTGGCTTTGAAGTTAGCCTTTGGTGGTTAGAATTTTCATCTTGCAATGTATTAAAGTATAGTGGGCATTTAGAAGCCTAGAAAATTTTCCATTGCGTTTAATGCTGGGGACCATGTTTGCCTGTTGAGTTGGTTATCAAAGGCCAATTTGTATAAAGGATCTTAGAATCTCTTGGCTGAGACGGAGAAGAAAGGAATAGAAAGATAAGTATAACACATCAGTAAAACCCTCATATCATAGTGAAATAGTGTACATTCGTTCAATAGAGCATTGCTTACTGGATATCTACCAACTTCTGAGTGTAATATGTTGTCTATTACTCAGTTCATCTTCTGCTATAGCCTGGTGCTAGCATGAGTGTATTCTGACTTCTAACATGGAATGAGCTGCTTTGTTGAGTTTTCTTTGGATGAGTGGGCTACTAGAAGGGACTTTAAAATAAGGAAGTTGGCTTTGTGGGTTCTCTCTCTCTGTCTCTCTCTCTCTCTCTCTCTCTCTCTCTCTCTCTCTCTCTCTCTCTCTCTCTCTCTCTCTCCCTCTCTCCCTCTCTCTCTCTCTTTCTCTCTGTGTATGTATGTGCACACTCACATGTGGACACCCTCCTGTTACACATCTCCTGTTACAATATCTCTTTGGACATTTATAAGCTGTTGTGTCAACAGAGCTAACAGCATCCAGGGTCTCCTAGGAACGTTGTGGGAACACATTGAAGGGGCTGGGCCCCTGTAGTTATGAACCAGACAAAGAGAATAAAAAATAATTAATTTAAATAAGATTTCTATTGCATACTTTATTATTTTAAACGTGTTTGAAGGAGCTGTAGAGATTGCTCAGATGTTGAGAGCCTGACTGCTCTTCCAGATGTCCTGAGGTCACAATCACAGGAGACTCACAACTATCTATAATGAGATCTGGCACCCTCTTCTGGCATGTAGGCATGTGTGCAGGCAGGACATTGTACACAATAAGAAAGTAAGCAAATAAATACATACATAAGTAAACAAGGAAATATATAAATAAACAAATAAATCTTTAAAAATATATTTTAAAAGTGCTTGAAGAAAGGTTGGGAAGGATAAAGTAATTTTTTGAGAATAGTCATAAAGTGAACAACAATTTGTCCTTTAATGAACAATGCCCAAAATAATGGCTTGTGTGGTTGAATTGGCTCGCTAGGTTGAAGGTATAAACCTGGGTATTATCACTTGGGGTGTATTCAGGTCTTTCCCTCACTTCAAGTGCTTTTGTTTCTGGTAATGTTTAGAGCCTCAGTTAGAGTTCCCAAGGACCCCACAGAGAGCTATCCATTCCACACTTGAAGAATTAAAAAAAAACAAAAAACAGAAGTTTGCATCTTTAATAGTTTTAATATCATTTTGACATTAATGAGGGAGGCTCAAATATGAAAGATAGAGATGACCATAGCAAATAAAGACCTGGTTTATTTTTAAATAACAGTGCTTTCAGAGAAACCTGATACAATTCCAAGATGAAAAACATGTTCAGGTCAAGGCAAGAATAATGAGGTAGTCACCAAGGAATGAGCCACTGTTAGGGAATTACTGACAATCACACACACACAAGATTGTATGCCCATGTGTACAATCATATAATAATTGTATTCCCCCTTGGACTGAACTGTAGGGTACATCTTTTCACTAGTTAAATTGCTTGTAGTATGTGGATTGACATTTTCAGCAAGCACTACTGCTTCCCTTTGTTCGTTTTTTTGCTTTGAGACACATAGCCCATGCTGGTCTTGATCTTGAGATTCTGTCTCAGCCTTCACAGTGCTGGGATTATGGGAGCGCATCATTAGTCCTCTTGGCTTGCAAGCTGCGTTCTGTTATCAAACTGTTTGCTACCAGGTTGACTAATATGGTGTTTGAAACATTAATGTTGTGTGAGTTTGGTTTTGCTTTTTCCTGTGCTCATCATTTGGCTGGACGACAGCTTTGGAATTAACATTTGAAAGGCAGCTATGCAAATTTGACCAGTTATCATTAGCAAAAGAAACTCTTGGATTAGCCCCATAATGAACTATTCTCATTAGCTCCTTTCAATAGGCTTTCCAAAACAAATACATATGTCAATAACTGTCACCTGTGGATTAAGTCTGTGGATAGTCTTCTTTTAATGGTAAGTCATATTTTTGTGTACACTCAATACATCTTAGTATTCAAGGCTTATTAACTACAAGAAGTTGAAATGCATCCAGAAGAACATGATTAAAAACAAATTTTTAACAAGAAAATTGCCACTTGAAATCCTTTTAGGAACTAGATGGATATATATAATAAAAAGAAGCAATTGTAAAGCTTTTCTTGACAAGTGGCCTTGGGCTGGAATTCTGGAGAGATGTTTTCTGTTTACATCCTCAACTCTTAGCTTTCCTAGGTTTCTTTCCTAGTAACTGGTAAACCTTTCATGAAGTAGGAACATAGTAGATGAACAATAAGTGGTCTTGAATTCCATTAGCCTTGGGGGAAAAGAATGTAGTACAGTGATTTCCTATAGGACAGATTTTTGAGGCCTTTAGAGAAGAACCTAGGGCAAATGGAACAAAGTTGAAGTCTTGAATACATTTTAATTTATAGATTGTGTCTTGATTTCATGGACTTCAAAGAAAAAGAGGGTTCTCCACATTTTTGTCTCTTTGGAATTAAAAACAATAATTTCAAATATGTTTAAATCTGTTGGGCTGGGGAGATGGGTCAGTTGGTAATGGTTTTGCTGCTGCACAAGAATGAGGTTATGTGTTTAGATCCCAATGTAAATGTTGAGTGGTCCTTGTTAGTTAACCTATAACCTCTATGCTTGAGTCTGGGAAGATAGGGAATCCCAACAGCAAGATGGTTAGCTAGCCTAGCCAAATACATGGGTTCTGGGTTCAAGTGATACTTCTTGTCTCAATGTATAAGGTTGAGAATGATATGGAATAACACCTGATACCAATTTGTGGCCTCCACTGTATGAACATACATGTGGTCCTACACACATGAGACCATGAAAAAAAAGGTATATAAACCATACTTTGCCACAAAATTTTGTGACAGTTCCCATTATAATTATCTTTATATACCTTGAGACTGAATGAAGAAGTCCAGAAGAAATAAAGTCTTTCCTTTTGTTTCTACCACAAGACATTGTTTCTGGGAGGGTCTCTAAGTGCATTTAATAGGCCTGGTCAACCTAGGAAGTGATCAGGGTTCCTCCTATTCTTCAGAACTGTCGATTGCCATATGTGGAAATGTCCTTGTGTTCTATGGCCGAGAGCATGGACTGATTGGACATGATCATATTTTGTGAGCACTTCATTTCACCTTATGCTCTGGGTTAGTTTCATATGGCTGCTATAACATACTGTCACAATTAATGCACGAGAATGACAAATTTATTATCTTACATTTCCGTAGCTTTGTAAGTCCAGCACAGATTTCTCTGGCCTGAAATGAAATTGTTGTCTGGGCTGGACTTCCCTGTGGAGGCTCCGAAGGAAATTAATTTCTTTGCCTCTTTTTAACTCTCCTTGACTAGGAGTTCTCTTCAACAACTTCAAAGCCTATACATTTCCACATCTCTCTCACCATCCCTACATCTCCTATTGTCTCCCTGTGCCTTGATCTTTGACTCTCAAGGACCCCTTTCATTTTATAAGGATGGTCAAGATCCTTCAGGAGAGCCACTACATGTTAAGATCTTTAGTTCTACCATACTTTTAGAGTCCCTTGTCATGTGCCTTAGTTTGGCTTTTATTGCTTGAAGAGATGGCATGGCCACCACAACTTTTATAAAGGAAAACATTAACTTGGGGCCCTTTTACAGTTTCAGAAGCTTAGTCCATTATCATCATGGTGAGGAACATGGCAGCATGCAGGCAGACATGGTGCTGGAGAAGAGCTGAGAGTTCTACATCTTGATCTGCAGGCAGCCATGAGGAAACTGCACTCACACTGGGTAGAGCTTGTGTATAGGGGACCTCAAAGCCTAATTCCATAGTGACACATTTCCTTTAACAAGACCATATCTTCTCTAAGAAGGCCACACGTCCTAATAATGCTACTCTCTGTGGGTCAAGCCTTCAAACATGAGTCTATAGGGGTCACTCCTATTAAACCTATAATCTGTAAGGGACTATAGTCACATGTTTCTGAGATTAAGGTAGATAGAGGCATGACATGAGGCCCAGGAGTAAGTGGCTTTTGGTGAGTCACCTTTCAGCATACCCACAGAATTGGTTTTGAAAAGGGACATTTTCCTCAATCCTGGGGAGAGTCCTGTCAGTTACATGTCAGCTAGATGAAGAAACGAAGGGAGTGAAGAGAAGAAAGAAAAAGGGAAGAAAAAATGCTCTTACTATTCAGCACTGGTTATTTGATGATTTTCTCCTTGAAGAAAAACTTTTGGGATAAGCCTTTCAGCATTGACATTCTGTTGTAAAACCTTAATCTCATTTGGATGCAAACCCAAGGAGGCAGACCTGGCCTGGGTGTCTGTCAGCATATCCTCAGGGGTGTGGCAGTCAGACTCTTTCCGGTCCCAGAATGCTCTAGTGGTAGTTTCGTTTGTGAGCCTTCATCCTCATCCTTCCCAGCACTGCTGGCCTTGCTAGATGCATTCACTCCACACCTTGGCTTTTGATCACCTGTTTTCTTCATCCTGCAGTGCATACTTCCTGGAGAGATGTAAGATCTTCCAATTTGGCCTCATTCATGCTTCCTGCCCGCCTCCAAGCAACCTACTTTTACATGGTATGGCCGCACTGTCACCAGATCTCATATATGTACATATGTATACATATATGTATAACATATAAATATAAATAGCTATATTAAAACAATGATCAGGATTAAAGTTCTGTTATTTGACAGTCAGCCATTTGAAGATTGTTTGTTTGGTTGTTTTTTTTTTCCCTGCTTATATTTATATATTTATATAGGCCTTAGTGCTGATTTGCCAAAGGAAAGGTCATTTTGTCTCATCAGATTGTTCGCTGATCTCTTGGTTGGGAAAGAAATACAAAACTAAGCCATGTTCATTTATAAATGTTCAAGGTTAGCTTGTTCTTCAAAATGGTGCTACTTATCAAGTTGAGTCATCTTTCTAGAAGTTACCTTTGAAGAATAAATCCTTTCACCACAGATTTGGAAATTTAGCAGCTGACATGGTTCACAAATATCTGATAGAACCAGCCTGGGTAGAACAAGCATGCTTCCTTTTTGAGACTGAAAGGACATTTCTTTTCAACCAAGCTGCTTCAAAGAGATGCGATGGGAATATAAATCTGATGTTTTCTATGGGGCATGCATATTACTGTTGGCTTTTCAACTCTCCAGTCTATTTCCAATTATTATGAAATACAGTGCTTGGATTAATGGAAGGGACAATAAAATTTAATAGTGTCTGGAGAGATGACTCAATGTTTAGGAACTCTTGTTGCTCTTCCAGAGGATCCAGTTTCTGTTCCCAGCATTCATATGAACCTGTAGATTCAGGGGAGCCGATGCCTTCACTGACTTTTGAGGATGCGAGGCAGGCACATGTTGGCACATGCATTTATGAAGGCAAAATACTCACACACATAAAATAAAAAAAATAAAACTAAAGTTTTAAGTTTCAGCTAAAACTTGGAAATGTAAAAGAATCGTAAGAAGGACAGTGAGGCATCATTAGTTAGAACATTATCAGATGATTGTATTTAGAAACATGTCACCTTTGAACTAGCCAGTGGTGAGTGGCTTACTATTAAAAATGAATCAACAGATGTGAGGGGATCTGAGTATTTTCTTAAGAAGACATAGTGGGCTGGTGGGGTTGCAAATTGGTACAACCAGTCTGGAAATCAGTCTGGCGGTTCCTCCGAAAACTGGGCACCTCACTTCCAGAAGATCCTGCTATACCACTCCTGGGCATATACCCAGAGGATTCCCCACCATGTAATAAGGATACATGCTCTACTATGTTCATAGCAGCCCTATTTATAATTGCCAGATGCTGGAAAGAACCCAGGTATCCCTCAACAGAAGAGTGGATACAAAAAATGTGGTATATCTACACAATGGAGTACTATTCAGCCATTAGAAACAATGAATTCATGAAATTCTTAGGCAAATGGATGGAGCTAGAGAACATCATACTAAGTGAGGTAACCCAGACTCAAAAGGTGACTCATGGTATGCACTCACTAATAAGTGGATATTAACCTAGAAAACTGGAATACCCAAAACATAACCCACACATCAAATGAGGTACAAGAAGAAAGGAGGAGTGGCCCCTTGTTCTGGAAAGACTCAGTGAAGCAGTATTCAGCAAAACCAGAACGGGGAAGTGGGAAGGGGTTGGTGGGAGGATAGGGGAAGAGAAAGGGGCTTATGGGACTTTCGGGGAGTGGGGGTCTAGAAAAGGGGAAATCATTTGAAATGTAAATAAAAAATTATATCGAATAAAAAAAAAGAAGACATAGTGGTTTGAAATGCACGAATAACATCAACTTGTGTATTTGTTTTTTTCACTACATGGCAGTATATCTTGACTTTTTTTTGGCAAGATTTGCTCTACATTTATTTTAAAATATTCTGCATTTCTATCTTGCTGTGTCACATTGCTAAGATCTTGCTAAATTTTGTCAGTTTTAGGAAGGATGTTTTTGCAGCTTTCTGTTTTGCTTAGGCTATAGCCTCTTCTCCATAGTGAGAAATGGCCACTGAAAATATTAAAAAAAAAAATTAAGTACAAAAGAAAGATTCCAGCAGCAAGATACTGTGATTAGCTACCTAGAATTAGGGTTAGGAAGACAATCTGATTAGGCAATTAGCTAATGGGATACAACAGACGTTTGCCAACAGGGCTAAAATTTAGACTGCACCTGATTACCATTCTTTTTGTTTGTTGGTTTTTTGAGACAGGGTTTCTCTGTGTAGCCCTGGATGTCCTAGAACTCACTCTGTAGACCAGCCTGGCCTCGAACTCAGAAATCTGCCTGCCTTTGCCTCCCAAGTGCTGGGATTAAAGGTGTGTGCCACCACTGCCCCGCTAGCTTGATTGCCATTCTTGATTGAGGAGTCGGCAGTGTCCAGGTGAGAGTTTCTTAGTCCTTGTGCTTCTACCCAGGATAATCCTTACATCAGGTGCAACACTATGGACCCTATACCCAGAAGGATCTACTGGCCCTTTGAGCTACCCACTGCCTGGCAAAAGAATTTTGTTAATAGTTCATCAACATATATCACTAAATCAAAGACCATACATGATTATGAGGGACATGTAACCCTTTGTGTCAGAAACATTAACAGTGGATCAACTCCTGCAGTTCGTGGGAACTATTAATGACCAATTCAAGGGTGGGCTTATGTGTGGTGGTGTCAGGTGGCTAGGGGATAGACTTGGAATTTGATGATGTTTATCTTCAGGTTTGAGAGCCTCCTACTCTCTCACTTATGTTCTTTGTATAATTATAATGGAAGTTTCTTGGGTCCCAAAATAGCACTTCAAGTGTATGATCCATTAGAAATGTCCCCATTGCTTAAACATCTCCTTCCATTTCCAATTGTAACCATTTGATAAATCTTCACAGTGTGGCCAAGCCTCTGGAAGAAAGGTGAAGTGTTTATGATGGAGAAGCAGTAACTCACTAATGGGAGGCCTAGCGGAGTGGCTGTAACGAGGTGTGGATTTCCCTAGAGGTCTGCTGCCTGTCTCATGACACATGTTACTAAACAGGAAGCCTTCTAGTCCACGGTAGAAGTGTGATATTAAGTCATATGTTCTTTATTTCTCTACCTGGCTTGATCAGTACTGCTGTGATTGCTTTTCCAGTGAAATGAGGCATGCCACCCCCAAGTTCTGCCATCGGAGGCCCAGCTTTGAAAGTGTTGCATCAACTCATTTAGAAAGCACAGCAACTAGAAATCTTGGTGCCTCTGGTTTCCTGAGCTGGTTGAGCTAAAACTAGAAGTATAAAAATGGGCTTAAGCCAAACAGAATCTTAGAGTAAATTTGATTATTCCACGTGCAGCATTTTAAACTTCCCTTAGGAGGAATAGTCTGTCTGTTTATTTCAAATCAAGCACAGCATACCAAATGGTACAGTGGCACTGAGAGAAAATATTTCTAATATTCTTACCATACAAATAGAAACAATTTGAGGTGATGGATATGTTAATTGGCTTAATTTGATCATTTTACAAAGCATTACAAAACTGTAACATCATTTTGTATGTCCGAAGTAAAACAGACCGCAACTTGCCAACGTAGGACAAGAAATAAAAAAAGAAAGTGTATAATGTGACACATTAGTACAGGGACATTTCAATTCATTAGCTGAGGCTGAATGTTAGACGTGTCAGTGTTCCTATGGGGCATAATTGAATACTCAATCTACAGGTCCATGTTAGCTGTATGGTGCTCTTGGAGTACTTCTGTGAGATTAATGCTAATCCACTGATTATGTCCTGGGATCGAAGATTCAGAGTTTGCTCTGACAGCTGACAGTTGAGGTGCAGGAAAGTATGAGGCAGGCTTTATATATTGGTCTCCTTCCTGCCTCAGAAAGATGTGACTGACATTTAGAGGTTCAGACTCACTCTCCATTGTGATTATAAAGTGAGGACCTGCTGTTGCTGTCCTGCCTGTGTCATTCTGGGGTACGAATGTCCTGCTAACTCAAACAGAAGAGTTGATGGCTAAAGCTGTGGCTGGAGAGACTGACTGCCCATACTAATTATATAAGGATAAAGGCTATTTATTTAGGAAAGATCACCATCAAATCACTGGACAGGAGAAAGAGCTAAGACCACTGGCCCTTATTACCACAAGGGGAAACTCTTGTGATTCTCTAGGCATCCTGGTGTTTTTTTTTTTTTAATTAGGTATATTCTTTATTTACACTTCAAATGTTGTCCCCTTCCCTGGTTCCACTCTCCCCCAAAATCCCATAAGCCATCTCCCCTTCCTCAATCAACCAATCCCCGCTTCTCTGTCCTGGGGTTGGAATACCCATGACACAATTCACATATCAAATGATGTCCAAGAAGGGAGGAAGAACAAAGTATGGATACTCTGGTCATTCTTAGAAGGAGGAACAAAATACTCACAGAAGGAGATACAAAGTGGGGAGCAGAGTCTGAAGGAAAGAACATCCAAATACTACCCCACCTAGGAATCCATCCCATATACAATTACAAACCCCAGACATTATTGTGGATGACCACAAGTGCTTGCTGACAGGAGCCAGATATAGCTTTCACCTGGGAGGCTCTGCTAGTGCATGACAAATATAGAGGGGGAAACTCCCAGCCAGCCATTGAGCTGAGCACAGGGTCCCCAATGGATGAGATAGAGAAAGGACCAAAGGGGTTTGCATCGCCATAGGAGAAACTACAATATGAGTCACCAAATACTCCCAAAGCTCCCAGGGACAAAACCATCAACTAAAGAGTACACTTGGAGGTATCCTGGTGTAAATCAGAGCGTTCTCAAACATTTCCTCCTGGCTAAGCTTCTATGAATACAGATGAACCGTTTGCTGATGTTGTTATAACTCTTTCTGTCCTTTTCTGAGTAGTGTTTAGGTCAAAATTAGAGTCTCTGATGTTGTGGGGAGCACCTGTATCATGTCACTTTCTCTCGGTGGGAATGTGGGCCACCTCTTATTTTGTTTACGGCAATGCTGTGAGGTTTGATCACATTTGAGCAGATGTCAGAGAGAGTTCTGAGTCCCGGCTTGCTTCTGTACAGCACCAGAAGCTCTCCCTACAGAGACCACACAAGTGTTCTAATCATATTTTATTTTTTCCCTGACCTGACTTGATTAGAAATTCAAATACAATCGTGTTTCTTCTGTGCTGGTCTCTCTCTCTCTCTCTCTCTCTCTCTCTCTCTCTCTCTCTCGTCCAGCAGCATATGAATTCTATGAATACACTTAGAGGCAGAAGAGCCATGGGGTTCTCTGAGGTGGCTGTTGTGCCTTGATTTCCAGAGGGTTGAAATGTTTGTCAAGTGTTTCCCACCTTACTTTTTAAGTACAATTTTACAAGGGTTTGGAAATCCAGGTATGAAGGGAATTACTCCAAGTACCCTCAAAACCACACAGCTTCCAAGTTGGAGGCCAGCAGGGGGCGCACAAAGCAAAAGGCGTTTTTTTTTTAAGGAAAGTTGCACCTCGTGTAATTTTAATCCATTCCGTTTTAAATACCACAATAAATTTAATTTTCACAATAAATTAAATAGCCATATTCAGTTTACAAAATAGAATTACTTAGTGTGAAACAAGTATTTACATAATTTACAAATATCTACAGAAGATTTTTCTTTGTTGACATATAACATGGAAGTAAAAGAATGTGGTGATTTTCCAGTACGTGACTGACATGCTACGAATGACACCATAGTCCATACAAGGAAACAATAGTGCAAAATCACCACAAGAACTTTGGAACAGTGTCAATTTTATGAGCTAAGACATTCTTTGAAATTATAAGAAAATAGCATATTCTGTTTCCATGGCACCAATCTAGTATTTGAATTAAAGAGCCAATGTTAGCTTAGGACAAAACCAAACCAAACCAAAACAAAACCCAAACAACCATAAAACTGAATCCTCTACTTCCTGAAGCTTCGTAGCCATTGGTACATTTTCACACATTCATCTTTTGGCTTAATTCTGACAATAGCGGGTGACAAGTTCTGAGTCAAAGGAAGACTACCTTGAGAATATCTGAAGTCACTTTCCCCAGTCCCACCACCTCTTTTTTTTCCTTTTCTTTTCTTTCTGTAAATAGCTTAAAAGATGCAACCATGTAGACAGCCAATTATGATTTTTTTTTGTAAAGTTTCCATAGAAAAACAATTGATCTTATATTTGGTCACACACTGCATATGTACAAGTATTCGTGGAAAAATGCGTTGGGGAGCTGTGTCTGGGAAAGTGCATATTTTAATGTAGAGGGGACGCCAAGCGTCTCTAGATACAACACATGGTGTTGTATGCTGTATTATTTTAGGGCCAGTTCAATGTCCTCCCAGTGATCTGGTAAAATTTTTGATTAAAGGGATGAAAGAATTTGCGCAATTTGGTAATGACGGAGGGGTCTACCTCTGGATGGATGCGCCCCTTGCTGCCCGCCAGGCACTTATTAAAGATAATGTTAAATCGCAAACAGTAAAACCCTCTGGTAGCATTGAAATATAAATTGTACTGACTTATCCTCGGCGGAAGGTTCAAGAACTTCTCCACCAGCTGTAGTTCTGGCAGAGGTTCTGTGATGAGACGGTCCCCGTCCACGATGTGAAACTGTTCAATGGGAAAGTACTTCAGCCAGCGCTCCAGATGTTTTGTGTATATGCTGGTCCTAACCGCCTTGTATTTCGTGTTCACCTCACAGGTATTAGGGTCTATAGCCAGCTTTTCAAACTTATAGTAGGTTTTGTTCTTCCGCTCCTTCCCCTCTAGCACCTGAGTGTAATCAGAAATCGCTCTTGTGGTTGGCTCCCTGACTATGATCAACAGCTTGATGGATGAGTTCATCTTGTAAATCCTTTCCGGAACTTCTTCTGTGATGAAATATGCCGGGCTCTTTTCAATTGTGATTTGTTGAGGGTAGGAAAAGGGCATCTTTTTCCGGTACCACTCAATGCCCTTGGCATAATTCTCATCATTGTCAAAGAAGTGGATCTCTTGGGAAGCTTTGACCACCGCGGGATGAAGGTTCAACATCTCTAGCAGGGCCCTTGTGCCCCCTTTTCTCACCCCAATGATAATAGCTTTAGGGAGCTGTTGGACCAAGTCATGGAGACGAACCTGCTCCTTGGAAGTGTTGCCCTTCCGGAACTCATGCAGTAAGCCTCTCTTAAACTGCAGGGCTCGGAGTGGGAACTCAGCCTGGTTGTGGGCACCACCAAATCGACTTTCAACAGGGCAAATGGGCTGGAGCCTGCAAGCAAAATAGAAGGACCGTAAGGGACGTGTCACAGTGAACTTCTCCTCGTTCTGCTTCTGTGCCAGACTCAAAATGAACATGCATCAATAAAGCCACTGGGTCCCAGGCTGCTGTAACCCATAATGAACATATGTTGGGAAATGTTCGTGTTAAGTAACCTTGTATTCAGTGGAGCACACACAATTGATGGGATTTTTTTTTTATTAGCGCTCCTTAAATTTTTTATTCACCAAGCACTTAATTAACTACAGCGTGTATTGATGCTCACAGTACAGGATAGGTAAAGTGACACCAGCCATACCAATAGCTTTTTTAACAGTTCACTAGTTAAAATCATTTAGAAAATCGGGAAGGCAGAAGATTATCATCTTCAGTTAGGATGCTGAAGGGCAAAGAAGAGGTCATTTATTTCAGGCATTGTGTTATATTTATTGTTTCTTTTCTTTCTTTCTTCTCCTCTGGCAGCCTAGCAGCAGTCACATAGTTCTTTAAACATCCTATCCTTTAGATGTAATCTGAGAAAAGGCTGCAGACTCTGCGCTTGGCTTTTTGCATACCATTGCATGCATAGAACCCCAATCTTTATCTTTGCTGAACTTTCTGCTCCGTAAGAAGCTCTACCCCTTGGCCTTAGAGATAGCAAAGGAGCACTCTACTTCGGACTCTTTCCATTTCTGTCTGAAAGGGTCAAGGTTACACTTTCATCTTTCTGATTGTAGGTACAATCCCAAGCATCACTTTTCTGTGTGTGATGAACCACTCCTGGGACCAGAAAACCGGAAGAAAGACTCTTACAGGGCCAGAAATCCCAGATCATAATCACCATAGTTTAAGTCAGGAACTAGTAAAGATGCAATGGACAGAGTCAGAAAGGATGAACAGGCATTCATTTCTTTCTGAGGGAAAAAAAATGTGGTAATAGCCACAATGGCACCAGAACACAATGACTACTTCAACCTGGCCTCTGTATATGGTTAGGAAATTGTATTTACTTTTATACATAATCTGATGATGCACTCTAATCAATGAACCAACTAGGTTGATTTAGGAAGTCATTTTAGGCTTCTTGGTGAAAGGGGATATTAATAATCAAATTGGTTATTAAATTACATCTTTCAGTTGAAATTTCTTAGTGACTGCAGCGATTTTGAATCTCTCTCTTTCTCTGTTACGAGGCACCCTCTTGCTTTCCCAACAGGTCCCATTGCATTCTTCAAGCTATGTTGAATCTCTTATGTAGAACTCAGAGAAATAGTTATGGATTTGACCTATTTATCTAGGTCTATATACAATCTTTAAGGAAGATATAAATGTGTATTTTTTTTGTTTTTTTTTTCTATGTATTAGTTACAGTTTTTATTGATTTGATAAATTGTGACAAAAGGAGACAAACTAAAAGGTAAAAAGGCTGATTTTGGGTCATCCTTCCATATAATGTCTACCATGGTGCAAAAGCGTTTTTGGCAGGAGGCTGAGGACATATAGTCTGCAATCAATAAAAATGATGACTCCTGTTGCTTAGGTAGCCTTTTCCTCCTATGGAGTCCAGAATCCAAATCAAGGGACCTGTTTACTCCATAAATGTGTATTTTTATTATTCTTAAAACAACTCACACTCATTTCAGAAAGTTTGGAAACAATGGCAATCTGTTGCGTAAACAGGGCTTACCACAGTCTTGATTAGCATTCCTTTTGCTGTGATAAAATATCCATGACTAAAGCCAAACTTGGGGAGGAAAGGGTTTATTTCTGCTTACAATCCCATATCACAGGAAGTCAGGGTGGGGACACAAGGCAGGAGTCTGCTGGCAGGAACTAAAGCAGAAGTCCTAGAGGAAAGCTACAGACTGTCTTGGTCCTCATGGCTTTCCCAGCCTGCTTTCTGAGGGCCACCTACCCAGGGTGGTGCTATCCACAATGAGCTGGGTTTTCTGCATCACTGTCTAATCAAGCAAATGTACTAAAAGTTTGGCACAGGCCAACTTTATGGAAGCATTTTCTCAGTTAAGGGTCTCTCTTCCCAACTGACTTTATCTTGGATCATGTTGACAAAACAAAACAAAGCAAATTATGCAGGACAATTATAGTTAACATTTTAGGAAAATGAGAATTTATGAATGTATTGGGATTATTATGCTAGTTTCTAATAGGATCTTAAAAAGTTGCCAACAAATAACATAGTTAAAAGTGTTTTTGATTGGGACACTAATGAAGATATTATAAATTAACCTCTCTGCTCTTCTTGGATTCTGTTAATTAAGCTAGACATAATTCATTGAAGTATTCATTGATGGGCTTTTCTCCTAGGCAACTAGAATGATGCCAGCACTGTTTCTGTGAGTACTAACACAATAGTCTCTCAGATTCTTTTCTGTAAGATTATCTTGTCAAAGTCTGGATGAAAGTGTTGATATGGCATCTCTTGTAGTGACCCCAAGAGATGAATGGAGTCCCCCACTCCCATGTGGAAAGGGCCATCTTTCTTCTGAACTTCCTTCTCTCTACTTCTTACTCTGGCCTACCAAAACTCTGTAGGGCAATTGCTTTCTGGACTTAGCACTCAAGAGAACATCTAACAACAGGAGAAAATATTCCACTCCCCTGTTCTCTGAATCTAATCATAACTGTCAAACCCAAAGCAGAACATTTGAACATTGTAAGAGACCAGGGAAGTAACCTCAGTATCCGTCCCAGACAACAATCTTTAGTTACTAAGGGTATGCACATGTCATTTCAAACACAATCTCTTCAAAATCTTCAACAAAGGATTGTGAGAAATCCCACCAAAATATGGAATTTCTTACACAAACCATCCCACCAAGGAGTTGAGAAGGCTAGAGATAAAAACTGTTACCAGCTGAATGATAAATGCATTCACAGCTATAAGACCAACCATTCAATGGAATGTAAATGATTGGAAGCTAATTAAAGGTGTAAGGAAGACTTCCTGCTAAAGCTCTCTCATGGACATAGGACAAATATGACACATTAAGGTTCTTCTTTATTAAATGACATGTTAAGAATAAACATTGGGAGTGCCAGCACTCTTACTATCAGTTACATGGGTCATAGTTACAAAGTGGGAGAAATACTGATCTGAAAGGTATCAGAGGGAGTTAACATTTATAAATTAAGATGGATATTGACTGAAGGAAAGCAGAGGCTTTTGCTGGATTATCTTAAAACATTTGAACTACAGGATACTGAGGAGAAAACTGAAGCTATTTTTATCTAAAACTGTGCAGTAGAGGACTGTGTTTATTCAGAGATGATGCACCTAACCCTCAAGAGACTGGAGGCCCCAGGGAGTTTAGAGGTCAGGAGACCGGGGTATGGGATGTGGAACAATCAGAGGGTGGGTGGGGTGGATAAAATATGGAGTGTAAAAAAATAAACTTAAAAAACCCCAAACAGCTGGGGCATTGATTTGCAAACTTTGTAATGGCATTGGTATTTCGGATTGGGCCAAGATATTAAAGATATTTAAGGAGATGTTAGTATTATCTCCAGCCCAAGCTGTGGCATACTCCAACAGTGTCAAAAAATGTGGATGCATTTTCATTGACTTTAGGAATTGAACTGACAAAGAATCTAGTCTTTCAGCACAAGAGTTAATTTTGAAGGGGTTAGGGAGTGGGGAAAAAGCAGCTCTGTATTCCGCCTGCTTCATATTTACCATTCATGCCAACTATAGAAATATTGAGGAACATCTTAGGGGTACTCAGCTCTCATGATAGGGACTGCCGCAGGCCTAGCACCTCTCAACTGTTTGTCTGTTAAGAGCCAAACTCTAACTCTGTAGTTTCCTCTTCATGGATTTTCTAGTGCCTCATAGGCAATCATTCTGTGTGACAGCATCCTTGCCAAGCACGTCCAGCTCCCAAAAGCCAGAGCTAATTAACACAGTTAAAAATCCATGCCTCTAGCCATCTCTCCAGCGAGGAGGTTTGCAAACTCCATGGGCTTCTTTACTAGCTTGAACATGATTGTCCACTCATAAATTTGAAAACTAAGAGTCAGGGTCCCATCACTACCATGCTGTAATGGCTGAAGGTCAGCACCAGATGCCCACAGGCTACATTGTTTTCTAGTCAGTGACAGTATTACTCATTCATTATTATTTATTATACACAGCTTTATGCCTTCTCTCAGAACAAGTGTCAGTACTCACAGAATACAGATGAATCTGGATGAAGCATCTTGGTCTGAGCAATATGGAGCATGTTTCTATAAGGTTTTAATGAACCAAAATCAACAACACAGAAAGGTATATTTCTTCAGAGTTTTGAGGGACAAAGCCAAAGGAAGTTCACATCAACAGACACATAGAACTACATGGGTAGAGCATACATTTAATCACCTACCTATCCAAGCTCCCAACTCTGGCAACTAGATACAGGAGGCTCCCAACCGCAAGGCTTCCGAGCACCAGGAGCTTCTGTCTCAGCCACACCTGCTGTTTGAATAGCATGGCCCTCCATCAACCTTCAGGACCGCAGCAGCCTGAGGGTAGAGAGAAAGCACCCATCAGCGGCTGTCATAAAGCCAACCAGAGGTGGACACTAGACGTTAAGCAATGAGGAGGTTGCACACCAACCTCGGTGGTTTTCTTGGTGTACCTGATTTTAGTGACACTTACCTTCAAAAAAACAAAAACAAAAACAAAAAAAAATCAAACACAAAACCAAACCAAACAAAACAAAAAACTTGGTCCGTGCTATCAAATCGACTATTAGTTCCATGGGAGAATTATTCAGAATTTGCTTTGTCCTCAACAATTTCTGCAGCATATGAAAATTGAGATATATGAATATACATAAGAAACTCATAAATATAAGTATATACAGTTACAGATAAATAGATAGGCAGATTAATAGAGTATAGTCCATCCAAAGAATATTGAGAAAATGAGCATCCCCAGGTTTCACCAGTAAGATAACTAACTGGTGAATCGCAGCTAGAACAGAGACTGAAATTCTGGTTTAGTAAATGATCATTTTGGCCATAGCCACGGCACCCTGAGTTTATACCATTTTGCTTTGCTTTAGTTGTGAATGAAGGAAGAGGGCAGGATTCAAAGTGACTGCTTCCTGGGATTATCAGTGGGGAGTGTGCAGCCCGCCCCTGTGTGAAGACACAGACTCCAAGGTGCTTGCTGTTTGCTTTCATGTCTCCTCCCAGTCCAGGATGCTGAAAAGCTGTTTGACTAGGTGTGCCCCCACCCAGGCGCCTGGGAAACTTGAATAGGTTAGGTGGTATTAGGCTTGCTTTTACCCTTCCAGCTTTGTTCTCTTATACATAAGAAGTAGAGTGCAAGGCTGACTTGTGCTGTTATTACATTCTGGAGAGAAAAATAGATATATAAGCTGCCAATTCAGACTTCTTATTAAAAATAAATCCAATCCCCCTTCAAGATAAGATTGTTTGCTTCTTACTGAAACTGTAAAAAATATACCTGAGAAGAAGGAGGCTGAGCCCTGGTTGGAAGTGATTTTGCTTCAATGGAATCTCTATGCAGAAGGGATACGCTGCAATGGTCAGTTTGATGTATACTTACATTTATCAAGAACCTGCTGAGTGCCAATCGCATCCGAGTAGGTACATGGGAGATTTAAAAGTGTTCGGAATGTGTTTCAGTCCTTGGGCAACTGATCATGTGATCAGAGAACCGTGGAACAGCTAGAGAATGCAACTCAATAATGTGTGAATAAATGTCGTTGAAGAAGATTTAAGGGAAATACCAGAGAATATGGGCTCAATGAAATTCAGTTTCTATTTAGCAGGGAGACTGCTGGAAGTAATCTTAAGAGAGTGGATAACAGCAGATGAAGGATCATGTCTATGTGCCAAGTTCTGTGTTAAGTGCTACAGAGAATCATGATCTACTAAACAGATACAATTCTTGGCCACTCTAGTGGGAAAGACAGATGGTAAGCCAACACACCTATATAGGATTGAAAAATACTTTAAATTGTATTAACTAGCACAAAAGAAAATTACGGGGAGGGGAGAGAGAAGGGTAATCTTCTGGGGAATGGATGGGTTCACTTGTGGTTCTGACTTATTAGGGTTTGGCTTGTAGGTAATAGCACAGAAATGAGAAAAAATGATGAAAAGAAGTTTATTTAGGCCTTCTATGTGGTAAGCATATTGTCAAGATTCTATTTCAGGAAATTCAAAAAACTAAAAAAAAAAAAAAAAAACAACAACAAAAAAAAACAAGACAAAACAAACAAACAACTGTGAGATAGAAGGAGTTTCATAGACCAGTAAAGGGAAGTTCACGGTTTGTCTCATTTCCTCTGGCTACAGAAATGAGAAGGCAAAGCGGTACCCATGGCATGTGTCACAGTTTCTGGAAAGGCTGTCCATATTAAAAGAATTAATAGTCTGCAGTCCAACTAACCCACCAGTGGGCAGCTGTGAATGGGTAGTCCAAGAATCTAGTAGTTGCTCCGTCCATGAAGCTAGATGTTTCAGCTGGTCTTTAGTGCGTTCCAATAAACATTCTGCCAAGAAAGTGCAAGCATGAGGAGAAGAAGAAAACAAAGTTCTTCCATTGTCCTTATGTAGGCCTCCAGCAGAAGGTATGTCCCAGAGTTAAGGTGCGTATCACCTGGATCTAAGCTATTCTTTACTTGGAACTTGCTCTGTCCCAGGTTGGCCTTGAACTGAGAGATCTGCTTGGCTCATTTTCTGGGATTAAAGATGTTTACCACCTCTTGTGGGCCTAAGTTTTTCATGGCCACTATGCTTCAAGATCCGGATAAAAAAGAACATGTCATCCCATGCCAGGATCCAGATCACCAGTGTGCCCTCCATTTCTGGACTGTAGTTCATTTCAGATACAGTCAAGTTGACAACTGGGAATCACCATCACAGCATGTGGTTCAGAAGCATTCTGAAAGCACCACTAGACTACCTCTGTTGATTCCCAAGGGCCTCGGAGCCACACCCTAAATCACAGGGCTTTGGTCCGTGCTCAGATGTGAACAGTGTTGCAGGATGCACAGCCGGGTGGAGAGCAAGGAGATCCTGATAGTCTCTGCACCCTTCTTTGCTTAGCCACAAGGTAGAACAGCTTGTGACCTCCCCGCAGCAATGGTTTGAACGAGAAATGTCCCTTATAGGCACAAACATCTGAATCCTTGGTACCAGTTGGTGGTGCTATTTGGGAAGGTTACAGAACATTTAGGTGGTAGAGCCTTGCTGGAGGAAATATGTCTTTGAGGTTTTATAGCCTTGCCCCACTTTCTGTGCTGCCACGCCTTCTTCACGTCCGTGGACTCTACCCCCCTCTAAAACCATAAGCCAAAATAAATCTTTTTCTCCTTCAAGTTGATTTCAGGCAACTGGGTCTTATCCCCGGAACAGAAAAGTAATGGATGCACCACCATGCCATGGTGCTATAACAAGAAGGAAATAAGCATTCTGTAATAGCGCTCCTCAAAGGCTTGTTTGCTTTCCTGTTTAGAGGATTACATAGCCTCTATGCTTCAGCATGAATGAATTAAATGTGCATTTACAGAAGAACAGTGTGGGCCAAGGAAGGCTGCTGTAAATATGATTGATAGGAAAACTCCACCACCTCAGTGGGCATCACCAGCCTTCCACAGGGATAGAGAGAGCAGGGAGAGGAAGTAGTTTGGCTTTTCTGGGTATTTTCACATGCTGTCCACACCATATGCTCAAAAGGGTATCGCAACAATGCTTTATCTACTGTCAAGGTGTCACCTCCCCACTAGCCCTCCCCCACCCCAATCAAGTCACTGCCGGACTAGTTACTTTCTTTCCCACTGAGGCCAGACAATGCGGTCCATTTAGGGCCACAGGATCCACAGGCAAACGTGCAGGCAACAGGCTCAGGGACAGCTCCTGCTCCAGCTGTTGGGGAACCCACATGAAGACCAAGCTGCATATCCACTACATATGTGTGGAGGCCCTAGGTCCAGCTTATGCTCACATCGTTAACTTCCCTTCAACTAACCTTTAAGGATCAAGCTATGTCCTGCCTCTTCTATGAGGCATTCTCTCGTGGAGGCCGCTGTCCATCACTTTCCTTGAGTGGCACTGATCTCCCCTTCCTGTACTCAAACCATACAGATGCTTCGCTCTTCTTAAGTATTTGGCTGGTGGTAACCATCATCTTCTCTACCTATTACCACCATGGTTCTGCAGCGGACTAAGCCAATTGATGCAATTTACAACTATTGGAAAGTTCACTGAATGGACTGGAGCCTGACTCAGCCCTCATACCTCTTGAGGAGCTTGACAGAGACATCTTTGAAACATACCTGCCCCCATCTTCAGTGGTCCTAAGTCAATAGGTCTCCATTAAGCTTGCATTTGCAATTCAAAGTTAGCAAACCACTTCACTTAATACTGCTCTCTGTTACCATGTCTGGCCACTCTTGCCAGCGAGTGTCTTCATGCCTTGATCTGTCCAGGTGCTCAACCACCCCCACGTTTTTAACACTTAGGTATGCTCTGTACTCTTTCTATGGGATTGCAGCACAGTCAACATTCATAATAAGTTGCTTTGTCCTTGACCTGTTTGGGGTTTGTTTACTGGACCCAGTCCAGTAGTTCAGGCTCAGTGGGATGGCCAGCTTCTTTCTCTTTCATGAGTTGTCCTCTGTTCCCCCTTGGTCACTTTCTTACTGCTCTTCATCCCTCTTAGCTTGATGTTCCCATTATACTCCTCACTGGTTCAGCACACTTTTCCTGTGACTCTTCTTTTGGCATTCCTAAGTCTTACTGATTCTTTATAGGAGTGGAGGAAATATCCTAGATGTTTTCCACCAGTTGGTAGAAATGGTCTGGTCCATAATGCTGCTAATTAGAGGGCCAAAGGGGTGTGTCTGGACTTGGGAATAGAGCTTGGAAAGTATTTGGATATGTGGATGGTTGAAGGTCTAGTGTGACCTCGTGTACCCTTCAGGTTGTACCCTGAAGAATAGAATAGAATAGGAGAGAGAGAGAGAGAGAGAGAGAGAGAGAGAGAGAGAGAGAGAGAGAGAGACTGCTAAGGAAGTGATCTGTGACTTAGGGATCTATCACATTTTATTAGTTTTCTATAGAAATGCTTATGCAAGCCTTATGCATTAAGCCATTAAGCCTCTCTGACTCTGAGGCTATTTTTTTCTATGACCCTTTTGGATCTTTCAATCTTATCTATGCGCCAAGATCCTCAAATATAGACTCTGACCTCCAGATAAGCCCATATGTTTTCATGTAGGTTTTATTCTCTGGGATATGCTTATATTCCTGCTACATGGACCAGCTAAGCCTCCCTGTATGCAGGCTGCCTTATACAATGTCTACTAGTATTATCTCTAGCCTTTTGTGTGAAGATCTGGTCAACTCCTCATACTGATTTCTTGTGTGCTATTATCTGGGCCATCACACCAATCATGTGTGTTCAGGTGTGCTGTGATAGTGAATGTGTCTGAATGTGAGGTCTCAGCATCTATGGGAGCTGCCAGGGATGCAGTGCAGACACCACAGTCTCAGGGCCAGGAGCACTTGTGAGCATTTAGGTTCAGTTTCACCCTGAAAACCTTCTGAATATTGTTCTCTTCCAAGACAGTAATGTCGCTTTCATAGGGTTATCATGACATGGACTCTGGCAGAGAACTTTGTGAACATCTTAGCACATTACAACATTAAAGTATAATGATTATCTTGAAGAGGCAAATAAATTAGTTCTTGCAATGCATTTTAAAGAGGCAAAGACTAGAATAAATATAGAACTCATGAATAGTATAATTGGACTGTGAAAAAGTAGGTCCATTTTAAGCTTAAATAATTTTTAAGTGGCATCTCCCATTAAATATTCAAATACTTACACTGAAGTTTCTATTCAAGCAAGATGGTGGTCGTGGATATGGACATTCACACAGTCACACAGTCAAGGCTTATCTTCATGAGCTAAACTGTCTTTGGACTTTTGAGGGACAGGGAGGTCTCACCAGCACATCCTAGTGAGACTCTTCATTAGACATCTAAAGCAACATCTACTTCTGTTTTATAATCAGTCTCAGAATAAATTTTCCTCTAGAAAAATAAAGATACTGGCTCATGAGTTAGGATGCATTTTGTTTTCCTATAGTATCAAGAAGTGCTCAAGGGTCTACAAAAGTTGGAGGCTCAAGAGTTAGGAGTTGTCCCTCTTAGTCTGAGAATACAGCAAAATGGTATGCCATTTTAATAGGCAACGGTTTTAGACTAAATAGTTAATGACATTTTAGTAACAGTCCATCAGAGAAGTTGTGACGGTTAATTTTGGCTGTCAACATGATTAGACCTAATATTAAAAGACAAGGCTCTAAAAGACAAAAGACAAGGCTCTGGGTCAATATGTGAAGCCATTTCCTCGAAGGATTGGCTAATGGGGAGAGAAGATTCTCCCTTAGAGAAGGCAACAGCTCAGACATAGAGGGGTCCAAGGGAAATGCAGTGCTGTTTTTGCCTGCCTGACCTTATTTCTGATGGTGAGTGCATCTACTCTGTTGCTGCATTTGCCACCTTCACTAACATCAGAACCCAGCTTCCTCAGCCTTGTAGTTTTTTTAAAACTCTTTTTTTTTATTTTGTTGTCTTTTAAAATTTTTTTTGTCTATATTCTTTGTTTACATTCCAAATGATTTCCCCTTTCCCAGTTCCTCCCTCCCCATAAGTCCCATAAGCCCTCTTCCCTCCACCAATATCACCCTCCTATTTCTCTGTCTTGGTAATCCCCTACATGCTGCACCAAGCCTTTCTCATCCCTAGCCTTGTAGTTTTGAGTGAAAACAACTGGCTCTCCAGGAGTTCTCTAGGCCCTTAGTATTAGATTAGCAAATCTGAGGTATTCAGGCTCTTGGCCTGAGCAGCTCTCAGGAACCTCCTTGCATTAAAGGCAATGAGGGTATAGCCCTGTTATATTGATAATAGGCAATTTAAAAAGTTTTTAAATGTTTGTAAAGTATTTTTATGCACAGGAAAGGACAAAGGCTTATCATAATATTTAAGCATGCACTCATCTCTAGTTTTTAATCTTTGTGTCTCATTTTGTGTTTAGCACCGTCACAGTTTCTCCAGACCAGCAACGTTTCCACAGACATGGTGTATTAGCTGAACACAGCTGAGAAGTATCTACCAGGGAGTACGCGGCCAGAAAACGACAAGCTGTAGAGACATCTGGCTGTTTTTGTAAAACAGCACTCGGCAAACAAAGGAAACAATTCCCCAAGCTACAACAAAGAAATGAGGAGATTCCGAAATAATCACGATACAGATATGTCCAAGGGCTGCTCAAAGGCTTGTAGACAAGTTTCCCAAAAGCCCCTGGTAGCAGTCAGAGCAATAATGGGAATGGAAACAGCCGAACTCCTATGGCAGAACGAGTCCTGGAAAATCACAGCCGTCTTCTGAGTACTAGCTCAGTCATCCCAGGCAACAGCCTTCAGAGGCAGACAAGACCTGTGTCTTTGGGGCACCTGGCTCTTCTGTCTACATTTATTTTCTGTCATAATGCAGCAGACTTGTAAAGTACAAGCTGTTTTATTTTATTTTTTGGCTGGATAATGAGGAACAGAGAGATGTGTGGAATACTTACTCAGGGACGTGTGGCTAGCACATGGAGAGAGGGAGGTAATCCAATTCAGAGTGATGTTGTGATCTCAAAGGGCGAGACCTCTTGACGGCAGTGCCACTTAAATCCCCGTATGCTCACCCGAGAGACTCGATAAATATTTAGTCACTGATGGGCCCATGCAGACAAAAAGAATTACCCCGAATAATATAACTTGTCCTTGAAACTTGAGGTAGAGGATGAAGAGACATAAAAAACCATAAAGAAGGAAAAGTTTCTAAGGAGAAGAGAACTGGAAAGAGACACAATTGTGTGGTCTCAACTGGATTAGAGGAAGAGGAATACTGGTAAGCAAAAGTCAGCACATCAATAGAAGGCGGCACGTCATAGCTGTCAGACACCTTCTTCACCATGCCGTTCAGAATTAACACTCGCCCAGAATCAGAACTCTTACTTGCTCTCTGTCTATGCCTATGAAAGCTTTTATAGTTGATGATTGAACATTGGTTTTGATTGCCATCTGTCACTGACTTGGGTTGTCACGTGCTGACCTCCAGAAGAGCCCGGTGAAATCTGCTTAATACCTTCACATCGTTGCTTTGTCCCATGGTTCCCCCTTCCAGCCCTTCCTCTGAGCACTGTGGTCCATCTGTTCACCAACCGTGTCTTAGACGAAGCCCTGGAGTTCACTGCCCTTGGCGTTTAGCTCAGTGTACTTGGTTCCTTCCACGTGTAATGCCCTATCAGGATCCACCTGCTTTTCCGCACTGTCATTTGTCACTGCCGTGGCTCAGGTCACTGTCTCTCTTCAACTAGCCATTATGGTCTCCTAAGTGGCCTCCTACTATTAGGTTTGTTTCTGTCTCAATTTATTTTTCACTCTGATGCCAGATGGATCTTTATAAATGGACATCTGATCTAGTTGCCTCCAGGCTTAATACCCTTTAATGGGTTCCTGTCAGGGAGGTGGTTTCAAAGGGTAGTTTACCACTTTCCACTGCACCCCCACACCCCCAAATCTGCACTTAGTAACTTCAGCACAAAGAACAGCTTGCTATCCTTTGGAATTGTGCACAGGTCGTTGCAGTTTCAGTGAGCTCCTTCCGAGGATCTTACAGCCCCTAAACAGTAACCCTGAGCTCTGGGAGGAGTACACCAGCCTTTACTACCAGATTAACGCCCCACCCCTGTCTCCCCTGGTCCTAATGTTCTCATCTTAGTTCCTTGGGAGTCTTTCTGGAAATCCAGGGTTGGCCGAGATGCTCTTTGCCTATGCCCCTACAACATCCACCAGAGAATTCCATTTAACCCTAAAATGGCTTACGCGTGTGGTGTGTGCCCTTCTCTAATGTCACTTTCCCAGATTAAGAGTGTGTCTTTTCATTATTGAATTATCACCAGCACTCAGGGCACCAGATGCTCCGCGAACAATTGCTGAATAATCAGATCAGTTAGATGGGGAAGAGCTTTAATATCCTGAAAGCCGTGGCACCTGGTTGCCGCCTCTCTTTAACCGAATAGAGACACTTTATCTTTGCCCGGTGCAGGCTCATCAAGTGCTGGGCATCTGAAAGTGATCTCATTTTCCTGCCTTTTTGAGAAAATCTGGGGTGCTTGCGTATCCTTTGTCTAGATTCCGCAATTGTTAACATTTTGCTATTTATGTGCTTTATGCCCCACTTATTACTATGTACATGCATAGTAATTTTACTAAGCCGTTTGAAAATAAATGACCAATCCCTGTCTTGCAGCATTCGAAGGGCCCATATCATGACCACCAGAGTTGAGATGGAAGAAGGATAGTGGTATTCCTGTCTCAGAGGCTTAGGAAGGTGACATGGCCAGGTCAGAGCTTCAGACTGCCTAGTCTAATGCCTGTAAGCTGCCAGCCTTGGGATCGCTGCAGTGTCATTCTTCCTTCTAGGGAAAGCGGCAAACTTCACAGATCCCACTTGTAGAATCGATGTAGCCCTACCTTTCCATAAATTCAACTTATGAAGTATGGTGACCCGTGTCACAAAAAGAAAATAAAATTAAAAAAAAAATAACAAAGATGAAAGACAGACAGACAGACAGAGGGCAATGAGGTGGAGAAAATATTCCCAGGGAAGTTTTTTGTCTCACACATTTTGCTCCCCCTTTTAATTTCTCTAGAGAGAGAAATCTGGAAAAGCAAGTTGTTATTCTAACATGAGTTGGGGAGACAGGATGATACCCATTCAATGGCATCATCCAGCTGGCTCCTGCAGCAAGCTAGTTGATGTGTGTGTGTGTGTGTGTGTGTGTGTGTGGACACACGTGCATATTTTACTTTCTCTCTCTGTCTCTTTTTATCTGACTCTCTCTGCATGCTTGTGTCGGTGTGTCTGCATGTCTGTGTGTCTGTGTACATGTTGGTATATAGCAGGCCAGAAAGCCCTAGGGATAGTTCCTCCTGCCTCCCCGTCCCCAGTGCTGGGATTACAAATGGGTTCTCACTCCACTTTAGGTTTCTACTTGGTTCTTAAGTCTTCATACCTGTGTGCTAAGTACTTTGCTGATGTAGCCCTATTCCCAGCCCCTTAAAGTCATCGTTAAAATTAGATTTTAACTTGGTGAGGTGGCATACACCTGCGATCCCAGCTCTCAGGGGACAAAGGCAAGAGGATTGGTAGCTAAAGTCTAGGCAGGGCAGCATAAATTTAAAATGGCATAAATTGTAGAAGGCCAAAAAAAAAAAAGCATGAAAGTTTGTTGTTTCCTAATTATCTTGGTGCATCTCACGAATGTTTGTACTTTTGAGATTAAGCTGATTGCATCTGTATGGTGGGAATGCCAAACATCTGCTTCTAACTCCACATCCAGTAAATTCATCGGCACCGCTTAAAATTCCACATCACTCCACACGTGTTGGTAGCAGAGAAGTAGCAAGGAGGCTGTGGTCCTTGTGACAGAGTTTGATGAATGTCCAAGCCGTCCACCCTCACTGAGGTCCACTTGAGGACTCCAGCAGCAGCACACTGCACCAATATGACCTCTGTCTTTCATTACTTCTGTCTTTCTGAAGATCTAATTCCTAAACACATAGGGTGATACTGTTTGTGTGAAAATGAGTCTGGGCTGTCCTCCCTTTCCTCCTCTCTTTACCCATGTACCCATTCTTCTGACTTTCCTCATAGACCCACTTCCATTTCTAAGGCTCCCGTGGTCCTTTCTTTCCGCCCCTGTGACCCTTGGTCCCTGCCTTCCTCTGTCTCCACCTGTTTTCCCCTATATTGCCACTGAATGTGTTTTCTAAATAGAAGAGCTCAAAGAGCAAATAATGAAGAAAAGTAATCCTAAAATAACATTTATAGCAAAATAAACTATAAATAAATACACTATAAACCTGTATTTAATAAACCTATAATATAATCTACGGTTAGTTTCCATGCAAAATGATACTAAATCTCCTAGTTACAATATAGCAAGCTGCTATTTCTTAAATTGAAATATTCAGTTTTATATTATTAATATGCTTCAAGACTGGGGAGATGGCTCAGCAGATAAGAGGGCTTACTGCTATTTTAGAGGAGCTAGGCTTAGTTTCTGGCCCTAGTTATAGGGGATTTGTTGGCCTCCATGGGTCCCAGAAATTCATATGATGCACATACATAAATGAAGGGAAACTTCCATATTTATAAAATAAAGTAAAGAAATTAAAAAACAAACTCCCCAACCCTTTCCCTTTTGTTGCTGGGAACACTGTCTCCCGAATGCCAGGTCTCCCTTGCAAGCTGTGAGAACTCCATCAAATACTGACGTAGGATGGCTTCTTAGGCTTCCTGTCTTCAGCAAGCATCTAGTAAGTTGCTACTATGTGTCAGGCTGCACACTTGGTGCATCAAAGTGCTTGCTACACAAGCGTGGGGACCTGAACCTAGATCTCCCAGCATCCTCCAGTGCAGAGCTGTTGTAACCTCAGTGTTGGGGAGATAAAGCTAGGCAGATTCCAGGGCCTTGATGGCTAGCAAGTGTATCCTAAGCAATGAGCTACAGGTTCAGTGAGAGGCTATGAGAGAGAGAGAGGGAGAGAGAGAGAGAGAGAGAGAGAGAGAGAGAGAGAGAGAGAGAGAGAGAGAGAGAGAGAGGTAACAGGGAAGTCCAAGAGACCAATGTTGTTTATGTACCTACACACACCCTCGTGTGTGTACCCACACATCCCCGTGAGAAACGATACGGAGAGCAAGAGACATAGATACTGCTCCATTATTGCATTCTTACTCCCTAAGGTCAACTCTTGATTAAGCGTGAGGAAACACTCGTCTGTTGCGTGCAGAACTGACTTGTCTAGCCTGGGGCGGGGGGTGGGGGGGAAGAAAGGATGTCACAGGTCAGAGTCCACTACATCGGCATGTTGTCCTCTGGTCTTCAGCTCCACATCTTCTTATCTGAGCAGCCGTCCACCTACTTTCTCCAGCTCCTGCTCTTCCTTCATAATCTCTTGTGGAATGACGATTACGATGAGCACATGTAGGCAAAGTTAGGGTGGTTGGCAGACGTGGGCTGTGACCCGGGCATCACATGGGATTTTTGCCTGCGAAGTCGGCACACTTGGCTTCATGCTTTGTGCGTAATGTCTTGGAGCTGCTAATCATTGCTGGACCTTGGTGTTTTCTAATGGCCCCGAACCCAGGGCTGGTTATGCACATCCTGACGCAGTCAGTCCCTTGTTTAGAAGGACAGCACCCTCTGACTTCACAGTGCTGCTTCCTGCTGTGTCTCACACGTGGCTTTAAAAGGCACGGAGTCATAGTCTGTCACACAAGTTCACGACTTTTCTGCGTCCTCTTCCAGAGCTGGAATCCCATCCCAGCGTGTCTCCAAGTCAGTTCTGTGATCCTCCCTGTGGCTCGTGGCTTCCAACTGTGGGCATGGGGTTGGAATCTGTCCACTGGGACAGAAGTGATTATGTCTCCTATATGTACTCTTTAGAGTAGACTATGTGCCAATGAGGTCACACACACACACACACACACACACACGTGCACACACACACACACACACACACTCAGACACACAGACACACAGACACACAGACACACACACATGCACATGCACGCAGACACACACACACACATGCACGCACACACACACAGATACTCAGACACACACACACACTCAGACACACACACACACACACACACACACACACACGGAGTTTCTTTGTCACAAATTTACAGGGAAATTGCTTCGAGAGAAGAGGGAGGTAAGTAACAGATAAATAAGCCAGAGAAAGCTGCCTCTGGACTTCCGGTTTCCTTTAAGAAAAAAAAAAATCAACCAGAAAGCTCAGTCTGTATCATTGACTTCCTGTGTGAATTTGAATAAATCATACCACTCCTGTAACCTTCTTGATTTTTTTTTTATTTCATGTTTAAATTTTTCCCTTAGCAGAATATTTTTTGTTAATTATTTGGAAACCTTCCTGATTTTCACTTAAGAAACATAGGACTTAGAAAAGAGGAATGTGCTCCGTAATCCTTTCTTGGCCTAACATATTTTCATTCGAAGAGATCTTTATCATGGTCAGCTTAGTTTGCACCTCCTGCTCCCATAATGAGACAGGGATACACCAGAAAGGAACAGCTACAAGGCGAGGGCTGGCATTCGCGCCTGAGGTCATTTTCTATTTTTAATATCTTATTACTCCTCAGTTTTAAAGAGAAGCAGCCTTGTTAAAGATGGCGCCACCACATCACTCTGCCCATTATTGTGGAAAATAATCATCTGCTCCTGAGGCATGGCCTCTCTTTGAAAAGTTCCTGACACTTGAGAAAGATTCTGGTGATTAGCTTTCAATTTGCCCTACCGTCAGGAGCCCACTAGAAGCACATTCTGAGGAAATTAACTGAGGGTCGTTAGGAAAGACCATCATAAAGAATTTGCTTTTACTGTATTCTGATAATAAAGTGAGAGTGTGGTGAGGTGAAGAAATGTATGTTCAGGACGACCAGAGCGGCTCTGTTCTGCTTCAAGGCTATGCGCAGGTCCGAGTGGGTGCCATTGGCTTATAGCTGAAGCAGAAAATGCTCATAGTTCCCCTATGATATAGCCAAGGAGGGTATTAGCTCTTTCTTCAGTTAACCACGAAGGTGTCAAAGTCAGAAACGAAAAGGAAAAAGACTTCCATTGTAACATGGGATGTGAGCCTGTTCTGACTTTTCCAATGGTTCTTAACTGCATTCACCGTCTAATACCGTGCATCCATTATTTATCTCACTTCCTATCACTGAGTTATCACGAGGTGTCTGCGGGGTCTATCTACAGCAGGATGCTCAGGTTGCATTTGTAATGAGCATCCTTAAAGTGGGCTAGTTACTTGTGCAGGAGTCTCATTTAGTAGACACGGAGGGAAACAGAATTCCATTTTGGCCTTGGAATCCCCATCTCTTTCATTCTCAGTGGCTCACTGGTGTATGCAACCGGCATTTGCATCTTTTTTTAAAGGTCCAGGTTAAGCATTTTACTGGGCTTTTACAACAAGACCCTATATCTTTCATCCTATAGGTAAAACAGCCCTGACTGGTTGAGTATGGCACCCATGGCCACACAACTGGATATTTTTACCATTAGTTTCTATGCTGGAAAAATAAATCATTTTTTTTCCATGAAGATTTGGCCTTTTTTGTAGTTCTAGGACTTCGATACCTGTTGGTGCAGATTTAATCCTGGGATAATAAAAGTTTTTGGAAGACCACTAAAATAAATTTTGCAAAAATCCGAGGCTCGGAAAATGATAAAGGACATGAAAACTAATTTTGAATTACTTTGATTCTCTCTCTCTCTCTCTCTCTCTCTCTCTCTCTTTCTGGCTGGTTCAGCAATTTATCTCAGAAAAATGTCCTCATAGAATGGAAAGAACTGCAAATACACTCACTGAGAGTAGCAAAATTAATAAACCACTTAATTGGATAATTTCCTCGAATAACAACATTGTAAAAGCTGTGAAATCAGAGCACTAATTCTAGGTTCCCCTCCCAACTAATACAACTTTGCCAGGAGTTTTAATTTGCAATAACTTTGTAACTTTCCCTGAATTAGTTATTATTATTTTATCCAATAATCATTTAGATTTTTCACCGTTTACTGATATTTCCCCTTGATACGATGCTTTGCTTTTTACTGTTATCAGGCTCACTGGGATACAGTCCACAGGGAATACATCCATCCCAAGGCGTGGTTGGATAGGTTTTAATATATTCATGGAAGCAGAGTTTGTGTGGTCCTCACTACAGTTGTTTAGATACTTCTATCTCTCCAGGAGAGACCCTGACCCCTTGGCTGTTTGTCTAACCTTCCCCTTCTCCAACCTAGGAATAGTGACCAGCTCTTGGTATCACTGGTCTTCCTTGGATAGCAGCCGTTCCACTTTTCTACTTCCAGAAGTTTCCCCTCATGGAGCTCAACAAACAGAAGTTTTGCCATAATTAGTTCCCTACATTTCTTTTCCATCCATCTAAATCCATAGAACTTGGGATAGTCTTTAATGGATGAGCCAACCCCTGAAGAATTCGTTAGCTGTTAAGAATAACAGTGAGCTGACTCCCGGGCTTATACCCAGAAGATGCTCCAACATGCAATAAGGACACATGCTCCAATATGTTCATAGCAGCCTTATTTAGAATAGCCAGAAGCTGTAAAGAACCAAAATGTCCCTCAACAGTGGAATGGATATAAAGAAAATGTGGTACATTTACACAATGTAGTACTGCTCAGCTGTTAAAAACAATGATTTCATGAAATTCTTAGACAAATGGATGGAACTAGAAAATATCATCCTGAGTGCCGTAATCCAATCACAAAAGAATATACATGATATGCACTCACTGATAAGTGGATATTAGCCCAGGAGCTCAGAATACCTAAGATATAATTCACAGAACACATGAAGCTCAAGAAGAAGGAAGATCAAAGTGTGGATACTTTGGTCCTTTTTAAAAGGGGTACAAAATACTCATAGGAGGAAATACAGAGGCAAAGTGTGGAGCAGAGACTGAAGGAAAGGCCATACGGAGACTGCCCACCTGGGGAGCCATCTCATATACAGTTACCAAACACTATTGTGGATGCCAATAAGTGCTTGCTGACAGGAGCCTGATATAGCTGTCTCCCGAGAGTCTCTGCCAGTGCCTAACATATACAGAGGAGATGCTCTCAGCCAACCATTGAACTGAGCACAGGGTCCATTCAGGAAGGAACCCAATGGAGGGGCTAGAAAAAAGACCCAAAGAGCTGAAGGGGTTTGCAGCCCCATAGGAAGAACAATATGAACAAACCAGTAACCTAGAGCTCCCAGGGATTAAACCACCAACCAGAGAGTACACATGGAGGGACCCATGGCCCTAGTTGCATATGTAGCAGAGGATGGTCTGGTCTGACAACAATGAGAGGAGAGGCCCTTGGGCCTGTCAAGGCTCATTGCCCCAGTGTAGGGGAATGCCAGGACAGGGAAGTGGGAGTGGGTGGGTTAGTGAGCAGGGGGACGGGGGATCAGATAGGGGGTTTTTGGAGGGGAAATGTAGAAAGAGGATAACATTTGAAATATGAATAAAGAAAATATATAATAATACTTTTTTTAAAAGAAGAATTTTTTTAAAAGAAAATTTTTTTAAAAATTTTTCTCCTTAGAAAGTTAGTCTTTCTGTTTCACTTCACTACAGACTGGATGTTAAGATGGTTAGCATTCAGTGAAAATGTGCAAACTAGGAAGGAACCTGAGATGTGGCAGGAAGAGGCGGAGATCTTCCCCAGGAGGCAAACTCTCACTCACCGAGTGCAGCCCAAAGTTGCATTGCAGCTAGAGGCAGGGAAGAGTTTTTCTTTCCTACAGCATCGGGCAGAGTGACATCAGTACTCCAATTGTGTTGGAGTGACAGGGCGTGTCAAAGAGAAAATGAGGGTGGGTGGTGTGAAGTAGAATTGCAGCAGTCAGGGAGTAGAAAGCTACAGAAGTAAGAAGGGGGTGTTCAGAGTGATTCATCTGTCTGACTTTACTAACTGCCACTTATCCTAAAGGATAAACAAGCTTCTCATATATTCAGGACAGAAAATAGATTTGCAAATTGGAGAAGAAATCCATAGAAATTAGGCCCCTGCCTTGCCCTTTTTACGGGGACTGAGAAGGCATGAAAACAAGCAAGGGGGAGCGGAAAGAGAAACCATCTTGAGATGGCTCCCTGAGGTTCACATTTGAGAGAGACAGCTCTCTAGGTACTTGAGGAGACACTTGAGAATGGTAGAAGATCTGTGTCTTAGACACCGGAGGGCAGGGAGAGGATCTAGCATGGCAAATTTCTTGAAATTACCACTCAAGGCTGGGGCTCTGGGAACTGTTGTCAGTCAGAAACTCCTTTGGAGGCATCCAGCTGTCTCAGGCAGACATTTTAAACAAGGTTCTTGTCATCCTGGAGACACAGGCTTCAGCTAGTTAGAAGTAATAGCTGTTCAATGTCCTGTGCCCAATCCTGTATTTGAAAACTCTGGGGTCTGGGTTTTTGTTCATTTGGTTTGAAGCCTGTTACTGTATACACAGCGATCTTCTTGTTTGTTTGCGATTCATCTGGGTTTTTATTTTATAAGGAATTATATCATTGGCATTCTTTGAACCTGGGGTTCAACGGGATCCTTAAAAGAGAAACAGAAGGATGGTTATTGGGTAAACAGAAACCTAAACTAGTTTTCTTCAGGAATCTCCTGAGAGCTTTGTTTGTGGAGAAAGTCACCTTTTCCTTTATCTGCTCCTAACGATCAAACACCCCTGGCCAAGAGCATCTAGTTCCAGATTAACCGGAGGAGCCTACAGCAAGCAGTTTGAAGTCCTCATGACACTTCTGGTTCCTACCTTCCCAATGAAACTAACAAGGTGTACGAGCCAAATTTGAAGTGGAAGCCCCGCTCACCCAAGGTCCAGGTAACTTACTGGAATGCTAGACGTTGTAGTTCCTGGAAAATTACAAAGCCACATGGGAAATGTGGTGGTCATATAGTTTTATACTTAAAAGGCTTCCGTAACACATGATGCGTTGCCACGTGCTGGGATTCTAGAGAGTGACCAGGCTAGAGTCCATCCCGGACAGTATTTGATTAAATATACTTCAGATTTGACTCAAAATGATGGAACTGGTTTTTCCTCTTGCAAATCTCAGGATTAACACATGCTTTTCCTGTTGGATGGAGGCCTCTACTCTTTCATAGTTTGCCTCTCAATAAACAGTTGTCTCTTTACCCACAGAGTGGTCTAGTTGCCTGGTTTCACTGTGCCTCACTTAAATTTTCTTCCATCAGATGCCTTAGATTGTGATCATTTAGGGTCATGTGGGAAGCAAGCAGAGGGAACCAAAGTCCCAGAAGCTACAGTCACAAGCAGTTGTAAGCTACCTGAAGTAGGTGCTGGGAAGCGAACTCGGGTCACTCAGTATTTACGCTTAGCTGCTGAGACATCGCTAGAGATATCACACCCTTTGAAAAGATTTAGTTGTATTATTTTTAAATTATGTGTATATGTGTCTCTGTGTGGTCATGCACACAAGTGCCAGTTTCTATGGAGGCCTGAGGCTTTGAATTCTCCTGGAGTTTAGTTACTGGTAGTTGTGAGGTCTTGCCCCATGTGGATGTAAGAAACCAAACTCAGGTCCTCTTCAAGAACAGTACTCTATCTCAGTTCTTAAGCCATCTCTCCAGACCTCTTTGATTCATTTTAATCTTTTTATTACATTTCCATATTTATGTGTATTGGGGGTGTGGGCGGCCAATGGTGTAGATGTCAAATGACAGTTGGCAGGAGTCTGTCCTCTCCCTCTCCCTTGTGGTTACAAGGATTGAACTCAGGTGGTTGGGCTTGATCCCAAGTAGCTCCGCAGTGAGAGCAGAAATCTGTACATCCCCATCTGTACTAACCCTACAACCTAAGCTTTTCGTGAAATCATATCAACATGATACATTATAAGGCAAAAGGAATGTATATATGTATGTGCGTGTGTGTCAGTGCATGTAAGTATGAGTGTGTGTGTGTGTGTGTGTGTGTTGAGACAGGTTCTTAATATGTTGCTCTGGGCTGGCCTGGAACCCATAGAGATCTGCCTATCTCTTGGGCTCCTGGGTAATGAGATTAAAGTTGTTTGCTATCACACTGGGAAGGCAAAAAGATATTGAAGCTTGCAACTGAGGTTACTGATCAGTTGACCTTCTTCTGATGGGAAGATCATCCAGGCGGGACTAGAGTAATCAGAGGAGCTCTTGAATAGCAGGCTACTTGCTCTAGCCTGTGAGATGCAAATAAGCCAAGGCTAGATATACCACTGCCAGCCTAATGAGACAAAGATGTGGAGAGCAGCCTCAAGGAGCAGAGAGTGACCCCCGCCTGGCTAACAGCCAGCAAGAGAATCAGGATCTCATTCTTTAGCCACGAGGAACCAGATTGCATGCATTGTAAGAGCCTAGAAGCATATTCTGCCCTGGAGCCTCCAGTGAACCTGAAACCTGACTCTAGCCTTGTGAGGCTCTCAGCACAGCATCCACCTGAGCCTGGGGGACTCCCTCACCCACAGAACGATGATAAGTCACAGGATGAAGGTTCCATTAAACTGATATGGTCATGGGACTTATTTATTTATTTATTTTTCAGCAACAGATGATGAATGCAGACCTATTTGTTAGTCATCTGTAGCTTTAAAGAGAAAATAAACCATCTTTTTCCCTTGAAACTTCTTTCACAGAATATTAAGCATAGAAAAGAAAGCAAAAGCTCACGTTCAAGAGATACGTTGTACCCATAACAACTCCAGCTCTTATGTTTAAACTTTGAACAGAGAAGATAATGCAATTGAGCAAGCTATTGGCAGGCAAAGGTCAATTCACTGAAATGTCAAATACTTTTCAGTGAACTGGCAGATCATTATATCTGACAAGTCAGTACTACCAGTTATCATATTCAAGCCACTGGCTTCACTGTTCCTCTCTCAACAACTGACCCCTTCGAGTCTTTTCTCCAGCCAAACCCATGTCCCTCAGTGCTGACCTGTGGTCTCAGAAAGGACCACTCTGTCCCATGATGCTTCAGGCCTCTGTATCAAAGTGGAAACCCTGTCGACGTAGCTAATAGCTGATGTCTCCTCATTTTTAATTTCTTCTTAATTTGTTTCCCAGCTTCAGGTTTGTTTTCATTTTCATAATCTTGAACGTTTTTTATTTTGAAACAGGGTCTCTGGTGGTCCAAGCTGGCTTTGAACTCACTACATAGCCGCAGGTGACTTAGAACTGCTTATGCTCTTGAGTCCAACTCCTGAGCAAAGGCTGTAGATACTGACAGGTTCGAGACATGAACGTCTCCACTCTGAGTTCTCGGCTCAGTGTGAACTGGTGTAAAAAGGTCAAGGACTACTGGGTGAATGAATGAATGAGAGTGAGTAAGTGAATAAATGAACAATGGGAAATAACCTACTCTGCGGTCTCAAAGTAGACTACATTTTGACTCATCCAAGAAATAATATTTTCATTCTACGATTCTCAGTGGAAAGCAAAGATGGGGAGAAATTTTAGAACAGTACTTCCATCCATTACTAACTAGTATTTAAGAGAGGCCTTTTAGCGTTGGTATGGAGGCACACATGGGTTTTAGGAGTGATGCTTTCCTCCTCCTGCTCCGTGGCCTCTCTAATTGGTTACTACTGCTTCTCTCATCGCCCTAATCTGTGCAAAAGAAAGCCCAAATGTGCATTCAGCACTTTTCCTGATAGCACTGCTTTTTTTTGGAATATATTCAATTTATTTATTTTTTTTAAATATTTTTATTTTCTATATTCTTTGTTTACATTCCAAATGATTTCCCCTTTCCTGGCTCCCCCCTCCCCATATGTCCCATAAACCTTCTTCTCTCCATCCCTTCTCCAATCACCTCCCTCCTTTTTCTCTGTCCTTATCTTCCCCTCCAAAAAGAATTATTTATTTATTTATTTATTTATTTATTTATTTATTTATTTACTGTATATCAGTACATTGTAGCTGTCCTCAGACACATCAGAAGAGGACATCAGATCCTGTTACAGATGGTCGAGTGAGCCACTGTGTGGTTGCTGGGAATTGAACTCAGGTCCTCTGGATGATCAATCAGTGCTCTTAACTGCTGAGCCATTTCTCCCATTAGCACTGATTTTTTAAAAAACTCATTTCCCCTTTCTTCCATCTCCTCGACCCTTTCATATATTTATTTATTGCTTTGTATTTTATAGAGTACTCCATGCACACATATCATTGGACTCTTAAAGTAAATTTAGTTTCAATTTGCACCCTCTACTTTGAAATATGGAAGCAAAACCTCAAATAAGTTAACATACACTGATTTAACATCATGAAATGCTGATGGGAAAAAGGACAGGAGTTGTAGCTTCTTCTATATTTCCCCCAAGTATTCTGATATCTTATTCCAGTCTTGCTTAGGGGGTTCTATTTCAGCTTAGACTTCCACATCACAGTTCACCACCGAGGCAAGCTGGAGCAGGGGGGAGCTAGGGTGTGGCAAGAGCTGGGAGGCAGGGACCTGGACCATAAGGAATGCAGAGTCCATGGAGGAAGGCTACCTACTGGCTTCCTCCTCCAGGCTGTTTGCTTATTTATACACCACAAGACCACCTGCTGAGGGCTAGTGCCACCCACAGTGGGCAGGGCCCTCCCACATGAAAATCCATCAAGGAAATGCCCCTCTGGCAGATATTATAAAAGTATTTTCTCAACTGAAGTTCCCTCCTCTCAAATGACCCTAGCTTCCGTTAAGTTGACAGAAAATGAGCCGGAAGACCCCACTAGCCCCTATTTTGTTATTGAGTAGGGACAGACTTTCATCATGGCTGAAGGAGTGGGAAAGACATTTGACCTCTTCGGAGAGCAAAGTCACAAGTTAATGGCATGATCTTGGTCACCGGCTAATTCCATATTCTTCTGGATATTCATTTTCTTAGAATACTGCTTTTGAGGTTTAGCACATATTGAAAAAAATATCAAGTTTACTGATTTCATTAGAAATAACAGTAACCAGAATAATTGCTAAATTAGTATGTTTGTTGATAACTCTCTGTGCACTTACAGGATTCCGCTGCTGGAAAAATCATGCACACGCATACATACGCTGCTGAGGTACTTGGGTGTGTCTCCCTTAACATCTACAGCTGATTCCATCTCTCTGGTAGTACACGGTCTTTTCCTTAATAACTTTCAGCAGCTTATTTATTCTTTATTAAAAATAAGAAATTAGGGATCCTGATATTGGTTTGGAAGGATGTTGCTGTTGTTGTTGTTTTTTGGAAACCTAACATATGTAGAATTCACCCTCTGCCAAAGATAAGGAGATTTGATATTGAAATGCAAGGCTTACTTAGATTTTAAGACCTTTCTCTTTTGAATAAAAAGCAAAAAGAATGGCACCTGTGATTTTAGCAGAATAAATACATAGGACACATTAATCAATAGTCTAAGTGGTGGTTGCCGACCACACGGATGTGAGCATCTCTCACATTTTCCACCTGAGTGAAGTCTTGTGCTTGTTGGTATTTCCAGACCATTGGCCTGATCTGACAATCTGGGTTATTAGTATACATTGTAACTAATTGTATGTAAAATCGCAGCAATGTTTCCCCGGCTGTATCTTACCAAGGGGATTTACTGTGAAGTCTAAACTAGGGCCATAAAGGTTATCACTCTCTTTCCTTTCTCCCCACATTTGCCTTTAACTCACTAATGAAAATGAGCTTTAGTACAGGAAACATGGTGAGAACACAGGTTGATGAGCATGTCAACTGTGGGAACGCAGAATTTTATTTTCCAGTTTTAGGAAGCTTTAGTAACAGCCTCCCATCCTCTATTGAGTTACCCTGCTTCTCCCTTCCCCCTTTCTTTGGTGTGTGATAAACAGATTGAAAATAAATACAAATGAAATAAAATGAGAAAATTCCAAGATAAGCAGACGTTGATCAGGACACCTTCATTGTTAAAACGTGAGGCTATCTGTGTAAGGATTTATTAAATAAAAAACAGGAAAATAATAATGAAGTCACCTTGCTAATTAGCTTCAGGAATACAGTTCCCTTCTCAGCAGTGTCCCCCAGTAGCCCCTTGATTATTTCAAGAATGTTTATGCCAAACTTGTGTTACAAATGCGAATGCTTAGTAATTTAGAGAAAATAAAGTCATGGTTAGTCTCCTCTTCCCAAAAGAAGCATCAATTCCCTCTCAGTTCAGGGGGCCTAATGAGAAAACCACTTTCTATTTCAGTCCCTATTTATTTCCCAATTCTTCAGGGACTAGGTGGTATTTAACAATGAAACAAGTAGTGTTCCCATGTCTAATTAAGATTTTCTTGTCGGATTAATAAGTCATGTCTCATTAGACCAATGAACTGGACGTCTTCATCTGCATCTTGGCATGCTAATCTTGAAATGTGTTTGCAGGTCAGTATTGAAGTCTGGAATAAACAGATTGTCTCAAGCCACGGAGTCTTCAGGAGCCACTTTCGAACTGTTGCTTCCAATGTAGCTCCACCCACAAGTGCTCCTTAGTGTTATTCTAGGGTCACTGGCCTGAAATGACTGTGAGAGGAAGTCAGGCGATCATGGGTCATGTCCCTTTTCAGCAGCGCAAGCTGAAGCATCTTTTCTTTCTTTCTCTGTGACTTGTGTTTCTTTCTATGATGACATTCTTTTTTTTCTCTCTCTCTCTCACACAAGGGAACTTATAAAGTGGCCAGAGTATAGCTGCCGTAGAAGAATCATATCAGTTTTCTAATGGAGACTGGCAGGAAGCTATGCAACCACACCTGTGCTTGTATTCTCTCAGAGGGCTGGACTTGATTTCAGTGACACAGTGGAAGGTTTTTTTTTTTTTTTTAAAAAAAACCAATATAGTTTAATGACAGTGTCCTATGTGGTTTCCCCATTGTTTTCTCAAGAGGACACTGATTCAGTAGACCAAAAATTAGCTCTTGGACTGGAAAGCAAAACAGAGTATTATTTCCCTGATTCCAATCATACCTTCATAAAGTTGACAAGCAGGGCTAGATTGTCTCCTAAGTGGATTCTCATTTTAGAATACTCTTTCTTTAGTGAACTAATTTGTGCTTAGCTCCAGGAAGCCAAACTTTTTTCTTTGCCATTATATCCCCCCCCCCCCCCCCCGTGCATTGTGTATGGTGAGTCTTCACACAGATTTGCTGAACAATTGAGTGGAGCAGAATCTGCGTTGTAATTGCCAGAGCCAACTAAGCCCGTGCAATGAGCTCAACCCCAGGAAACCTCTCATTAAGGAGTTCACACCATCATTTGGGAAATTAAAATAAATAACCTGGAATGGAGCATGCCTATCTGTCTGTGTTAAATTAGTGATGAATGAAGCAAATTTGGGGATCTTAGGAAGTTGGAGGAGGTCCTGCAGACGTCATGAAATGTTGACCTGTAGGAACATGATAGTTCTCCTGGATTGTCAACTTGATGGGATTTTAAATCACCATGAGTACAGATTTCTGGGAGTATTCATGAATGATTATATAGATTAGATATTCTGTGACCAGAAGACCAACCATAAATGTGGGTGGTAGCACGGTATGGCTTGGAGCTGTAGACTGAATAAAAAAGAGAAAATGAATTGAATGCAGACATTCCTATCACCCTGCTATCTAGACTATGAAGGACTCTACCATCAAATAGATAACCACTTGTCCTTTCTTACATAGATTTAGGTATTTGATCACAGAAATTGCAATGTACCTCATATAAGTCATAATTTGGTAGATGTTTTGGTTTTAATACCTGGAAAAATGAAAAACATATATATATATATATCACAAACACACAAAAACATATACATCTGAGGAGGAGAAATGGAAATAAGAAGCTGGGTGTGGTGGCTTGTCTAAGGTTTTTTTTTTTTGTTTTTTTTGTTTTTTTTTTGTTTTTTTTTTTAATACAGCTGCGGACCGAACCCAGGGCCGTGCACTTGCTAGGCAAGCGCTCTACCACTGGGCTAAATCCCCAACCCCGTCTTATGGTTTTTATTGCTGTACAGAGACACCATGACCACAGCAACTATTAAAAAGGAAAACATTTAATGGAAGCTGGCTTATAGTTTCAGAGGACAGTGTGGCATACAATCCTTTTCTACTGCCTGTGGATCAAGATATAAAACTCTCCTCTCATCATGGTTCTTGAGCGCCATGTGTGCCTTGATGATAATGGACTAGACCTCTGAAACAAAGTCCACCCTCACAGTGACATAGCTTCTCCAACAAGGCCATCCCTCCTAATAGTGCTACTCCCTGTGGGCCAAGCATTCAAGCACATGAATTTACAGGGGCCATTTCTATTCAAATGGCTCTGGTCTATAAGTTTGGCCATTTGGAGTTTAGGAGGAAGAACTGACAATGAGTTCAAGGCCAAGTTGGTCAACATAGTTCCAGGCTAGACAGGGCTCCGGGATTTGATCTCATCTCAGAAGAAAACAAAGAGTGGAAGTGACATTTAAAAGGCAATTATATTGCCCAGATCTTTAGAAAGGTTAAACTTTTGTGTATGGATGGCAGTGTAGGAACTGGAGTCCAAGTTCAAAAGAAGTGAATACAAGCCCAGTAAAAGGCCCATTATGTTGACGGAAATATGGTTAATTTTAATTTTATTTTATTTTGGAAATATGGTTTTTTTTCTGGCTTTACTTATTAAGATTTCATTATTTATTTATTTATTTTATTCAATATATTCTTTATTTACATTTCAAATGATTTCCCCATTCCTGGATCTCCCCTCCCCAAAAGTCTCAAAAGCCCTCTTCCCTCACCCTGTTCCCCAATCCACCCCTTCCTGCTTCCCTGTCCTGGTACTCCCCTACATTGCTGCGCTGAGGCTTTTCAGAACCAGGGGCCTCTCCTTCCTTCTTCTTGGGCATCATTTGATATGTGAATTGTGTCTTGGGTATTCCAAGCTTCTGGGCTAATATCTGCTTATCAGTGAGTGCATACCATGTGTGATCTTCTGTGACTGGGTCACCTCACTCAGAATGACATTCTCCAGTTCCACCCACTTGCCTAAGAATTTCATGAATTCGTTGTTTTTAATAGCTGAGTAGTATTCCATACTGTAAATACACCACATTTTCTGTATCCATTCCTCCGTTGAGGGACAGCTGGCTTCTTTCCAGCTTCTGGCTATTGTAAATAGGGCTAAAAGAAATCAAAGAAGACCTCAGAAGATGGAAAAATCTTCCATGCTCTTGGATTGGCAGGATTAATATGGTAAAAATGGCCATTTTGCCAAAAGTAATATACAGATTCAATGTAATCCCCATCAAAATCCCAACTCAATTCTTCATAGAATTGGAAATATGGTTTCTTAATAGCATTGAGAGAGATGCAAGGAGAGATTAGAGAATGGACACCAGATAGGGGACTGATTCTGATTTATCCAGACAAGACACACTAACAGCTTCCTAGGCAGCAGTTAGGGGAGGAGATGTGTGAAGGGAGAGACAGTGGTGAGTAGGAGGCTTCTTAAGAAAACATCAATAGGGCCACATAAAAAGGCAGTAAGGTATCTACATGGTTGCTACTAATTTTGAAAAAAAATTTGCTTTCTTTGGGAACGTGCAGGGAAGGGTATGTAAGGAAGGATCAGCGCGTTCAACATCCCACTGAATGTCTTCAGCAAGTGAGACTTCCCTGGACGGGAGGAAGCCAGCAGGATCAGCAAACGGGCCTCCGTGCCATTCGGGGTTAACTAGTCTTGGATTCTCTTCTTTTTTTATTTCAAAGCCATGAGCTGAGATCTCTCAGAGGTATATGAAATGCTGGAAGACCAATTTTTTACTGAAGACCTCCAATAGAACCCTTTCTGTACAGGCATTAAATATAAAAAAAATGGAGTTATATTTTTTACTTCTTCCTCAAATGGTAGATATATTTAAGATATGCATTTTTATTGTAATAATCTTAAACACGTGTGGCGATGGTCCATGTTACAGTGTATTGGGATTTTCTTGGAGGTTAGAAGTTCCTTCCCTCAGAAATGCTACATTCCAGAAACATGAATAGAACCACAGAGTGGCGGGGTGATGATATTTGTGTGTGTGTGTGTGTGTGTGTGTACTCCTCACTCCTTGAGTACGGGTGTGAGCTATGACTGTACCTGGCCAGTAGAATGCGGAACATGTGATAGGGTATCACTGGCCATTTTATGATAATGTGTACAATTTTTTCTCTAATAGAAGAATTCATCTTCTTTGTTCCTGGCTTTGTAAAAGAAAGTTCAAATGGACCTTTTAGCTAGAGGAAATGAAACGTTGTCAACAACCACGTGAGCATAGATAGAAGTCTCACCCGTAGTTTAGATGAGAACCAAGCCCTGGCCAATGTCTGGCTAGCAGCCCTGTGAGAAACTGAGGCAGGAAACCCACCTATATCATGTCTAGGATTGCCTCAAACCCAAGATCTCATCTCTACCTCCTGAGTGCCAAGTGACAGGTGTGTGGGACTACATCTAATGATGCGTGGCTTTTTAGCTGTTAACAGGTGCAGAGATTTCTTAAGCAGGATAGAAGATCAGTATGATTTGGTTTGGTCCCCCTCTGTTGCTCTGTAAACAGTGAGAAGAGACTGTATCCTCAGCTGTCACCCTGAGACCCATAAGTCATTCTGGATTTCTGTCTGTCTCTTAGGGTAAACACACAGCATCTAGGTGCTCTTCATACCCCCAGACTTGATTTCTTCCTTGTTGCTCTCTTTCCATGTTGCATAGAGATTTCACCTCCAAAGAAGTGAGATTCAGACTTTACAATCCAAGGTTGAAGGCTCTGAGAGACGCTCATGCAGACCCAGGCAGGGAGATGGAGAGAAGTAGGAGATTTGTCAAGGACTGAAGAATGCAGGATGGATGGGATGCTGACCTGAGGCAGGGTAGTGTTTGGGATTTTTCTCAGTCCCAGTTAATTCCACTGTTGCTGAGGCCATCAGTGGTCCAGAAATTACCTTGCTTTACTGCAAGTACACTTTGAAAACTCGAGTACTGCTTCCTTCCTGAATTAAGTGTGAACCTCAGCTTGTATTTTGTCTCCTGTCTGACACTAATTCCCTAAAATGAAAATCTGACTAATCCCACAGTATTTCCCAGTGGCATCCAAATAAATGAATCCACCCCAGTATGTTGCTTCTGTAAGGCCCGGTGGAAAGTCATGCTATTTCCAGATTTCCGTTCTTTCTAAAGTTGTTCCTCCCATGAGGCATGCTTGCACTGATCATGTGATAAGTTCATCTTATTATTTATGGGCATACAGTAAACCTCAGAGTTTACTGCGCAATTTCTTTTTTTTTTAATTTATAGAATTTATTGTAGTCATAATGACTACTAATTAACATTTTCTATAATGCCATAATACCAGTAGAGTTTTATAAATAGGTGCCTCTTAAAAGCAATAGATTCATTTCCAAAGTTGTATATTGTCAGCACAATTTCTTTTTAGAGTAGCAAGTCTCTACATTACCTCTGAGATGGCCAGAAGACGGGAAAGGATTCAAGGAGTTCGGCGTTGGAGCATTTGCACAGCTGAAGATGTTATGGTTACATCTCGTGTTGCCGCTGTCTTGCCAACGTGTGTGAGATGTGTGGGAAGTCAGCTTGGGCTAGGTAACTAAGCTAATATCCAATATATATAAAGAACTCAAGAAGTTAGACTCCAGAAAACCGAACAACCCTATTAAAAAATGGGGTACAGAGTTAAACAAAGAATTCTCACCTGAAGAACTTCGGATGGCGGAGAAGCATCTTAAAAAATGCTCAACTTCATTAGTCATTAGGGAAATGCAAATCAAAACAACCCTAAGATTTCATCTTACACCAGTCAGAATGGCTAAGATTAAAAATTCAGGAGACAGCAGGTGTTGGAGAGGGTGCGGAGAAAGAGGAACACTCCTCCACTGCTGGTGGGGTTGCAAATTGGTACAACCACTCTGGAAAGCAGTCTGGCGGTTCCTCTGAAAACTGGGCACCTCACTTCCAGAAGATCCTGCTATACCACTCCTGGGCATATACCCAGAGGATTCCCCACCATGTAATAAGGATACATGCTCTACTATGTTCATAGCAGCCCTATTTATAATTGCCAGATGCTGGAAAGAACCCAGGTATCCCTCAACAGAAGAGTGGATGCAAAAAATGTGGTATATCTACACAATGGAGTACTATTCAGCCATTAGAAACAATGAATTCATGAAATTCTTAGGCAAATGGATGGAGCTAGAGAACATCATACTAAGTGAGGTAACCCAGACTCAAAAGGTGACTCATGGTATGCACTCACTAATAAGTGGATATTAACCTAGAAAACTGGAATACCCAAAACATAATCCACACATCAAATGAGATACAAGAAGAAAGCAGGAGTGGTCCCTGGTTCTGGAAAGACTCAGTGAAACAGTATTTGGCAAAACCAGAACGGGGAACTTGGAAGGGGTGGGAGGGAGGACAGGGGAAGAGAAGGGGGCTTACGGGACTTTCGGGGAGTGGGGGGGGCTAGAAAAGGGGAAATCATTTGAAATGTAAATAAATTATATCGAACAATAAAAACAAACAAACAAAAAACAAACAAACAAAAAAAAAACAAAAAAAAAAAAAAGAAAACTGACCTCACTGATTAGCGAAGAAAGGAATTAACCAAGGTTGGAAATTTACTAGGAATGTAGCTGCCACTAGGGGGCTCTCTCATATCCCACAAGTTCTGACCAACAAGAGAGGGCACACACACACACAAAAAAAGATGAAGAATGACTCTGTAACTAAAAGTATATGCTTTAGTCACAATACCATTTGCATGTTCACATGAGGCCTTAATATGGGACTTTATTATCTGAAGGTTTTCTAGAGGTAAGAATGCATTTGTGCTAAATACTTTAGCAATGGAATGTAAATATGCCCCTGACAGAATGGCACCCTGTGCCGGGTTGCACCCAGTCTCTCTGGCACAAAAACAAAGCAAAACAAAAGAAAAAGCTTCATCTAGCTTCTGATTACGTTTCGTCCTGAGTAAGGCAAAGTAAAACAATAAAAACATTTCCCACCAGGTTAATTCTGCCACATCCGATCTGTCACATCTTTACTGACATGAAACATTGATGCATCTGCATATTGAGACTTATAAGTGCATATACAATCGAGGATTGGGTTAGTTAATAAACACATGGAATAAATTTTTAGCACTGAGGCAGCACTGGGGGAAGAAAGCTGGGGAAGGCTGACCCTGTGTACTTGGGAAAAGGGTAACAGGCTATTAAGAGTCTCTCTCATCTACTGCTCTTAAGCAACTCAAAAGAAACGTGGGTTTTAAACCTTTCCCCCTACAACATTTGACCATATTTATGATATTACTTATTACTAAGGAATAAACTATTCGTTATTTATTTTCATTCTATATTGTGTCATTTATGTTTGCTTCCACTCTTAAAATTTGAAAAAAGATTTTCAAATTTTAAGAGTAATCCACTGTTTTTTACTATCCTAAGATCTTGGGCATAAAGACATATTAAAAAACTGTGCATAGAACTATAGAGTGTTCTTTGTGCTCTGAAAAGTGTGAATTCTTAAAACTGAATAAATTAAGGTTATTTAAGGCCAGGAGATATTGGGGATGAGAAAAGCAAGGCAATTTCCCCTGAATTTTCTTTTTAAATTATTTTTCTCCTTTTCTTATTGCAGGATCTAATAATATTCTGTTTTGAGTTTGTTAATTATTTTTATTGTAGTTTTCTTTTTTTTATTCGATATATTTTTATTTACATTTCAAATGATTTCCCCTTTTCTGGCCCCCCACTCCCCGAAAGTCACATAAGCCCCCTTCCCTTCCTCTGTTCTCCCATCCACCCCTTCCCACTTCCCTGTTCTGGTTTTGCCCTATACTGCTACACTGAGTCTTTCCAGAACAAGGGCCCACTCCTCCGTTCTTCTTGTACCTCATTTGATGTGTGGATTAGGTTTTGAGTATTCCAATTTTCTAGGCTAATATCCACTTATTAGTGAGTGCATACCATGATTGATCTTTTGAGACTGGGTTACCTCCCTTAGTATGATGTTCTCCAGCTCCATCCATTTGTCTAAGAATTTCATGAATTCATTGTTTCTAATGGCTGAATAGTACTCCATTGTGTAGATATACCACATTTTTTGCATCCATTCTTCCATTGAGGGACACCTGGGTTCTTTCCAGCTTCTGGCTACTACAAATAGGGCTGCTATGAACATAGTGGAGCATTACTAACCATTTCCATATTGAGTTTAACTCTATTGCTAATGAAAGAAAAAGTCCTAGGACAATTTTTTTCTTTTTAGTTTTGTAAATGATTTTTTTCTTTTTCATATGTGATTTTGTGTGGTATATATGTGTGTATACATACATACATATATATATATATACATATATATATATGTTGTATATGTGTGTGTTGTGTGTATGTGTGCCCATGTTCACATGTTGGAGTGCATGGTGTGTTCATGTTCACAAATACAAATTGCGTTTGCATGTGTGAGTAGGTGTGTATGTGTGCTCATATGTGCAAGTGTGCATGTTCACATGTACTAGTCTGTATATGTGTGTTTGTATATGAACATTAAGATGTGTGAGTGTCTGGTGTACATGAATGTGGTGTATATGCATATATTTCCATGTGCAAGTGTGTATGTGCAGGTTAGCATGTGAAAAAGTGTGGGTATGGTATGTGCATGTATGTTTGCATGTTCATTTGTTTGTGTGCATGTATGTGTGGTGTGCATACATGTTTGCATGTGAGAGTGTGATGTGCATGCATGTATGTATGTGTGTGTATGTATGTATATGGGATTGTGTTTATATGTCTTTTTCTCTCTGTATGTTTGTGTATGTATATATGTATGTATGTATGTATGTATGTATGTATGTATGTATGTGATCATGCATGTGGAGACCAGAAGTCGATGTTGGGTGTCCTCTTTGAGCATTCCTCATTTAGTTACTGAGGTAGACTGTTTTCACTCAGCACTTGCAGATGTGGCTGGCCTAGCTAGCCAGTTTCCACCTGGGATCCTGTCTTTGGCTTTGAGCAACGGGACTGACCATAGGGGCTTCCAGCATTTAGGTACCAGGGATCTGTACTCTGGGTATTTGGGGTTTATATGCCTGTATTTGGTTTTAGTTTTACAAAGACCAATGCAAGGCTTGCTTGTGCGCCGCCTTTGCCAGTCCTTTAAAATATGAATCTGTGTTTCAGAAGACAAGGCTGGGAATTAAACAGCAGTTGCTGCTTCAAACTCAGACTATCTGCCAATCAAATAAAGAACACTCACATAAAAATTACTCAAGGTTGCTCACAGGTGGAGTTATGATCTTTTGCTTCAGCTTGAGTGTTTTGTTTTTATTTTTGTAACAGTTCTTGTGATAAAATCTGGATATTATAATGTCAAGCAGACAGACAAATAAGCTGCGTAGCCAAACAAACTTTCCACTTGATAACATACGTCAAAATGAAAACATGAGGTAGCTAGCTAAATCCTTGAAAACACAAGGTGGGCATCATATCTGAAGGCAAAAATAAATGTCTAATCACCTATTGATACTGTTCCACATACACGATATGATATGCATTTTCAGACTGCATGTACACACTACACTGTAAAATCATTTTCATTCATCATCTCAGACACATCTGAACATAATATTTTGAAACAATATTTGTATACTGAGCATTAGAGAAGGAAAACTAAGAATGGCTTCACAAATGGCTATATTAAGCAGTTATGCCAATCATAACACCAAAGGAGAAGAATTTCTTTTTTATCTTGACCAGGATTTTTTCTGAGTTAGTTTGAGTGTTTATCTTGAAGTGAATAATTATGCAATGTCATAGACACTCGCTTTGGTGGTTCCAAAATGAAGAGTCACTACCTACGTTAGTGTTCCAGGAAGGAGAATTCATCTTGTATGTATGAATATACATACATATACATAAGTGCATGCTCACACACATGTGTGTATGGGTCTCCATGGGTGCCTTTCTCTTCGAACAGTTTTGAAGTCTTGCACTTCTGATAACACATTGTGAATTGCAATCCACAGTCTCCATCTTAATTGAGCTGACTGTGTTGTGAGAGTGTTTACAGCTCTGTGTGACCACAAAGGTCGCAGCCTAGTGAATGACTGGCGGCAGAGGTGCCAGTGGCATGTCAAGAATTCCTGACAGGCAAAATTGCCTGGCTCTGGCTTGCTTCTTTTTGCCGTAGAGTGATTCCTCTTCCTAGCCCCAGAGACATCCTGAAGATCCACTATAAACCATGGCATATTAGTTATCTACAAGGCCAACAAATTCTTCTTATTTTAAGAGCTATATGCTAATTGCAAGTATCTTAAGACCGGGGCCTATTCTAAAAGTTCTATCGACTTAGGTCATGTGTCGCGCCATTCACCTTCCCAGCTTCTAGAAATGACAATCTGAAAGTTTCTACACGTTCAGCAGCTCCACATCCAAACTTTACAGATCTTAAAACTGAGACTATTGCCAAGATCCTTGGCTAATTAGCAACACCAAAAAATTTGAAAAATGAACCTTTCTTTGTGAGTCAGTGCCTAAGGCCCCTTAATCAAACTAGGTAGATTTAGGTTTCCAAGCTACTGTTAAGGAGGTGACTGGGCTCCTTATTGGTTTATTAAGGTTTTCTCTAATCCCAATACTTATTATAAATAATCCATATATATTGGTGGGTGATGACCTCTCTCCTCTTGCACACTAAGTTCCCATTGAAATCACCTAATATTGGAGAGTACACATTACCCAGCCTTGCCTCCATGGTATAAATCCCTACAGATCTGACCCAAGGCTTTATGATTATTATAACTCCTGGCATTTTCTTCTACCATTGGTCAATATTTGCAAGTGTCATAGCCTATGAATAAGGTACAGCTTTGAAAAGTTCTAACAGAGAAGGGAAAATAGGACTGTCTTTCTGAAGGCTAAAGAAGCAAGACCATTTTGTGGTTTCTAACCTATGCCGTCTTTAGCCTTTATTGTAGTTGTCTATGGGCAGCAGCCTCTAAAAGTAAAATTATTCTTCTATCATGGTTTTTGTTTTAAGACATGGGATGAAAAGTCTTATATTAGGGGAAATATGTATTATAAACTATGTGCAGCCTATGTACAAACAGGCTAATCGGCAAGTATGCAGCATACTCATACACTCCTTGCTTTTGACACACAAACTTTTCATTTCCTCTTGTGTTTCTCCTGAATGCAGGGACTCTGGGCCATTTCTTTCAAGCAGAGACTGCAGACGGTGGACTGACAATCTACCACACCTCTGGTAAAGAGAGCATTTTTGATGTCTGGACATGTGTAGTCTTGTGGAAAAGAACCTTATTTCCTTCGTAGACAAGAGCAGAAGCATGGCTAGCAGTATTTCCCCAGAGATGGCCTGATTTAAAAAAAAATCGATATCAACTCTTGACACATTTTCATTTACATCAGCACATGACTTTCAGTCGGGGTACAAATCAATAGGCAGCTTTTAACACGACTCAACTCTTCCTTCCTATCATGCTGCAGGCAGGCCATTTGCCTTAACACACCATGTTTCTTCAGGAGAAAGTTTAACTGTTTTTTTCTGTGACTAATCACAACAGCCTAAACTGCAACATTAATCACATGACTGTTTCTTCATCACCACTTACAGCCAATTGACTTTTTACTTAGTGAAACCATTTGCAGAAACTGACAGTGATTCTAAAAGGGTCAAGGGGCAATGGGGGAAAAGAAATATCTAGTCCGAAAACATATATAATATATGGTTTCTTAGGGTAGCATTATGCAATATATGGTTTCTTAGGGTAACATGATGCCGAACAGTCATTACATCCTCAGACTTTGTGGGAACTATCTACAGACAAGGTAGAGAATGAAACTTGTTTAAAATGGAAGTGTTACTGAGGGCTCTGACATTTGCTCTGAAGACAATTAACCTGTTCCTTTCTTTAAGCTACAAGTCGCAAAGGGTCACTAATGATTGGCAATGTGCTGTCTCTGACTTTTGAAAGTGGGTTCTTTTTTTCTTTTGATTTCCAAGCTAGCTTAAAAATTCACTTAGATCTGATGCCACACGAGCCTGGCAACCTCTGCAGCATTGGTAGTCTTCAGTAAATGTAGCAAGTAGTTCATTACTGTAGTAACTCAGATTTCTAAATAATGAATCAAATTCGTACATTATTCAGAACCCACAACGGGGTTATTAAGCTGACTAAGGAAGGCTTTGCAGGGTTTACAGCATATTTATCTAGGGCAGTTCCTCAGCACCAAAGTAGCATGCTTTAAAAATATATGAAAAGGCAACCTCCTGTATTGCATCACGTTCTGTTTGCGATGGTACCCTTTAAGAGTCCTGCTCAGTAAGATGCCCGTCCCCTCTGATGCTCCCCCCAGAGCACTCTGTTGATGAGGGCTGAGTGTGGAAAGCTTTACAGGCCTGTAAGTATGTAAAAGGAGCAAAGCTATCTTCAGGAGGGAAGGCTGTGGGTGTTTCCTCTACTGCTTCCATGTTCTGGTATATGTATGAACTAGAGGCTTGCACATGGCTGTACTTAGCCTGTCTGACACCAGGTTTGGAACATTTGCAGGACACAAGCAGTGTGGACTTGCTGAGGTACGGCATTGACATGAGGCAGATCTGTTGGCATTGGGAACACCCAGGGCTGCTCCTTGTCTACCTTCCTGTCTTCCCACTCCTGAGAATGAGTGCTGATACTTCCGGTGTTTGGACATCACCATGACAGGTGCCTTATGCCTGGGCACCTTGTCTGCATGAAGGAAGATGATGGCTGAGATAAACTTCAGGTGATAAGCCTTAACCAAAGTAACTACTCCCTAGGAATTACGTATTACACATCTGGCCTTGGGACTTCTGTGTTACTTGTTTCCCCATTTGGAAAGTTCAGTTTATGGCACTCAGTGCATGCATCTAAAAGTAACACAGTGTATTCTTACTTCGACTCAATCATTAAAGTTGTATCACCATGCCAACAAGTCTCATTGTAGCTGTGGCTACATGTAGGACGTCTGCCTTCTTAAATAGGCATTTTTGAACTGCAGAATGTGCAAGGCTTTCTTTCCTCTGGGAAACAGGAGTAGTCAGCCCAAGACAGATATTTTCTTTAAAAAGCTCAACTCAGATTTTCTCTTGGGATTGCACACTTTCAGATGCCTGAGTTATTCTAAAGGATTTTCAAAACAGTCTTTCAGCTCACCTTAACAACCAGTGCGGCACTTGTAAGGCAGAGTGAGTATGTTTGGAAAAGAACTGAATAGCATATACTAAGACCTCAGCCTCTGTTGGCTTCCATTCTTATCTCTGAGACTTGTGACTTATTTCTCTATTAAGACCTTCTTATAAAGCAATTTTTAGGAGGAATGATAGTGTATTTTTAGACATTTAATAAACATGTATTAATTTTAATATGACTTGAAATTATATAAACACACACACAAAGCTATGATTTTATGAATATCTGATTTTGGATGATACTGAAATAAGTTAAAAAGGAAAAAAATTGGGCTGATTTTAAGTGAAATTTTTTTTGGTAAATTAGTTTGTGTGTGTATTTGTATGTGCACCACATGCTTGCAATGACTGGAGAGGCCAGAAGAGGGCAGTAGAACCCTTGTAATTGGAAGTGCCGATGGTTATGCCACTGTGTAAGCACTGGAAACTGAATTCCTGTCTTCTGGAAGGGCAGCAAGTGCTTTTAACTGTAGATCCATCTTCCCAGCCCCACAGAGAAATTATTTCTAAATAGGGTGTAAAGGGTAAGAAAATATCTGAAGACTCTTGACCACTGACTGTAAAGAGAACATTTGCAAGCCATTGCACTGTGAATTCAGAGAACATAGTAGTCTATTATTTGGTAAAAGAAGAGGTAGAAGGAAAGGGAGAGGGAGGGGTGAGGGAGAGGAAGGGGAAGAGAGAGGGGGGAGGGGAAGGGGACGGGGAGGGAAAAGGGGAGGAGGAGGGAGAAGGGGATGGACTTCCACTTGCTTCTGTCTCTCCAATGTTGGGTTTAAAAGTGCATGCTACCACACACGGCTTGTATTTTCAATGTCTTGTTCAATGCTCTAATTTCCAAATGAAGCCTATTGTATTATGTATTTTTTAATACTGAAAAATCCTGCTGTACAAAACAGGGTGTGATTTTGGTTTTACTTTAAAACTATAGGGATTTCTTTATGTTATTCAGATCCCAAGGCAAGCAAGTGAGAGGGCATGGGACTACTCCATTTCCTCCAACCTTTACTGAGAGCTAGAGAAATATATGCATTCAGATACCCAGTGAGCAGACACATTTCCCCTCTAGTGAAAAAGTGTACTTTGAAGTTGGGTTTTGTGCTATGAGAATTCACTGTCTCTTTCTTGAGCACAGGGAGTGATGAATTAGCACTGTCTTTATTTTAACTCCAGCCCCACAGCTATTATACTATAGGCATTCTCTTTAAGTCTGCCCAGTTTTAGCATTTCCAAGCATTCCTCTAACTTCTGTTACTCTCTGGGGCCTGCACTTGGCCTCATGTCAACAGATTTCTTCAGCACTCATGGACAAGACCGATTTCCTTCTAGTACTCCATTAGGTTTTGTTTGGCTCCATGGAGGTCAGAGCATGCTCTGTGTAGACCAGAGGTGTTCCCCTGGAAAAACCAGTTCTGCTTCCCTGACTGCCACTGACCCTTGATGAATGCCTACAGGAAGAAAATAGAGCATACTTTGTCACTCGAATTAGTGACAGACCAAATTTCATCTCATCATAGCATTTTTTGTGGCTTTGAAGATTCTCTTTCCCAGGTCAGACTTACTTTACACCCAAACCTTATTTTCACCTTTTAATCCATTCCCTCTGAAACCATAAGAGATGTTAGAGCGCGTACTCTGGGACCCTGCGCATCCCCACAATCCTCAAGAGTATTATCCAAAAACTCCATGTCAGAGACAGAGGCAAGAAGAGTCCCTGTGAACAACCTGGTGAGTTAGAGAAGTGTGACCCCTCTTGGGATCAATGAAAGCTTCAAGGTCAACAGAATTATTATGAGTAAAATTCAGTTTGCAAGATGCACATATATATTAGGAAAAGAAGACAGGATTTCAAATACTGACGGTCAGCTCAGGAGAGTGGACATGCAGCATCCTCCAATGAAAGGCCTCCTAACAACACAAGCCAAAGAATGGGGCTGAGATTCTCACTAAAACGTGCTTCAGCTGCTGTGTACTACTTCAGGTTACCCCCAGGGATCTGCTACCTTTACGAAGCATACACATGAATTAACAGTCCACTTATCCTGTTTTATATGAGTCAAGTATAAGTCTACAATATTAATTTACTAAAAATTGATATTTGCCCCCCTGGCAATGTGCAAAGAGACACCGTGTCATTGTTGTTGTTGCTCTTATATCAATCAGGGGCAGAGAAGGTGTCAGTCCTTTGTTCACACTAGCTTGATGCCTGGTTTGGTAGATCAAGCTATCCTATGCCTAGGACACACACAAATCAAATCAAATCAAATCAAATCAAATCAAATCAAATCAAATCCAGGCAACACAACTCAGAAGGAGGATAGAGAGAGACGCGTTTTCCACCATGACATGAGATGTGGCAGAGGAGAGATGCCCATAGATCCTTTACCCCATGGCAAGAGCAGGCCATAGACACACTGAGCTCTGCCTACTAGCATGCATACAGCACAGAAGGAGGCAGACAGGGACCTGCAGACCACCATGCCACCCCCAGATCTACCCTCTGACCCACAGTACAGGCAGGTCAAGATGGAACCGGAGACACCAGCTTACCACCATACCACACAGCTTTGCTTTTCATCAGAGTAGACCTAGCACATCATCCATACAGTAGAGCATAGCAGAACTGACCCTGGCAGTGGTGAGCTACCGTGAGGGTGAAAGTGGGAAAGCCAGCCCGGCCACTTGTCTGCCATGAGGTAGTTTGGTGTGGAAGTTATGTAACCCCTCAGCCTTCACCCCCTTGACACCTGCAACAATTGGGAGAGCAGACTCCAAGGGCATGGAAGCAGGAGATCAGGCTCTACCACCTCTCTGGTTGTAGCACTTAGGAGAGTGGGCTGTGTGCCTCACCTGGACAACACAGTGAAGCCTGCCCTGATGGTGAAGGCCTGGTAAGCCAGTTCCAAGGGTGTGAGACCAGAAGAGCTGGCCCAGTCCCACACAGTCTGCAGCAGTTGGGAGAGTGGGCCTCACCCCTCGACTGTGCATCAGAGTAGAGCTGGCTCTGGAGGCATGGGATATGTCCAGTGAGCTGGACCAAGGGCACGAGAGCAGGAGATGACTTTGCCTCCTGGCAATGGTGGCCAAGTGTCCTAGCCAGGAGCAGTGCTAGAGAGGTTGCCCTGGTGGTATGGATAAGGGAGGGCTTGGCTTGCTGACCAACTTGACTTTCATCTAGGTCCAGATACAAGGCCTGAATTGGCCCATCCTAAAATCTATGTCATCTTCAAATGATTGGGATGTATGAGAGGGCCAATCCAAAGCCAAAGGCTCTCTATGACATAAGGCAGCAATGGGATGATGTGAGGGAGTCCCAGGAGGATCCAATATTGATGGAATCACAGAAGCCAGAGATCTCAAGGCAGACCAATGACTCATTGCAATGAACATTTGCAAGTGAAGATGTGTGGATAGAGGGAGATACTGTGGAACACAGTGACATACTACAATTTCCATGACAAGATGTTTTGTATGCTTTGTGTGTGTGTGTGTGTGTGTGTGTGTGTGTGGTGTGTTTATCTTGGGGAGGAGGTTGCAAGGGTGAAGGGTAGATATGAGGGGATTGGGGGGAATGAGTGGAACTGGGGTACATGATGTGAAACTGACAAGGAATCAATAAATGTTTTAAAAAAATTGGTTGAATCTTCAATATTGTACTATTTTGTGTATTTGATACTGCATATTTATCCAGTGAAAGATCGCCACAAGCAATATTTTCTCTATGAAAACCTTCCCTTTCTCATCACAAGAAAAAAAATGACCAAAAATAGGATTCAGTGAATTGTGGAGACTTACCTTTCTAATTACTACTGAATAGATCTCCCTTAGGATGACTGTGTAAACTTGACATAACAATAGCTGAGCTGGTTTTTAAAGTTCCATATTTTTATATGAAAGAGCATTTTTTGCTGAATGTTTATGTTTGAGGCATGTTTCTCCTGGAGCTTTAGAGGACCACAGGAGAGCACTGGATCCACTGGAACTGAAGTTATAGATGTTTGTTTTTTTTTTTATTCGATATAATTTATTTACATTTCAAATGATTTCCCCTTTTCTAGCCCCCCCCCCCCACTCCCCGATAGTCCCGCAAGCCCCCTTCTCTTCCCCTGTCCTCCCTCCCACCCCTTCCCACTTCCCCGTTCTGGTTTTGCCGAATACTGTTTCACTGAGTCTTTCCAGAACCAGGGGCCACTCCTCCTTTCTTCTTGTACCTCATTTGATGTGTGGATTATGTTTTGGGTATTCCAGTTTTCTAGGTTAATATCCACTTATTAGTGAGTGCATACCATGATTCACCTTTTGAGTCTGGGTTACCTCACTTAGTATGATGTTCTCTAGCTCCATCCATTTGCCTAAGAATTTCATGAATTCATTGTTTCTAATGGCTGAATAGTACTCCATTGTGTATATATACCACATTTTTTTGCATCCACTCTTCTGTTGAGGGATACCTGGGTTCTTTCCAGCATCTGGCAATTATAAATAGGGCTGCTATGAACATAGTAGAACATGTATCCTTATTACATGGTGGGGAGTCTTCTGGGTATATGCCCAGGAGTGGTATAGCAGGATCTTCTGGAAGTGAGGTGCCCAGTTTTCGGAGGAACCGCCAGACTGATTTCCAGAGTGGTTGTACCAATTTGCAACCCCACCAGCAGTGGAGGAGTGTTCCTCTTTCTCCACACCCTCTCCAACACCTGCTGTCTCCTGAATTTTTAATCTTAGCCATTCTGACTGGTGTAAGATGAAATCTTAGGGTTGTTTTGATTGCTGAGCTGGTTTTTAAAGTTCCATATTTTTATATGAAAGAGCATTTTTTGCTGAATGTTTATGTTTGAGGCATGTTTCTCCTGGAGCTTGAGAGGATCACAGGAGAGCACTGGATCCATTGGAACTGAAGTTACAGATGTTTGTGAGCTGTGGTTACTGGAAGCCAGATGATACCCTCAAAGAACACTAAGTGCTCTTAACATAGATACACATAACCCCCTCTTCCTCCCCCCTCACTTACCCCCCTTCTGGCTGGCCTTAAACTCATTATGCAGATCAGCCTGGGGTTTAATTTATAGAGACCTATTTACCTCTACTTCCCAAGTACTAGGATTAAACTGATTAACATCATACCTGCCTTGTTTTGAATTTATAAATAGCCCCAGGAGACTTTTGCACTGAAAAAAATTCTGTATGATTCTGCACACATTTGCTGCCATACCTGGGACACAGCACCTCCTCCACAATGAGATTTTCCTGGGAAAATACTGTCTTTGTATCACAAAACTGCCTTAGTGACAGCAAACTGTCATTAACCAGACAATACGGATTTGTGAGATTGGTTTCACACATGTTCTTTTACAAGTGGGTTTGATTACTTGTGGCATTAGCAAAATTTACATTGATTAACCAGTAAGGTGTAATGTTGTTTTCGATCTGGTCTGAACAAATCAATTTTACTTAACACTTTAAGTTTTCTTGACATTGAGGTATTTAGGATAAGTAGGTATTATATTGCCTGTGGGAAAACACTGCACTTGTAATTAAGCCAAGAAGGTAATTTTACCAAAAGAAGAGAAATTGAGTAAAGTTTTTCAGGTAATAGGATTCTCTGAAAAGCCAGGACTATTCCTACTTGAATGAAATCAATTACATTGTCATCTCTGATGCAGCTAAGCTTAGTGTAGCCATCACTCTGTTGAAGTTGGCCATGAGACAAATGATTATTCCATCATAAAGGAGAGAGGAAAGGAAACTCAGAGATGCTGCTCATGAGAGACTGGCAGAGTCAGATCTCTGAGTATCCCTTGATTCGAATGAGGCCTGTGTAGAGCAGACAATCCTTTCTCCATTCACAATATGCCATTTGTTCTTTTCTAGAACCAATGGTAAGAGTTCAAAACTTCATATAATGGGCATGTTCTCTGTTTCCACATGTATCTATAGCAACTTCTTTGTGCATGTGTGTCTGTGTGTGTTCATTCAGACATGTGCATGTGTGTGGAGGGCAGAGATCAAACTTGTGCTATCTCTGAGGCATGCACTGTATACTTTTCTTTTGAGATGGAGTCTCTTACTGACTAATAGCTCGCTGAGTAGTGCAGGTTCATTCCTTAGCAAGCTCCATGGATCCATCTGTCTCCATGTGCTCACGGCTGGCATCACATTCATGAGCAATCATGCCTTGGCTTTATTTTTGGCTTACGTTTGTGTATGCGTATTCATACACTGTATGTTGAAGCCAGAGCTTCACGTCTGGTGTCTTTCTCAATTTTCCTCCACCCGAATTTTTGAGACAAGATCCTTATGGACCCCAGAGCTCATCGATTCTGCTAGTCTGGCCAGCTAGCAAGCCCCAGGGACTGAGCGCCCTGTCTCTCCCTTCCTAGAGCTGAGATTACAGGTGTACACTGCTGCACTTGGCTTTGTCATGGGATCTGAAGGCTGGTTCTTCTGCTTGCACAGGAAGTAGCTGATCCACTGAGCCATCCGCCCAGCACTATAGCTACCTCCTTTATGAGCACATATAATGTATTGATTTGGGGCAACTGTAGAATAGCTGCATGGAGGCAAGTGTTCTAACTATGGGAGAACATTTAGGATCGAGTTGAAAGTTTCACGTTGACAAAAACATCCTTCTTGCTGGCTCAGAGGTGATGCTGATGGTGTTACTGAATTAACTTCCATGGCTGTTTTGAAGGGCCAAGGACTGTGGAAAACTAGAAAACTAAGGCAAACTTCTATTCCTATAAGTGACTAATAAGAAAAAGGTGCTGGGACACAATGGCTGCTGGAGAAAAAGTAGCCATGTATGACACATATTCTATGATGTGTTCTTACCAACCATTAGCTTTTGTTATTAGCGTGAAAATCAGAAGACCAGTAGACAGCATACTTCAAAATGCCATGAAGCACATCTTAGAAATCAGACAAAAAAGGCTTCCACTAGAGGTAACAGTAAAAACAACCGTGAAGCAAACTGGTTTATATGTTCTCTGAACCACATTACTTTCATGAGGATTTGACAGAACTATCAGTATATATATTTCTGTATGTTTTTCTTTGTTCCAAATCTGCCTTTAAAATATTTTTAAAATATTAAAAAATATTTCCCTTGCATGTGAAAATTAGGCTTGACATTTTAAAACTAAATAGTGTACTTGTCATATTAATCAGGTCAAAAAAAAAAAAAGCAAAACCATATTATCACTTCAGTAGATAGTATGAAAAGCATTTGACAAATTCCAGTGTTTTATCCTCCTAAAAACATTTGCCAGGTTAGGAACACTCCTTCACTGCTGATGGGATTGCAAGATGGTGCAACCACTTTGGAAATCAGTCTGGCGGTTCCTCAGAAATCTGGGCATGACACTTCTGGAGGACCCTGCTATACCACTCCTGGGCATATACTCAGAGGATTTCCTGGCATGCAATAAGGACACATGCTCCACTATGTTCATAGCAGCCCTATTTGTAGTAGACAGAAGCTGGAAAGAGCCCAAGTGTCCTTCAATGGAGGAATGGATAAAAAAATGTGGTATATTTACACAATGGAGTACTATTCGGCCATTAGAAAAAATGAATTCATGAAATTCTCAGACAAATGGATGGAGCTGGAGAACATCATACTAAGTGAAGTAACCCAGTCTCAAAAGATCAATCATGGTGTGCACTCACTGATAAGTGGATATTAGCCTAGAAACTTTGAATACCCAAGACATAATCCACATATTAAATGATGTCCAAGAAGAATGGAGGAGTGGCCCCTGGTTCTTGAAAGACTCAGTGCAGCAGTATAGGGGAATACCAGAACAGGGAAGTGGGAAGGAGTAGATGGGGGAACAGGGGGAGGGAAGAGGGCTTATGGGACTTTCGGGAGTGAGGAGCCAGAAGAAGGGAAATCATTTGAAATGTAAATAAAAATATATCGAATTAAAAAAAAAACAAATAAAACAAACAAACAAAAACATTAGCCAGGTTAGGAACTGTAGGATATTTTCTTATTTTAAATTTTATTATTATTATATTTTATGTTATGTGTGTGAATGCTTTGCCTGCCTGTATATCTGGCTACCACATGAGGACCTGGTGCCTGCAGAGGTAAGAAGGCGGCATTGGATGCCCAAGAACTGAAGTTACAGGAGGCCGTGAGCTACATCTTGGTGTTGAGAACTGAACCTGGGTCTTCTGGAAGAGCAGCTAGTGCTCTTAACTGTTGAGTCATTGCTCCAGCTTCCTAAATGAGATTTTCTTGACCTGATCAATTTCATTCACAAAATAGAAACAGCCAGGAAAGACACTTGCTGCCAAGCCTGGTGGCTGGAGTTTGCCCCCGGGATCTTCCATATTAAAAAGAGTAAATGACTCAAGCAACTTGTGGTTTCACCTTCTTCAGTGCACTATGGCATAAGTGAGCCCCGGCAATGACTGACCGAATCTATCTAATAAAAGGATACATGTTCTAATATGTTCATAGCAGCCCTATTTATAATTGCCAGAAGTTGGAACGAACCAGGTATCCCTCAGCAGAAGAGTGGATGCAAAAAATGTGGTATACCTACACAATGGAGTACTATTCAGCCATTAGAAACAACAAATTCATGAAATTCTTAGGCAAATGGATGGAGCTGGAGAACATCATACTAAGTGAGGTAACCCAGACTCAAAAGGTGAATCATGGTATGCACTCACTGATAAGTGGATATTAATCTAGAAAACTAGAATACCCAAAACATAACCCACTCATCAAATGAGGTACAAGAAGAAAGGAGGAGTGGCCCCTTGTTCTGGAAAGACTCAGTGTAGCAGTATAGGGCAAAACCAGAACAGGGAAGTGGGAAGGGTTGGGTGGGAAAACAGGGGGAGGGAAGGGGGTTGATGGGACTTTTGGGGAGTGGGGGGGTCAGAAAAGGGGAAATCATTTGAAATGTAAATAAATATAATATATATATATATTAATGGCTTTTCCCTAAAGTTAGGAATATGGTGAATATGCTGACTGTCTTTGCTATGCCTGCTTAGAACTGTGTTGGAATTCATAGCTAGTGAAGTGTGCAAAAAGAGGGAAGGTATATGAGAAAAGCAGAAGTAAGCTGTCTTTTTTTGATGATGGGATTATCTATGTAGATCGATGGATGGAACACAGAAAGATGCTCTTAAAATAAGAGCTTGAGTGATGTTGCAGAATATGTGTGTGCATGGATGTAACACATGTGTATCTGCACCATGCAGGTTTATCAACACAGGTATGTAATGTAATTGAAGATATAAAACACAGGAAAAGTAAATATGCAGATAAGCTTGATCCAGTCAAGACAGGTAACAGCAGAGTAATGTAAATGGAGACATTTTAATGGAAGGGATAACTAAAATTGAAGTAGGAGAAATCTGGGATTGCCCAAAAGAGGTAATGGGAAACCTACAGACGAAATGGATATAAGGGGCAAGTATCACCCCAAATACTGAGATTAGGCACGTAAGAAAGTACTCCATGGCCACCAGCAACCTCTATAAACTTGAGATAGAGATTTTGTCAGAGAGGGGATAGCCTTAACTCAACAAAGATAGCCTTGGTTCAGCAATGGTGCTAGTCATCTGCAATTCATTCTCCAGGGCAGCAGGAGAGCCAATTATGGTGGTCACAAGAAAATGTTCCTATCTTAGCCATTAGAGGATGCTGAGAGAATAGCCTGTACCTGTAGATGCTGGCCCTGCCAAAGGCTGTCACTGGAGGAGCATGTCCACTGCACACAGTACAACCTAGAAGCAATACCCCAGCTTCTATTACATCTCTGCCATGCCTTCTGCCAACAGAGCTTAGTGTGCTGTTGAGGAAAAGTGTTAAAAAAAGAGTCCAGCCCTACTCTCAGTGGAGTAGGCACAAGGACACTGGATCAGGAACTAGCACAGAGACAACAGAGGACTCAGGATATTTCAGGTGACAGTATGGTAGATGTGTCTTGATTGTGGTAATGGCTCCATAGATGGGTGTATATAAGACTGACCAAAGCAAACATGAAATATATAGTTTCCTTATGTCAATTATACCTCAACAAAACTGTGAAGACATTTGTAAAATTCATTTTTATTCTTTTTGAGTAGAAGTAACTTGTATTGACTAGGCACTTAAGCGGAAGATAGTCATATCCTTGTGTCTGAGTATGATTATATAGATACATTATATTCATGCAGATATTTCAATAAAGTGACATGTTTGCTGACCATTAAGAAGCCCTGGCTCTACTCTGAGTGAAATCTCCTAGGTGTCTGGCCAGTAGGTCTACACTAATTATCACTCAGGAGTATAGTTTGAGGAAGTTGACTCTACCTGTTTGTCCAGTGGGGCAGAAATTAAACTTCTCTTGCTAAAATTTACTATTTCAGGAGTTTTGCATGAGATCTGGTCTTCACAAATACTGACCATCTGGCTCCAGCACAGAACCTCTTCCCCTGCCTGAGCTGTGTCTTGCTTCTTGGCTTCAATGGATATCCTAAATCTTAGCTTTCCTCTCATGAGATTTGCTCAAGGTTGCCACTCACAGGGACATTTATATACACTGGACTATAGCTTGGTTTGTTCCTGTTTAGTCTAGAAAGTAATGACAATACTTTTTTTCACCTCCAGTCTCCTGTATGTTGATAATTTTAGGTCAATTTATATTTATTTAGTGCCTATGATATACTGGAATTCTATTAGTTAATAAGGCATTGTAATAGACGTACAAAACAGTCTTTAACCTTGTGCTACGTATGTTTTTGTTAGAAAAATATCTGAAGAAAATATAAGCACAGTCTACAACATAGCTCACGAAATACCACTTAACATAATGTGAAGATTCCTCTCTCACATTCTAAGTTTCTAAGACCAGGCACTTAAAAATGATGCCCTGTGGTGTCACCATTCACATGACAACACTTAACTTTTCAGATAAGCTCTGGAGAGATAAGTGATTGTTGGGGATTTGGCTTTTTTTCCCCCCATGGCCTAATTTAAATTAATCGATTTAAAAGTAACTGACCACATTTTTGAGCTCTGCCACTGGAGCCTAGCAATTATATATTGTTTTCTCTCCCCATCGCTGTTACCATTGTTCTCCTAAAGGATATCAAGAGCTGGGGAAAAGGGTTAAGACACGCATTAATTGTCAGTTCAGTCAATCATCAATCAATCAATCTATCTATCTATCTATCTATCTATCTATCTATCAGTCATGTTTGTGTGTAATTGCAGTGTATGCATTTGTTCTGCATGTGTCTCTGTGAACACATGTGGAGGCCAGCGGAAGGTATTGGATATCTTTCTGTATTACTTTCTACCTTATTCCCTTGAGAAGGGATATCTCACTCAACATAAAGCTCTTTGTTTCAGTGGTGCTGGCTGGCTGTGTAGTGAGCTCCTGGGCAATCTACCTGTTTCTCCTTCCTAATGTTGGGGTTACAGGTATACAGCTATGCCTAGCTCTTGCTAAAGTTTGGACCTATGTCTTCATCATGATTTTGTACAAGCACTCTTACTTCCTGACTCAGCTCTCCAACTCAAAAACATTTTTGAACATGACTTTGTTCTTAGAATAAGGCCAGTCCTGTAAGGAGGTGGAAAAGCCCCATATAAATTCAGCTTGTCTTCACAGGCCTTGGTTTGTTAAATGGTAAAACTACAGGAGAGAGACTATCCATCTTCAGAACAGTGCCTGTAGCCTTGAGACCAAAACAAAATAAAAAATGAGCTCATAGTTACTGAAGTGTCTGAAGAGGTAGGCTTCCCAGGATGTCCAAGAGAGTGAAAATCTGCAAAGAAGGGAATGTGGATTTGGATGTGTGAGTAAAGCCAGGAGAGAGATGATATGTGACAGACCATTAGAACATATAGGAAGATAACAGTACAGGCATTTCAGAAATTGCCACGTAAATTTATTCTTCCCCAAAATGCAACAGCTTCCACTCTTTCAGTAAAGTATTTAAAAGGGGCCTGCAACTTGGGCACAAGGTTATAACTACTAAAACAATTGTACATTTTGTAAACCCTTTTCAAAAGGAATAAGGCAAATCCTTGCTTTCAGCATTATTTTGCAAAACCATAGCAGTAATTACATTCAGTTAATAATAGAAATTAACCATAAAGAATCATTTTGTTGATTCCTTATTTTATTCAATAAGTTTATTATGCAGCTTGCCTTCACTCTAAATTCCAGAGAATGGAGAAAACTGGCTGCTGGTTTAGTAAACTGTCATTTTGTACTGCTTTGGAAAAAGGTATATGTGCATTTTTTATTTTGTTTTGGTCTCAAGGCTACAAGCACTGTTACTGGAAGATGGTAACAGTATTTTAGTAATATGGAAGTGATGTGCCTCTCAGACAATTTGGTAATGGTTTTGATAGAACAGCACTAATTCAATGCTTTCCGGGCACAGTGCACCAAAGAGAAATCTCCCAATGAACATGGGAGGGAGATGACCTACATTTGTATCAGAAAATAAAGTATGAAACAGTTTCAGGTTCATAGTAGAACCATCTTTAACAAATTAGGTACACAATATTCTCCAGGTATTATAAAGACATTCCAGACAACTGTGGCACACATTAGTGAAATCATTTACACGTCATTTTCTAAGTCATTTATTGGTCTGTAAATGGAATGGCCTGCTCCCACCAGAGTATCTGTCGTTGGCTCCTTTACAGCTCCTCCAGTGTCAGTTTCTTTCTCTCTCCATACATAGCTCTCCCAGACACTGTCTAGGTTAGGTTGGAGAACTTCCCCCAAGAAGCCAAATCCTATTTTTTTTCTATTTTTTTTATTCGATATAATTTATTTACATTTCAAATGATTTCCCCTTTTCTAGCCCCCCCACTCCCCGAAAGTCCCGTAAGCCCCCTTCTCTTCCCCTGTCCTCCCACCCACCCCTTCCCACTTCCCCATTATACTGTTTCACTGAGTCTTTCCAGAACCAGGGGCCACTCCTCCTTTCTTCTTGTACCTCATTTGATGTGTGGATTATGTTTTGGGTATTTCAGTTTTCTAGGTTAATATCCACTTATTAGTGAGTGCATACCATGATTCACCTTTTGAGTCTGGGTTACCTCACTTAGTATGATGTTCTCTAGCTCCATCCATTTGCCTAAGAATTTCATGAATTCACTGTTTCTAATGGCTGAAGCTAAATCCTATTTTAAAAATGGTTTGTGATCCAAAACTGATCAGATAGTCTTATTTTTTCAGAATGAGTACACTAAACCTTTATTACTTCACTATAACTTTGCGACAAATTATAGATTTTCAGTGTGTGTGGAATGTGTGTATGCTAGCACCTTCATGGATGCATGAGTGTGTGTGTGTGTGTTATGTATGAATGTCTATGTGTATGTGTGGCACATGAAGGTTTGTGAGTTCATGTATTTGTGTGTGTGCATGTACATCTGAATGCCTGCATATGTGTGGCACATGAAGGTGTGTGTGTGTAAAGATATATTTGAATGTCTGCATTGTATGGCACGTGAGGGTATGTGAATATACATATGTATGTGTGTATGTGTGTGTGTGCATGTATGTCTGAATGTCTGCATGTGTGTGGCACATAAGGGTATCTGAGTACACATATGCATGTGTATGTGTGTGTGTTCATGTATGTGCGAATGTCTGTATGTGTGTAGCACAGCAGGGTATGTGAATACACATATGTGTGTGTATGTGTGTGTGTACATGTATGTGTGAATGTCTGTATGTGTGTAGCACAGCAGGGTATGTGAACACATGTAAATGTATAGGCTAGAGACAAATTTCAGGTGCATTGCCTTAACTGTCATCTGCCAACGTCTCCTTCATTGTCAGCTGGAGAGTGTGGGGATCTTTCTCCCTGTAGGTTCCATTATTCTTAAGGTTTCATAATTTTTTTCTAAAGATAAGAGTTAGCTATTGTTTTAGTTACTATTTTATTGCCATGATAAAATGCCATGACCAAGGCAGCCTATAAAAGAGTCATGTAATTGGGGGCTTACAGTTTCAGAGTGAGAGTCCATGACCATTATGGAGGGAAGCATGGTGGGCAGGCAGACATGGTGCTGGAGCAGTAGCTGAGGGCGTACGTTCTGAGCTGCAGGCTGGAGGCAGAGTGGGACTGAGCCTGATACATGTGTTTGAAACCTCAAAGCTTATCTTCAGTGCTACACCCCCTCCAGCAAGGCCACACCTTCTAATCCTTGCTAAACAGTTCAAGTAACTGGAAACCTAACTGTCCAATACAGAAGCCTGTAGTAGCCATTCTCATTCAAACTACCACTTCCATGCTTGGGTATCTATTCTCCTTATCGATATTTCAGTTAAAGTGTCACCTTTACTCAGAAGGATTCGCTTAGTTACTAAGCAAACCTCAAGTTATTTTATTATGCCACTCCTAAAATATATTCATAACATCTATCAATATCAAACTTCATTTCTCACCCATCATCCATTCATCTCTTTTTTAATGTGTTTCCTACCACAATGCATATCAGCATACATTTGATTTTTTATAAGTAATTCTTCTCTCTTCCTGTAATAGAATGTCTGACATAAATAGTATAGAAAGAGGAAATGTTTATTTTCTCCAATAATTAATTTTTACCATTAATTAATTTATTTATTCACTTTACATCCTGGTCACTGCTCATCCCTCCTTCCTAGTCTCTATGCCCCTGCAGGTTAGGCTAATCCTCTTCTACTGAGGCCAGACAGGGTAGCCCAACCAGAGGAATGGATTCCATAGGCAGGTAACCTCTTCAGGGACAGCTCCCACTCCAGTTGCTGGGGGACCCACATGAAGACCAAGCTGCACATCCAATCATTATGTGCTGGGTGACGGGGCTAAGTTCAGAGCGTATATACTGAAAAGATTTACTTTATCTCATGTTTGTAGAACCTTCATTCCATTACAGCCAACTTTGACTCTGGGTCCATGGTAAGTACTATGTGGCTATTTCCTCTCAATGACAACGTACCCTCGTGGAAGGAGGAAGGAGCTTACAAAACCCAGAAAGCTGATGAAACATACAAGGTTTAAGAAACTATGAAAACCTACAGGAATCAGTTAGCTCAGACAGCTATAAAATTCATGAACAACCCACGTCCCACCCTCTTAAAAAGTATGCAAGCAGTAAACACTGGCTGGGGCAGAGTTCAGTGGGAATTGCCTGTGAGTGGGTCAGAGAAACAGATTCAGGTATGCAGATCTAACGAGTCATCCCTTAAGTCGATGAGAGCGTGTTGTTATCACATAACCAACAGGACGAAGAGGAAGACAGGAAGATGGAATCAGGACAAGATAGCATTTGTCCTGGTGATATTTACCTCAACCAGACCACACTGGCCACAGTTTTCTCTACCTGTGCTAGTCTATTTGAAATCTAAAGATCCTTCATTATTTAGACTCTAGAAATAAGCTGCATATACCTATTAATGTGCTTTATGAGATGGGTGATTTTCAATCCAATCAAACAGACAACACTAACCATCACTTCTTAGTATATAGGTAAGTGACCACAGCTAGCTTTGGTGAAAGACACGATGTGGAAGGATCGCCGTCAAAGCCATATTTATACAATCACTGTCTTTTCTTTGGAAGCAGTATGCCCTTAGGAGTCCTGTAACTCCTGCTATCTCTGGCCAAAGCTGACATTCCTGGAAACCAAGCAGGGCACATGAAACACTCACCTTTGTTCAGCTCCTAATATTGAATCTATGACAAAACTAAGGATGGTGATAAGAACCCCATAGGAGTAGCTTGTATCCTGCTGGGAGTACTGTTCTATACTTCGCCCTGTGGTTACAACGGCTGGTTGTGTGCCACATCTGCACTTGGTACTTATGCCATTGATTGGTCTCTCAGACTGAAATAGAGTAATCTCAATGGTGAATTAAACTATCCTTAGTTCTTTAAATTACCATTGCACTAAGCATGTAGTGGGTTCTCTACAAATAGCTTGATTTGCTGATGGGCTTTCTAAGGAGTTGTGAATATTTCTTGTCCTACTGGAATTTCCTCTCCTCTCCGTGTTACAACACATTCATTTCTACCTTATTCATCACCCTGTGATTTTTAAGTGCTGGCAGTGAGCAAGGGGAATAATCATTCCCATTTCTGATTTATAGGGAATGTTACTGAAGTTTTCTCAGTGGAAGATGGTAATAGCATGAACTCTGAGAGGTTTTCCACAGAGTCTTAGCTACTGAGCATCCAGCGGGACCCTATAATAAAGCGATCTCCCAAGGAAAGGCTGCTCAAGGAACCTGCAGGCTTCACTATGCCCTTGGCATTAAAATCATATATTTCCAGGAAACTGCTCTTGTGAAACCTGATTATGTGCAAGTAATAGGTCTGTTTTGTTGTTGGACATGTGTTTTCCTGATTGATACAATATTCATGTTGTGATATTTCTTTTCTTTTTTTATTAGATATATTCTTTATTTACATTTCAAATGTTGTCCCCTTTCCATGTGTAGCCTTTGGTTGATGGTTTAGTCCCTGGGAGCTCTGGGGGTACTGGGTGGTTCAAATTGTTGCTCCTCCTATGGCACTTCAAACCCCTGGGTTGTGTGATATACAAATGAAACAATAGGTACTACTGAGGTAGCAGACAGATTAAAGAAAAAGCTGCAGCTGACACATAAATTCTGGAGGAAGGTCTTATCAACCCGGTTAGATTAGGCCCAGGAAAGCACACTCCTTTGTAGTTAAGTGGGCATATGAAGGCAGAAACCATTGAGTCATTGAATAATTCTGCAAAATGCAGTTTGCTATTGTTGTTGCAAGTTTTATAAATGCAAAGTTGGTATCATCAGAGCTGTGAATGCAAAAGGGTATCTACACAGCTCAGGATTGTCCCTCCAGCGAGCCAAAATGCCTGTACAAATACCAAACACATATATGCCATGGAAACTGTGGATTTTCTGTTGTCATCCATTCACAAATTAAGAGCTCCAGCATTTGCACTAGGATACATTTAATTTTTTAAAAAAAACCCTTGCACATTGCTCTCTGTCTCCTGAAAATATATGGAGTAGCACACAAGGGTTAGCATGCTTGATGGTACAGATACTCATGTGGCAAGGTTAAGTCTTTCTTTAATTTTGTTTTTTTTTTCTGACTAGACTAAAAGAGTGTCTCATATATACATGTAGGACCAGGAAAATAATCTTAAAGTTTGGGAATAAGTGTCCTCGGCAAGTGTGTGCCACACGAAGCTGGAGGGTTTGACTCACACTGCTTTCTTTCCCTTATAAGCTAGCCAAATCTCCATTATCATAGGCTAGCTTTCTGATAAGGAGAATGTCCTCTGTCTGTCCTCTTATCATAGTCATGATACAGTGATAATGGCTTCTGGACAGTGAAGTAAAGCAGATTGCCACATTGGGGTCCACGTGCCACGTTGTGGTCTACTGGTTCAAAGCCCCAGACCTGCCCCCAGGGCACACTGCTCCTACATTCTCAAAAGTACTCTGTGTGCCACGATTTGATCCCATTTGTATTATTTCTCAAGTCCAAGGATGCTAAGTAAGACCAGAGGCTGATCTCTTTCAAGAAGGAAATTCTATTTCTGTGTTTGAAATTCTGTTAAGCACTGAAGCGGGCTTCTGTGACTGCAGGTAGTAAATGACAGGCAGGGTTGAATAGTGTTCTGCAGCGAAGGCTGAGTATTTTAGTGTCCGTGACCCGATCCAAGGGCTATTTCTGGCAGTTTGTCATTTAGTGCAGAGAAGGTTAGTGAGGTCGTGCTGATATATGATCCCATGTGTGCTGAACCTCTCATTGTACTTGGCTTGTACAAGTCTCATTAAGAAACAGCCTTTGTCTTTTTGTACTAAAGAATATACTAAAAAAACATTCTTTTTTTCAGGTTTCTTTATCCTTCAAACTGAAATGTAGAGAAAAGCCACATTTGAAGCTTAAAGTGCTTAGCTAGAAGAATTTAGGACATCTTTATTTTTATCCATAGAGGGAGAAAGGAGCTTTCGAATTCTCACAAGAAAATCAAATGAACTCCCGTGTTTGGACTGTCAGAGAAAGGCATCTAAAGACAAATATTCTGATAGATATTTGTCTTTAACAGGATATGAAGTTTTCTTAAAATTTTTTTTTCATGTCTCAGCTTACATTCTAAAATGGATAGAATTTGCTAAAGGAAGAAAAGTGGCTGAGAAGAGAGAAGACCTTGGGTGGAGAAGAAACTTTTCAGTCTAGGAAATGGCAGTTCCAAGCCCTAGCTTGGACTGGGCTTAACGCAGTACGGCAAAGTTGAACACAGTTCCTAATCTTGTCTTTTCATTACCTATATCCTCTTGCTTTGATTTCACTAACAACCTTCTCAAATACTTTTGCATCAGACAGCTAAGATGCCAGATCCTCAAGTCTCTCCCTTCCTAAGGCCTTTCTAAGTTGGCCAGCAGCTTCAGCATTGAGAAAGGCATCACAGGAGGCCAGAGGGGTCTACCAGGTTGAGTTCCTGCTTTCCTCCAACCTTGCTCATACCTTTAGTTTTCCCAGTTCTTACTCATTATCCAGAACTGTTGGGGTAGCATCTTAATTGCCAGTGTTCCATTTCCCCTTCTGGCTTAACTAACTTTTTCTTAAATCTAAGTAATTGTTTCACTTTAATGAATGCTTTTAATTCTGAATTTGGTTTCCTCTCTTTCTCTCTCCCTCCCTCCTTCTCTTCCTCTCTAACCCTTCCTTCCTTCCTTCCTTCCTTCCTTCCTTCCTTCCTTCCTTCCTTCCTTCCTTCCTTCCTTCCTTCCTCCCTCCCTCTCTCTCTCTCTCTCTCTCTCTCTCTCTCTTTCTTTCTTTCTTTCTTTCTTTCTTTCTTTCTTTCTTTCTTTCTTTCTTTCTTTCTTTCTTTCTTTCTTTCTTTTTACATTTCAGCATTTCCTGTATCATGAGGCCCTATTTACTGATTTGTTCTCCTGTTGCATCTGTTGGGGGTAAAAGATTCTCTACAAAAGTTGTTTAAAAGGAAGCAAAATGATTGGATGAAAACCATCCTTTCTTGTTCCTACTGTTTTGGGAAAGGGCATATGGAGCCGAATGGTTGGTTAATATCATCATCTGAATATCAAGTCATTGTCTAACTTGAAATTAAAAATACCCATCCCAAATAACTTGTGGAGAATAACTAATTAACTGAAAGTAGTTTTAGTGATCAGAACACTTAAAGTAACCTTGAAGGAACCACTTTTCCTTGTTCTAAACAAAACAATTTTGAAATTGGCTTCACATGAGAGTTCCTTTATAGTTGTATTTTCAACCCATCTCGCCTCTGCTACTTTTGCTTGTCCTTACCTCACACTATTTACACACAAGTGTGGTCCAGTTCTATTGGTAAGCATGAAGGGAGCCTGGAATAGCAGAATAAACTATTACTTCACATAAGATCAGAAAAGATGAGTATGAATTTGTCACACCTTACTGGGATAGCCTTGGATGACCCAATGGTCTCTTTTGTTCCTGTCTCCTAAATTATTGGTTTTCCTTAAAGGTCACAGGAAGGCTCAAATAACATACTTGCAATGTCAAGGTACTTTTGTTTCCTTAAATTTTATTTTGTATTTATCATTTTGTGTGTATGATCTGAGTGTGGGCACATAGCTATGGTAGGGGTGCAGAGGTCAGAGGGTAGCTCTCAGGAATCACTTTTCTCCCTCCTCTACCAGTTCCAGGCATCAAACTCTGGTAGGCAGGCGTGTGAAGCAAGCAACTTTCCCTGCTCCTGAGTTCTCTTTAACTTTTAGCCAGTTAAATGCTAAACAAATATATTATTAATTTACTATTAAGGACAAATAAGCACTAAGCTCAAAGTGTCATTATTAATAACCAATTCCTCAGTCTAACACTTCCCAAGAGGTGTGATAATAGGCACAAAAGGATTAGTCTCTATTTTATCTCCTTGACTGTGTTAGCAGAATGGAAACTTAAAAAAGAATGAATATTAGTTTATCAGGTGGCTGCTTGGATATAATCAGAACAGAAGTGGTTGACGTTGGCTGCCTGGGGTTTTAGGAATAGTCATTTCTGTACTAAATAACTGTCCCCAATTCACAAGTTTCTCTTTTTACATAGTTACCTCGACAGTGGAACTAAAGGCGATACAGGGAACTCAGACAACGTCAAAGTGCCTCTACTGTGTCCCATATCCTGAAAATGCCTATGCAATCAATTCTGCATATTATACCTTGCAAAGAACTTGGGGAATATATTAATATTATTGTTGGAGATCAGAAAAGAAAGACAGCTAACAATTAAATGATCTGCTTCAGGTCACAGAGGCACCTAATGATGCTATTAGCATTCAGAATGCCCTGTCTGTGAAGCAAGGCCTCCTTTATTCCTTTAGTGGTGAGTTGCTCACATGATGACAAGATTAACCAGTCACCAGGCAGGTTACCCTTGAGGCACAAGTTTTGGAGGAGCAGCATGCCAGTAGAAGCTGAACTCTAGTCATGTAAGGGAAAAAAAAAGGACATAAGAGACAGACCTCTGGTTTGTCTTAGAAGTTTCATGTTCTTTCCACAAGATTGGTACCTCTCAAACAGCTCCTTATTTCTTAAGGATCAGAGTTAACTGAACTAAGAACAATCTACATTTGTAAATCAAGTTAAAAAGTAGGAACTTCATTTACCATTAGCTTAACTACTGGTTTTCAGTGCTTTCTTCAAAAGTGTATGGCTAACACAGTAAGTAAACTTGTTGTTTTGTGTGTGTGTGTGTGTGTGTGTGTGTTTGGTTTTTGTTTTCTTTTATTTAAGCTCGAGGACAATTTCATTAGTGTATTTTCAATATTTTAAATCATCTCACACATAGGACAGAAACGAGATCGGAGAAAACTGTCTCAGGAAAGAGCCTTTTGATGAGCTATTTCTGGTTCCTCTTTGCACAGATGGTGGGAGGGTATTTCCCATTCCCTTTGAAAGCAGGCACAAAGTGAGACAATGCATAGGCTGGAGGATACAACACAGTGGTAGAGGCTGTCTAGCCTGCAGGTGACCCTGAATTCTATTCCTGGCATCACATGAGAAAGCAAATGCATTAGAGAAGCGGCCTTTAGACTCAGGGCCTAGTTGCTATTACACTGCCCACTGAGTAAATATAAGGGCCTGACTTTTGATCCCCAGCATCCAAATAAGAGCTGCGCAGGCATTGTAACCCCAAGGCAGTGGAGGAAAGAGAGTTCCCGGGAGATCATTGGCTGTTCTGCCTAGTTGAATTAGCGGGTTCTGGTTCACTTGTCTTACTGGACAAGGCAGGGAGTGATAGAGAAGATACCTTTCATCCATCTCTGGCCTCTCCACACACATGTGCACATGCACTCACATGAATATGTATGTACACTGAAAACAGACAAGAGGAGAAGGAAGAAGCTGATAGGAAATGGATGATTGGAACACTGAGTTGCTAGAGGACGTAGAATATAGAAAATCTGAGGGAAGGTCCGTGGAAGGCAGTCTCATGGAGTGATTCTGTAAATTGCTTTCCTAGTACACAGTCTGAAATGATAGTTAGCCATATCAGGAGACAGTGCTCATCTGGTGGATGCCAAAAGTTGTAGAATATGATAAATTCTTGGTTTGGCTAGAAAATAATGTGATCTATCTTTCAAATGCTACTATGTGATCTTTTGGAAACTTGAGGGCTGTGAAGTAAGTTGGCTCAATAAGGAACAACTGCTTAATATTAATATCACGGATAATCTGGTAGATTAAATAACAACTAAGATAGGGAACATCAGTTATGAAAATGCTTTAGGGATGTTAATATTAAAAAATTGAGGGACAGAATAAATTGTATTATTGTAAACTCATAAAAGATTATGGGCTCCTCAATCTGAGCAGGAAACTATACTGTTTCACTAATTCATTCAACAAATGTCTGTTGGCTACTGGCAGTTAGGATTTGTGCTAAAATATTGGGAGCTCAAAAGAGTTCACAGTGTGGCAAATAGATTAAACAATAAACAAACTCCTATTTTATATTTATTAAGAATTTATTTGTAGTGATGATGGCAGAGCCTTTACTTGTTCTTTCCATTTTTACAATATTCCTACTCTGAAGAAATGATCTTAAGTTTAATTAGAAAGATAACGAAGCCCAGAAAGAGAAGACATATATAAAGGAATACTAAGATTCTAATCACATTTCTATGGATTGAACCATACCTTGATGTCTTTCATATGTATCTCTAAGTTTACATGATAATGTTTTACATTCTTTAAAAGGTGTATGCATGTGTGTGTGTGTGTGTGTGTGTGTGTGTGTGTGTGTGTGTGTGTGGTGTGTTACATGGGCACAGGAGAATGTACTTTCATGTATTTGCAATTTGGTCATTTTAATTTCAATTGGTTTTAGAAAACCCTAGGAATTAATGACTAATCTGATGTATTCTGAGCATATTACTAGCAAGTTACATAAAAATATAAATCTTCTTTCCAGCAAAGCTTTGACATGAGACATTCAAAGAAACATAAGAGAACTTCCTACAAAAATATAAGCAATATGTTTATAAACTTAGAGCTCAGGCTGGAATGCTTTTAGGAGTATTTTGTTCTTTTTCTTCAGGATCGGAATCCTAAGACATTAGAAGGGATGTCATACATGCTTTTCTCTGGACCCTAGAAATGTACACCCATAATTGGAGGAATTTTGGCTGCTGGGAATATAACTTATCATCTATTATAAGCCAGAGGAGAAAATTGATTTTAGCATTCTGGAAGAAAAATTGTACCTTTGGTTCTAAATTATTTCCCCGTGAGCACAGAGCCAAATATTAATGTAGTTTAAAAGGAAGAAAAAAGTGCTCAAAGCCTAATGTACTTCAAGCTTATAAACTGAAATTTATTCACCTTAAAGTAAGTGGGATTTCCCGGAGCAAAACTACTCCTATTATTTTTGTCTTGCTGCTCTAACCATGGTTTATGTAGCACAGAAGAATGTTCTAAGCTGTTTGGGCATAATTGGAACTGCAACCTCTATGAGAGAAGTGTCTATAATGCTCCTCTATCCCACAGCTCACACCAGAGCACAGCCCATTTCTTAGGATATCATGAAACATACAGTGTCCAATGGAGTCCTTTCTTGTGACTTGGTGCTTCAAAGAAGCACTTATTATCTATGAATTTTTAAAAAATTTTGGTGACTGCTGAAAGAGGGAAGAGTCTGTTTTTCTAGCTGTGGTCATTCATTGGTAGGTTGCCCATGTTCCTGTGACAGTCCAACACATTTGCATACCAACAAGGCAAATTGGACTGTGCCTTTCTTTTAAATAAAGGACTTTAAGTTGAAAGGGGGACACATTGGAAGGGGTCTGATGGGATTTGGGGGGCAGTGGAGGGCACTCAGGCTAAAAAGACAATGTATATATTTATGAAATTTAGGAAGAATAAAATCCAATTTTAGGAAGAAATCCAAATTTAGGAAGAAAAAAAATCCAAATTGGAAAAGAAAAAAAGAAAGAAAGAAATAAAGAAAGGGAGGACAGAGGGAAGGAAGGAAAGAAGAAAGGAAGGAAAGAAGGAAGGAAGGAAATACTCTACTCATCTAACAAAACCCAATGCCAGTATCCTGTGTCATGCTTTTGAGTCCTTTCCTTTGTAAATGACATTGTCTTATTATGATTACTTATTTCTTTACCTTTTAATTTAATAATATGTTATTCTAGTTTTCTTTCTGTTGCTGCGATAAACACAATCACCAAAATCAACTTGGGGAAGAAAGGAATTATTTTAACCTGTGGGTGTAGCTCCTCACTGTGGGAAGCCACAGCAGGAACACAAGCCAGGAGCTTGAAGCAGAAACCAGGAGAGAAGTGTTATTCATTTTGCTCTCAGGCTCAAGTTCAGCTTCTTTCTTATCCAAGTCAGGGCCACCTGCCCAGGGTGGCACTGGTCACAGTGGGCTGGGCTTTCTTACATCAATCATCAATGAAGAAAATGCCTCACAGACATTCCCACAGGCCAACTGATTAACAAAAGAAAACCTCAGTTCAGGTTCCCTCTTTTCAGGTGATTCTAGATTTGTTAAGATGACAACTGCAGTAAACTATGATACCTGTTAAGAGAATATTTATTTCCCTAATTTCTTTCTCAGCCTGCTTATCCTTTGACCCCCTTCACAATAGCCACCAACAGTATAAAGTACCTTGGGGTGACTCTTACCAAACATGTGAAAGATCTGTATGACAAGAACTTCAAGACTATGAAGAAGGAAATGGAAGAAAACCTCAAAAAATGGAAAAACCTCCCATGCTCATGGATTGGCAGGATTAATATAGTTAAAATGGCCATTTTGCCAAAAGCAATATACAGATTCAACTCGATACCCATCAAAATCCCAACTCAATTCTTCATAGGGTTAGAAAGAGCAATCTTCAAATTCATCTGGAATAACAAAAAACCCAGGATAGCTAAAACTATTCTCAGCAACAAAAGAAATTCTGGGGATATCAGTATCCCTGACCTCAAGCAATACTACAGAGCAATAGTGTTAAAAACTGCATGGTATTGGTACAGTGACAGACAGGCAGATCAATGGAACAGGATTGAAGATCCAGAAATGAACCCACACACCTATGGCCACTTGATCCTTGACAAAGGGGCGGAAAATATCCAATGGAAAAAAGATAGCCTTTTCAACAAATGGTGGTGGTTCAACTGGAGGTCAGCATGCAGAAGAATGGGAATTGATCCATCCTTGTCTCCTTGTACTAAGCTCAACTCCATATGGATCAAGGACCTCCACATAAAGCCAGACACTCTGAAGCTAATAGAAAAGAAACTGGGGAAGACCCTTGAGGACATCGGTACAGGGGGAAAGTTCCTGAACAGAACACCAATAGCTTATGCTCTAAGATCAAGAATTGACAAATGGGACCTCATAAAATTACAAAGTTTCTGTAGGCAAAGGACACCATCAAAAGGACAAATCGGCAACCAACAAATTGGGAAAAGATCTTCACCAACCCTACATCAGATAGAGGGCTAATATCCAATATATATAAAGAACTCAAGAAGTTAGACTCCAGAAAACCAAATAACCCTATTAAAAAAATGGAGTACAGAGTTAAACAAAGAATTTTCACCTGAAGAACTTCGAATGGCGGAGAAGCATCTTAAAAAATGCTCAACTTCATTAGTCATTAGGGAAATGCAAATCAAAACAACCCTGAGATTTCACCTTACACCAGTCAGAATGGCTAAGATAAAAATTCAGGAGACAGCAGATGTTGGCGAGGATGTGGAGAAAGAGGAACACTCCTCCACTGCTGGTGAAGTTGCAAATTGGTACAACCATTCTGGAAATCAGTCTGGCGGTTCCTCCAAAAACTGGGCACCTCACTTCCAGAAGATCCTGCTATACCACTCCTGGGCATATACCCAGAGGATTCCCCACCATGTAATAAGGATACATGTTCCAGTATGTTCATAGCAGCCCTATTTATAATAGCCAGAGGCTGGAAAGAACCCAGGTATCCCTCAACAGAATAGTGGATGCAAAAAATGTGGTATATCTACACAGTGGAGTACTATTCAGCCATTAGAAACAATGAAGTCATGAAATTCTTAGGCAAATGGATGGAGCTGGAGAACATCATACTAAGTGAGGTAACCCAGACTCAAAAGGTGAATCATGGTATGCACTCACTAATAAGTGGATACTAACCTAGAAAACTGGAATACCCAAAACATAATCCACACATCAAATGAGGTACAAGAAGAAAGGAGGAGTGGCCCCTTGTTCTCGAAAGACTCAGTGAAGCAGTATAGGGCAAAACCAGAACAGGGAAGTGGGAAGGGTTGGGTGGGAAAACAGGGGGAGGGAAGGGGACTGATGGGACTTTCTGGGAGTGGGGGGCTAGAAAAGGGGAAATCATTTGAAATGTAAATAAAAAATATATCGAATAAAAAAAAGACAAAAAAGGAGAATATTTATCAATAAATAATTTAACAAAGCCAGATGGTGTTGTTGCGTGATTATACACATTTTAAACTGGTCACTGCGTTTGAATATTTAAGTCATTTCCAATATTGTGTTTTTATAGCATCATTGTTTAAAGATGTTTGTCCCAATATTTGGAAAATAACTGTGTATTTTTAAAAAGTCGGTATATAATGTTTTGAAGTATTACATGGCATCTGCAAGTAGACCAATTTTCTATGTCAATTAGAAAAAGAAATAATTGCAAGTTGAAGGTCATTGCTCATCTTGTGTTTGCTTGCTCAGTGTTAAGTCATACATTGCAGTGGAGCATGACTACAGTGAATAAGGACAGAGCTAGTGTTAGATCTTAGTTCCTGCTTCCTTCTACCTGCTGGAAGTCCTGTCCAAACCCAGGGCTGGCCACGTTCTCCCTTTGCTTCTGTAAGTACTGAGACCAGTGTTCCCTGTAGCTCAGTGAAGCATCAAGCCTGTGCCTAGACTGAGTCTAGCTTGCATCATGCTGACAAAAGCATCCAGTGAGGATTCCCTGACGCTCTTCTTAGCTAGCCTTGCTAATGTCAGGTCCTAGAAATTCTGATGAATGCTTAGAGTCATGCATTGACCCTGAGGTGGTCTGTTGGACTCATGTCATCCGCGCAGGAAAGAGTTCACCATCTCATGCCTGACTGCCCATGTCTTTACCTACCACACAATTTACTCTCAGCTCTGCCTGTGGCGGAAGAGAGAACTTTACACAACAAATTCTTCTTCATAAGTGCAGGCTGTATTTCAGAATAGGATGGAAATCTGTGTCAGGAAAGAAAACACTCAAAGCACACAGTAGGAATTCATCCCTGGTATCTAGTTTTAATGGTGTGGGTATTTGGAATTACATGCTATTTAGATATTTGTGATATCTTCAGTTCTGTGTGCTTCTAAACTTTCCCATTCTAAAATAAGACGGTCCTAAAACACAGGATGTGTAAATCAAATTTCCATTCATATACATCAACAAAATAAAGAAGAAGCCTCCCCTCACCCGAATCCAGATTCCCTTCCATTGGAGGGGCGTTATCAAGGGTCATGCATAAGACTGACTTGTGGGTCATAATAACACCTCTGTGCTCACAAGGTTGCAGAGTGAGACATATTAACCTCCTAATCTGCAGTGGTATTTCTTGTAGAATTTTATGTGTAAGCAATCATTAAGTCAATAAAAAAATTTTCTTTTTCACTTCACAGCCAAGTATATACATAGAGAATTTTATTTACGTCATCAAATTAAAACTTCAAAAATGAAAGCACCTTAGAAATGGCGTTGTCTCTAATACTCACCATAGAAATTAAAAACGAAAAACCCGAGACCAGTTTAAGTGGCTTGATTTCCTTCATTATATATATTTTAATATCCAAAGCAGTTAATAATTTGACTAAAATATAAACAGGATCTCTGCCTAAAAGAAAAATTACCTAAAAAGAGTCATGAAAAGGAAAGGAAACCTTGACAGCTATTGTTGAACTAAATACATTGCAAATTCTTGGGCCTGGCACTCAAGGTGCCTGTTTATTCATTTGTTCTTAACATGAGGTCTCTGTTCTAGCTTCTAGCCAGGTCAAGTTCAAATACAACTAACATGTTTCTATGATGGTGTAGATGCACCATGCCTTCAGGCATACAAAACTGTGGTATGACTGTTGCTTTAGATATCTGAAATCTAGTCCCAGTTTCCATCAAAGAGACAAGTGCTATCCAGACTATGAATCTCTGGCTCATGTGTACCCTGTAAGGTGCACAAATCTGTTTACGAGGACGGAATAGTTACTCAATTCCTGACCATAGTGATGAAAACATGTTAACTGTGACATATGTGTATGAGCACCAGGAAGTGGTCATGGTCACTTGAAAGACATGTAGAATAGATGCTGTTGACTGAGAGAACTACTGATTGAGGACTACTTTATAAATGTAGTAAGTCACTGCTTCCATCAGTACTGGGTAACTCAAGGATGCTTCATGCCCTTGTCTTAAGATAGTTTAAGTCTACTCAAACTGGAAACATGTACCAAAAAAGAGTTGCTGCTGTTGGCATTTTCAAGCATTAGATATAGATGTCACCGTCTTATGTTATTTTTTTCTGTGGTTCCCATCTCAACTACTCTCCAAGACTGAGGTAAAAACTGACAGGGCCCTTCTTCTTTTTTTTTTTTTAATTGAATATCGTCTTCATTTGCATTACCAATGTTAAACCTATCCTGATTTACCCTCTCCCCAAAGACCCCCATCCTCATCCCCTCCTCCCACCCCTGCCTCCACGTATATGCCCCTCCATCCGACACACCTCCCACCTTTCCCTTTGTTGGGCCTCTATTGAGCCTTTACCTGACCAAGGACAACTTCTCCCACTGATGCCCTACAAGGAAATCCTCTGCCACATTTTTGGCTGGAACCATATGTACCCCTTTGTTGACAGTTCATCAACCAAGAGTCTTGAGTCTGAGAGTCTTGGGGCGTCTGGGTGGCCAAAACCATTGTTCTTCCCATGGGGCTGTAAACCACTTGAGCTTCTCCAGACCACCCTCCAGCTCCTCCATTGGGGACCCCACGTCCAGTCCAATAGTTGGATGCTAGCATCTGCCTCTGTATTTGTAAGGCCTTCCCACTGATAGTTTGCCAGCGACGGCCCATAACTTTGCTTCTGGAAGGCTTTCTGACCCACACCTCTAGCTTTGGTTTCTTATTGGCACCCCATCATCCCATTCAGCCCTTACTGTGAATGCAGTCAGAGTGGACTTGATATTAGATCCCTCATTTGTCTCAATGTTTAGCAGTGTGGTAGGCCATGACCCTTGGCAACCCTGGCTCCTAAAAACCCCAGGCCAGGTCAGGCTTATCCCTAATCTGGAGGTAATGAGAAGCCTGGCCAGACAAAACCACATTCCTACCTGGGTTATCAAATATTTTGTTTCTCTCAGTCAACAGCATATATTCCACATCTTTCAAGCGACCATGCCCACTTCCTGGGGCTCATACACATGTTTTCATTACTATGGTCAGGAATTGAGTAAGCAGATCTGCCCAGGACCATCTCTTTATAAATGATGTGCAGATGAAAAGTACATCCAGATAGTGAGGAATATCACTCAGTAGGAGAATATCACATCAGCCTCTCTCTTTCCTTGTGCACTCTCAAGACAAGGTAACAACTCCACTTTTAAAAGACAAGGGTTAATGTTATTAACAATCATCTATTGCTTTTCATGTTTACATTGTTTGGGGCCATTTGATAAGTTTTTTTCCCTCAGAACATTCCCTCAGAACAAGAAATAGTCTGAAATGAGTAAATTCAATGTTATATTCTACAGAGTGAATCTAGCCTGTGAAAATAAGCATTTTGCTGTGGTGGTTACTTTTGCTGGAGATATTGTGAGACAGTAAATAAGTGCATATATCTCAAATTGCCATTAAAATCAGTTTTGGAAAAGCAGATGGAATGTATTTAGTTTTTCTCTGGAAGACACAGTGGTCCACTGAAACAAGTAAAAGGAACATAGTCAATAAATCATAGGATTTTATTTTCCCATTTTTACAAATAGAAAATACATTTAAAAAATGAAGATATTTCTAAAGTTAAAAATCTCTTTAGAAATAATTGCTGTTTTAGCTTTGTGGCATTTCAGACAAAGAGCAATTTCAGATGATAACTTTAAAATGGGGAAGCATGCAGAGTTTAGAAACTTGATGTTTTTCAGTGGAATTTCAAAAGCATATGCAGACAATGCTAAAGCTGCCTCTGAAGCTGTTTGAATACACAGAGAAATCCAGCTCTAAAAATTAGGCTAACATATCACACAGTTTTAAACATTTAACACTTGATTCCACTTTGGATAAAAACCACTGAATTCTAGGAAACCAGTCTTTAAACTTGTTAGAACTTTTTTAATTATTCAGAAGGTCATTAAGTTATTTGTCTATTTGTTTTTTAGTTAACTTAGGGTTTTTTTTTTTTTGACTAACTCAGACATGTGAATAACACATTGTAGTTAGCTTTCTCTCTCATCTCCCTACCTCCCCTACCAAACTGACTGTTTTCCATACCCTTCGGAGATACATATGTTTTGGTTATATTGTGTGGTCTTTTTTATTTAACCGGGACCTCCTTGTTGAATGGGGAAGGGGCTTCCTTGATGAATGGGGACCATCTGTTGGAGTCTGAAAGTATAACCAGTGGGTACAGTACTGACCTCAATGTCTTCTCCCCCTTTCCCTAAATCTATCCACAGGAAATAGTTCAACAGGAAGCAGGAAGTTCATGGAGCCCCTCTTTCGTCATTGCCTGCCTTCTCATGGGCTATTCTTGTGCAGACCTGGTCGAGCCCTCCATAGTTGCTAACAGTGTGTGATTGCAATGTCTGGCATGGTCCATAAGATGACACCTCACAGTCCTTCCTTATCTTTCAGCTATTCCACTCTTTCTGCTCCCTCTGTTGAATTGTTCCCAGGAGCTGGTTTAGGACAGAACTCTCAAATGTCACTTATTCTGAACATCTTGTACAGACATAAGACTGTCAAATGCAGTTATTAAGAAATTAATAACCAAACAATTATTCTTACAGCACCTTATATACATTCTTACTTAAGGTACCAACATAATAAAGGGATAGTGAGAACTCTAAATGGTATTTCTCTCCATTAATCATTGTGCACAGTGTAGACAGAGCACTCAGTGGAGGCACTGCTGAAACAACCCAGTTTGGTCTCCCACTAGCTTTTGCTGTGGATACCACTCAGTACTTGGAAGCCTGCCTGGCATTGTTTGATTCTGCCTTTAGATGCAAATATGGGCAAGTTACCGAGCTCCTGCTCCTGTTTTTAAATTTTATTTTATTTTACTAAAATTCACATAGCCTGGAAGCTTACTACAGTATTCTATACACTGGAAAACAAACTCCCTTCCCAAGACTGCTCAGAACACTAGCACTTGGAAGACACTGAAACAACCAAGCTCTGTAGGTAAACTTCCATCTGAGAAGCTTTAATCAAAGAGCAGCATGAGCCTTATGTCCCTGCTTTTCTCAGCACAGTGTAGTTGGTTCCTTAAGGCACTCAGTAAGGAGCCCATCTCAATACCATCCTCTGAATGGATCAAAAAAAAAAAAAAAAAGCAGCCAAGCGTCAGCAAAATATACAGTGTGCAGAAGGTGTGTTTACCAAATCAAATAAAAATAAAAAACACAGAGACTTTGTGTGCTTTTCTAAGAGAGCCATTCATACATGGCAATTCAAGTTGGCTCTAGTCAACTTAGGTAGAAGGCTCAGTGGTTTTTCTTCTTCAGTTCCTTGCCTGGAAGTATCATCTATCTGTCTTGTCCTCTGTTCAGGGTCTGGCACTGTCTAAATAGTCAAGCAGCATTGGAATGGAAATGCTTTCACCCTCACTTGCATTTTCTATAACTTTGATCTTAAACCTTGCCAGTCTCACTTTATTAATCTGTAATATGGGCATAACATCAACTTTAAAAGATCTTTCTCCAGTGTTTGAAGTATACAAGGGTCTAACATAGAACTTGGACATAATAGATTTAATGCTTGGCAGTTGCCGTGCTAATACTATTGTTTTTGTCAGGGTTTCTATTCCTGCGCAAAACATCATAACCAAGAAGAAAATTGGGGAGGAAAGGGTTTATTCAGCTTCTGCTTCACACACTGCTGTTCATCACCAAAGGAAGTCAGGATCAGAACTCACTCAGGTCAGGAAGCGGGAGCTGATGCAGAGGTCATGGATGGATGTTTCTTACTGGCTTGCTTTTCCTGGCTTTTTCAGCCTGCTTTTTTATAGAACCCAAGGCTACCAGCACAGGGATTTCACCACCCACAATGGGCCCTCCCCTCTTCATCACTAGTTGAGAAAATGCCTTTTAGTTGGATCTCATGGAGCCATTTCCTCAACTGAAGCTCCTTCCTCTGTGATAACAACAGCCTGTGTCAAGTTGACACACACAACCAGCCAGTACAACAAGCCTCCCTGTATGAGCATGGCAGTAATTTATCCTTAGAGCATTTCCATTTCACAAGGCATTTCTCCAAAATTGCAGGACTCTTGTGGCTCAAGTTGTCCATTTGATTGAGGCATTCCAGGCATGTCAATTGGTTGCTGGGTTAGCTTGTATCTTCTTTGGGGACATTTCTTCTGCCCTTCAAATGAATGCACAGAAGTTGTGAGCTCTGAGTGTGGCCTAGAAGAATTAAGCTCAAAGAAAGGTTTTGCCACTTGCCAGCTGTGTGACCTGGGGCACATCACTACTTAATCTTTCATAGTCTGAGATTTCTATTGCTAAGGTATGGATGATGATATATCAATGGGTTCTTAAGAGGATTACATGATACAAGGCCTGCAAATGGGTGCTGTCAACAGCCAGCACTATAAAATTGTAAGTTATTACTATGATCCATTCTTTGCCCTTGTCATGGAACATGCCCCAAGAATGATAGAAATTTCTTAGCATTAAGCTACAGATAATAATTCTTTTGGCCAACAATAAGCTAGAGAAAGAAAGAAAGAACACACACACACACACACACACACACACACATACACACACTAGAACACAGAAACATTTTGATTCAAGTGCAGGTGTTTAGCATTAATTCAGCCAGTCAACAGAGAGCTTCACCAAAATTATCAAAATACAGACAACATGGAACAAGATGGCGATCTGTAAAACATGGAGAAAAGCGAGAGAGGCAAGTGAAGTAGATAGATAGGTATGACATATACAACCAACAGAATATTATCAGGGTTTTTAAAAAGAGAAGGGCAGTTAGACAGAATGCAAATGATAATGCTTGCCATCATTCCAGTAAGTGATATAAATCAGTTACAGGAGCCTGTAGTACTCAGAGTCACAGAAATGAAAGTAGAATTGTGGACAATGAGGCCGTGGAGAGAAAAGAATAGGGAATTGCTTAGTAGGAAAGCTCAACTGTAGAAAATGGAAGGACCTGGAAATGATAGTGATCACGTTTGTACAGCACTGTCCATGTATTTAATGATACAAAGCTGTGTGCTAAAATTTGGTTAAAACGGTAAATTTAAATTACAATAAAAAGCAATAGTAACAATAGCAACAAAACAGGCACAAATAGTTATTATCTATAACTTTTTGGAAAGTACTAGAACAGAGAAACATAGTCTATCACAACATAAAGCCAACAATAATCATAAAAGATTGAGAGAACTTTTAAATAAATTAGTTTTTCAAAATGTTGTGTGCTTGTATGTGTGTGTGTGTTCATGTGGGTACATGTGTGTCACTGTGCACATTTGGAGATCAAAGGATACCCCCAGGTGTCCTTCCCCACCGTCCAAGTATTTGAAATAGACTCTCTTGTAGTTTGCTGTTGTATTCACCAAGTAGACTACCTGGGATATCCTGTCTCTACATTCCATGACCCTTCAGAAGTACAGTGCTGAGTTCTGCCTGGCCACCACAAAAGGGACTTTGTGGCATAGTTCCTGCCCATGGAGCAGTGCCAGCAGGGAGTGGACCTCCATGAGTGTTAATGGTTGCTGTGGGCATAAGACTTGTTTGTATAATAATGTACATGTTTTCGTATTCTTCCTTTGGAAAATGACCTCCCTTTTTAGGTTAATGACACCATAATAATTAGAAGCAGCACAAGTCTAGGAGGCAAGGGTGTGACTATGTTCCTCAGCAAAATGGTGAACGCTATCAGGAGAGCCCTTAAGACTGTGGGAAAAAATTCTGAAAACATGAGTTAAAACACACACACACACACACACACACACACACACACACACACACACACAGTTTTTCAACTATGCAAATCTACAGATGCAATATTAATTATATAAGGACCTAAAAGAACAGAGGCAGTGCACGATGAACAATGATACTAAAGAAAAAGATAGAGATTTATGGAGGAATGCTAGAAGGGCAAGATCCTACCCAGATAAACTTATTGTTTGTGCTTAAAAAGGTAAGCAGATTCCGTAGTTCAAGGTCATCTTGGCAGGACAGAGCTAGCTTAGGCCCAGGCATGGTGGGAATGGTAAATTCAGGACAGGATCCTTCCAGCTAAACTTGTTTGTGTTTACAAAGCTGGACAGATCTCTGATTTCATTTGCAATGTCAAAAATAATATGTTTGGTCTCTTTTCCTAAGAGTCAATGAGCTAAGTTCATAAAATGCTGATTCATGGGATAATCAAATGGGAACCTGAGGTAATGAATAAGTTGATATGTAAATAAGAGACTGACTGGGCTTTAGTTTGCAAGAGAGAGCTATCCAGAGAGAACCGATTGAAGAACTGTTTCAAGCAGAGAGCTGTCTCAAGCTGAGATATATCTGGATAGCCATCTCAAGCAGAACACAGGATAGCTATCAGCGTGCACCCCATGATTTGATTTTGAGTTGTTCTTTTACTACTCCTGAACACCACTTTCTCAGAAGACCTCTCTAACCAGACATTTGACAAGCATCAACTCTAGATATTTGGTTGTAGTGGCAGTTCTGATGCTAGGTTCCTATTCCCCAATTGTTTCTTGATCTGCCAGTAAAGAAAGCCAAATTGCTGGGAAAGCCAAATGCTGGGAAAATTGCTGGGCAAAAGGGATAGGTGGGACTTCTGGGTCCCTGGAGGCAAGCAGAGGGATACAAAGGAAGAGAGAGTTTTGCTAAGCTTCTGATGGAGAAGGGTTGAAGAGTCATGTGAGATCTCAAAATAGAGTGGCCATATAGGCCTCTCCTACAGGCAGGTGGTTAGGGCCATTTAGTAGGGGCGAGATGTCACTAGCCACTAAAGTTTAGGGCAGCTGGGATGTGCAGAGCTAAGATTAATGATAAGGGCACAGTTTTTTGAGGTGGGAGATAGTAGCACCCAACAATTGTGACAAGAAGGCAAGTTGAAATCAAACAACTGTATATTATTTTATTTATAAGTTCAAGGGAAGCCGGGCAAGGACTGCTAGCATGGTCCAATCACTGAAGCTTAGGCAGGGTAGTACAAAGCTACACCCAACACTTAGTGGGTTGTTCATAGATTGCATTAACTGTTGAGTTGGTCTATTGCGTAAAACAAACTGCCCATACAAATGTATGGTCATCCAGCCAGCAGGAGACCTTAATAGAATAGATGGACCCCAGCTTACTCTGCTCCCAAGGCTGATGAAGTCTAGTCTTTGTACTCTTCACTAGCCTGTCGTTATGCATGGAGCACATCAGCTTCCAAATGGAGCTTACATTAAATAATTTCCCAAGGCCTTTGAACTTGGATAGGAATTAGCAGCCATTATGAGTTTGGAGATTGCTGATTATACATCTTGGAACTTGTCAGCCTCTAATCATGTGAGCCAATTTAAAAAAAAAATCTCTCTCCTTCTCCCTCTCCTTCCCACTCTGTCTCTCTGGCTCTGTTTCTGTCTCTGTCTCTCCCTCCCTCCTCCCCATCCACCATTAGAAAGTGTAAGCTTGTACATGCATGTGAAGTATGCTTGTGTGTGTGTGTGTGTGTGTGTGTGTGTGTGTGCCCTTTATTCCCAAAGAGATATTTCTCATTGGTTAGACTTTCTGGTAATCCCGATAAATAACCTCTACAGTGTGAATGGGCTTGGTGTAATAGTTAAAAACCTTCAGAGAAAAGAAAGGGTCTCAAAGAGAAAGAAATTTTGTCTCCAGAGTACCTTTTCAATCAATACTGTAAGCATCAACTATTGCTGGAATTTCCAACCTGCTAGATTGGCCTGGAGATTTAGACCTTGCCAGACCTACAACAATATAAACTTTATAGTCAGCCCAGATCTTTAAACATGCACTGTTGTAAAGGAATTTATAATCCTAACAAGCCTGTATAAAAGACACACAATCCAGGTATTTTATTTACAAGCCATAACCTAAATTGGGCAGATCTAGAGCTAAACTAACTTGTTCCCCAGCGATGGAGCCCCTTGTTACTTGCTTTCACTCCTGTCCTTGTAATTCTGATCCATGGCAATTTCCTCTTCTTCTGTCTTCCTCTCTCCTTGCTACCTGCAACTCCTTCACTCTAAATTCCAGGCCCACCTTACTCCCTCCACTGCCCACTCACACGTTCTAGCCTTTTAATGACCAGTTAGATGGGAGAGAAGTTTATCATGGCATCACTTTGAGTATGTGAGTATCTGTTTGCCTAGGTCAACCACATCTCTGGGAAACAGTAATTGGCATTAGAATACAAGCAGCATCAGGCCAACCCACTCCAATGCACACGTACCTCTGATAGGCTGTTTCTCTTTTTGGAAATCCTAACTAACAGTTCCATGCAGTTGCTTGTAATTAAGTGAGAACATCCAGACTCTTAGATTGCACTCTGATCTCACTGAGTCAGAATCTCTAGTGGCAAGATATGATCATGTATAGTTTTCAAGAGCTCAGGTAATTCTGATGCGCCTTTCTACCACAAATTTGAGAGATTCTACATCTTAATCTAGATAACCTAATACAGAAAACACTTCAAATGTACACCAGCCTTTTTGTCCATATTCCTGAGTACCTCATTATATAAATAATGAAACATTTCAAAGCCGATTAAACTTGCCATACTATGTGTCACAGAAGACCACAGGGTACCAATCTGAACATTTAGGACTTCAGCACCAATACACACTGATTGTGTGCCTGTATCAGGTGTTGCTCCATTTGAAGAAGATAAGAGCAAGTGCTCAAAAACAAAATCTGCTCCCACAGATCTTATTCTAGAGTTGGAGGATCTTAGGGAACAGTGAACTGTATGCAAATCTTCAATTCAGGTTTTCTCTCACACACAAAGACTGTTTAGATGATCATTCATTGGACACCGGCCATTAGATTAAAATCAAATCTAAATAAAGCCTGTCAGCCACATCTGTACGTTTGTACACATAACTCACTGTTCCAAAGTTGAGCAGTGTGCTATGACTGACAAAGCTGTGGAGAATGAAGAGCACTAGAAAACAGAGTAAGCAGTTAGCTTAGGTGTGGTGTGAATACCAACAAAGGAATCTAGGCTTTTCTAAGGCTTGCCTTGCTCTCGGTGATGACAGATATCAGGTAGCTATGGATTTTGCAACGAGGAAAAACTGTGCTGAGGATTTTCCTCATTGCAGCATGTCGCTGTAGGAAAAGGCTGCTGATGGATTCTTTTTGTCCTTAATAGGACAAACTCCAGGGCAGAAAAAAATCAACACTCTTTCTTCCTTGCCTCCTCACCAGGCATTCATTAAATGGGAATTTTGTCCGTATCTTCCTCATAGATTCTGCCAGGAGCAAATGAAAATCTAAATCTTTCAGCATAATGCCAGTTATAGATTCAGCTCTCAGGAAGGCCAACTGATGTTAGTTCATAGTGTCATCATCGACTAGGTGTTCCTCCAGGAACTGGGATAAAAGACAAAAAAAAAAAAAAAAAGAAAAGGCTCTGTCACAGAGCAACAATTCTAAGGTACACCTTGGGAAGGTAGCATCCAAAGGTGCAATGTGCAGATCTTAGGTTGGAGAGGGCCTAGCGGTGCCTCCTTGATTGGAAGGGAGTCCTCTGGGGTGAAGAGAGAGAGGACGAAAGTCTGAAATACATCAAGGAGGAGGTTAGTATGACTACAGTCACCCAAAGGCAGTTTCAGAACAAAATATTTGATGATGATGATGATGATGATGATATTTAATTCATAAAATAATTTCTGATTATTTTGGTATGAGGAGTAGCTATAACATGGATCATTAAAACTTTTGTGTAAAATTTCAATTGCATGGGCTTATTGTTAGTAATGCCATTAATGGCTCGAGGGGTTTGCCATTCCATTCTTTGATGGAAGTAAGACTGTGCAATGTGTGTAGTCTTGAGACAGAGGGAGAACTGCACAGAGTGGTCGCAGAGACTCTGATAGATGAGATGAAGACGGTGCCTGTGACATCAGTGAAAATAGCAATAGCCTCTTCTAGACGTAAGCAAACACGTGCACAGTGGTCCAGTGGCACCTGATTCATGCTGTCCAGCATGATAGCTTTAGGCCACTTAAATTGACAATAATTACAACTGGGGAAAATTTTTTAAATTACTTAGTTGAACACCCAAAATCTCAAGTACTTAATTTACCAATTACTCTTTTGTCCAGCAGTCAGCCACATAGGAATGTTCACACTATCCTATAACATTCTACTGGAGAGCACTGTGTTTTCTTTCTTTTCTTTTTTTTTTTTTAAACAGAGTATCTTTCCATTACATTTAAAAGTATTTCACAGTGGGAAACAAACAGACAAACAAAAAAATAAACTTGTTTAACACTGTGATGGAGAATTTTTAATGTTATTATCTAGGTAATGGCTGGCCTGTCAAGAATTCTAATTCAGCACTGAAATATTTCACAGCAGCCTGCAGGCCTTCTCACAGAGCACATCCATTTATGCAGCCAAGGTCCGTATGTGATTTTGGAAGTGGAAGCAGAAACTATGTCAATGCTCCAATTGGCCCATGATTCAGGAAGAACTGAGGGCAAATATCTACTTCAACAACCATCCAGAACGTTACAGAAAATGAAATTTGAGTAGTCAATACTGAAAGAGTGAATTCAAATGCATAGGAAAGAAAGGTGAGAGTAGTGTTTGATGTACAAAATTGAAGAAAGAGCCTTTTCTGGGCTGGAGAGGTGGCTCAGAGCTCTTTCAGAGGACCCGAGTTCAATTCCCAGCATCTACAGGGTGGATCACAACAGTAAAGTCCCAATTCTGGATGATTCTGTGTCCTCCTCTAGCCTCCATTCCTCGGTACACATGCAACACGTATGCACACGTAGGCAAAGCCCTCACGCATAAAATAAATATAAATCTTTAAAATGAAAATAAATCGGGTGGCGGCAGTGGCGGCAGTGCAGCAGTGGCTGGTCCAGCTGAAGGGTCATCAGCAGTGGAACCAAGGCAACACAGGGTCCAGTTAGACCCTGCGCCCATGACCACTGACCTTCGCTGACCAGCCGGGCGGCAAGCAGCTGCGGTTGTGCGGCGCCTTTCCTGCACGGAAGCCACTTCAGAACTCAAAATGATCATCCACCATGATCAAGTAGGCTTTATCCCGGGAATGCAGGGTTGGTTCAATATACGGAAATCCATCAATACAATCCACTACATAAACAAACTCAAAGAACAAAACCACATGGTCATTTCATTGGATGCTGAAAAAGCATTTGACAAAATTCAGCATCCTTTCATGCTTAAAGTCTTGGAGAGAACAGGAATTCAAAGCCCATACCTAAACATAGTAAAAGCAATATACAGCAAACCGGTAGCCAGCATCAAACTAAATGGAGAAAAACTTGAAGCAATCCCACTGAAATCAGGGACCAGACAAGGCTGCCCCCTTTCTCCTTATCTTTTCAATATTGTACTTGAGGTACTAGCTCGGGCAATTCGACAACATAAGGAGGTCAAAGGGATACAAATTGGAAAGGAAGAGGTCAAACTATCATTATTTGCAGACGACAAGATCGTCTACCTAAGTGACCCAAAGAACTCCACTAGAGAGCTCCTACAGCTGATAAACAACTTCAGCAAAGTGGCAGGTTATAAAATCAACTCAAGCAAATCAGTGGCCTTCCTATATTTAAAGGATAAGCAGGCTGAGAAAGAAATTAGGGAAATGACCCCCTTCACAATAGCCACAAACAGTATAAAGTATCTTGGGGTGATTCTTACCAAACATGTGAAAGATCTGTATGACAAGAACTTCAAGACTCTGAAGAAGGAAATGGAAGAAGACCTCAAACAATGGGAAAACCTCCCATGCTCATGGATCGGTAGAATCAATATAGTTAAAATGGCCATTTTGCCTAAAGCACTATACAGATTCAATGCAATACCCATCAAAATCCCAACTCAATTCTTCACAGAGTTAGAAAGAGCAATTATCAAATTCATCTGGAACAACAAAAAACCCAGGATAGCTAAAACTATTCTCAGCAACAAAAGAAAATCTGGGGGAATCAGTATCCCTGACCTCAAGCAATACTACAGAGCAATAGTATTAAAAACTGCATGGTATTGGTACAGTGACAGGCAGGAGGATCAATGGAACAGGATTGAAGATCCAGAAATGAACCCACACACCTATGGCCACTTGATCCTCGACAAAGAGGCTGAAAACATCCAATGGAAAAAAGATAGCCTTTTCAACAAATGGTGCTGGTTCAACTGGAGGTCAGCATGCAGAAGAATGCAAATTGATCCATCCTTGTCTCCTTGTACTAAGCTCAAATCCAAATGGATCAAGGACCTCCACATAAAGCCAGACACTCTGAAGCTAATAGAAAAGAAACTGGGGAAGACCCTTGAGGACATCGGTACAGGGAGAAAGTTTCTGAACAGAACACCAATAGCGTATGCTCTAAGAGCAAGAATTGACAAATGGGACCTCATAAAATTACAAAGTTTCTGTAAGGCAAAGGACACCATCAAGAGGACAAATCGGCAACCAACAAATTGGGAAAAGATCTTCACCAATCCTACATCAGATAGAGGGCTAATATCCAATATATATAAAGAACTCAAGAAGTTAGACTCCAGAAAACCAAACAACCCTATTAAAAATGGGGTACAGAGTTAAACAAAGAATTCTCACCTGAAGAACTTCGGATGGCGGAGAAGCATCTTAAAAAATGCTCAACTTCATTAGTCATTAGGGAAATGCAAATCAAAGCAACCCTAAGATTTCATCTTACACCAGTCAGAATGGCTAAGATTAAAAATTCAGGAGACAGCAGGTGTTGGAGAGGGTGTGGAGAAAGAGGAACACTCCTCCACTGCTGGTGGGGTTGCAAATTGGTACAACCACTCTGGAAAGCAGTCTGGCGGTTCCTCCAAAAACTGGGCACCTCACTTCCAGAAGATCCTGCTATACCACTCCTGGGCATACACCCAGAAGACTCCCCACCATATAATAAGGATACATGTTCTACTATGTTCATAGCAGCCCTATTTATAATTGCCAGATGCTGGAAAGAACCCAGGTATCCCTCAACAGAAGAGTGGATGCAAAAAATGTGGTATATCTACACAATGGAGTACTATTCAGCCATTAGAAACAATGAATTCATGAAATTCTTAGGCAAATGGATGGAGCTAGAGAACATCATACTAAGTGAGGTAACCCAGACTCAAAAGGTGAATCATGGTATGCACTCACTAATAAGTGGATATTAACCTAGAAAACTGGAATACCCAAAACATAATCCACACATCAAATGAGGTACAAGAAGAAAGGAGGAGTGGCCCCTGGTTCTGGAAAGACTCAGTGAAGCAGTATTCGGCAAAACCAGAACGGGGAAATGGGAAGGGGTGGGTGGGAGGACAGGGGAAGAGAAGGGGGCTTACGGGACTTTCGGGGAGTGAGGGGGCTAGAAAAGGGAAATCATTTGAAATGTAAATAAATTATATCGAATAAAAAAAATAAAAAAATAAAAAAAAAGAAAATAAATCAACTTTTATAAATCTAAGGAGGTAAAAAGGTATACTTTTCCTCTTTTGACAATTTTTAATACATAGCATATGAGGCTTAAAGAAATGTTTTGAGAATATGAAGCACAAAGAAAAATGATTTTAAGCAAACAGTGCTTTTTACCTGACCATTAAATGCTGGGAAGGGATAATTTGAGATCCACATAAAAATACATTTATTTTCAGGGCAGTGGAGGGAGGTCTGGGTGGTTCAGTGCTCAGACATGGGGACCCATGTTTGATCTCTGTATGTGGGAAAGCCTGTCTATAGGACGGGCAGTGGCTGCAGGCTGAGGAGGTGGAGATGGACATGGGTAGCTCTCCAGGGTAGGCGGGAAGGGAGCTCAGCTGAACCCTAGCCAAGCTGAGCTACAGGCCAATAATACATGATTTCTTGAAAACAATGTGGATAGTTCTTGAGGTACAGCAGCAGACTGCATATCCATCAGTACATATATACATCTTTCTATTTGCACAATACATTCGAACACATATGTACTCACAAACACACACATACACATACACAATTGAACATACATGCACTTCTTTCTGTTTATACACACACACATGCACCCCTCCTCCGACATTTATACTTGGACACACCCACACACCCACACACCCACACACCCACACACCCACACACAGGTACACACCTGGATCACACCCCGCCCCCCAATAGGAACATACACAATTCTTTCAGGAACGTCACTTTTGAAAAGCTCATTTTTTATTTTTGAGTTTGTCCAGGCCTCAGACAACCATCAGATATGGTTGATTTTCTTTTCCTGTTAACAGGATGAATTTTGCTTTTACAAAATTAATCCTTGTCTTTCTCTATTCTTTTGTTCTGTTCAACACAATTTATAAGCACGTGTCACTGTAAGACTTGGATATAATCAGGCGAGCCTTCTGTAATCGTTTAGTGTGCCTTATTGATCCCAGGGCCACTGATTGGTATGTGGTTCCCACTTGGAATTCCCTCATTAGTGTTTAGTGTGTTTTCTTCTTTTGTGTAATTTATTATTACCTTATAAATATTTTAGTTTTATTGCATTTATATCCTAAATTTAAATTTTAGCACATTAATGTGGCATACTTTTATATTCTCATTTTTATCCGCTCAGTGAAGGAATTCTCTGATATCGCTGACTAAAAGTCACTGAGGATGATGAAATGAGAACAGTAAGTGACCTCCAGTGACCATGAAGGTCTGTGGATGGCCAGAGAAGGCTTCAGTTCAGACCTTATACTTCCTAAACAGTCTGCTGCAAAGACTGGAATTTCCACTAAAATTTCTTAAGGGAAAAGACTCTGCATTCTCGTCTCTTGGCACCCACAATGAATTACAACTTTTCGACAAAGGTGGTTTTGTTTTCAAACAATACATCAGCTCTCGCTGCTTATTTACACACAGCACTCGCTGCCGTGCCTGTCATATCTTATTATGCTGTAGAAATGTTGGGAATGAAAGGGATCATAGTCTTGTTTGCAAAAACTGTTTGTTAGCCAAGGTAGGCAGAAAGGCAGCTCTTCCGGGAACAAGCTGTAGTTGCTCTAAGCAGCGCATTCATGGGCTGCCTATCTCAATCCAGGAACAGCAGTGTTATGTCCTGAAGCAGTGTAGAGGGCCTGGCTCTCTACAGCACTTTGGCCAGGTCCAGGAAAAAAGGCGCACTGATAAAGAATTACAGGCGCTGCAAATATTAAACAACGTCCGCGTTAAGCCGTGTGTGCATCTGCTGGGAACCAAGCCTAGGCTCTGCTGCAGCGAAAGGCAGACAGAATGCTGGGACCTGGGGCACTGCCCCCATTCACCACCAGACGCCCACGTTCCCTTTTCAGGCCAGACTGAGTACAGGGTTTAATTTTCTTTTAGGAACTTTTCAGGGTTGGCAGAAGGTGAACTCCATGAGGTTCTGTTCCAGCCTGGCTCTTTTCTCTGCAGATTTTTGTCATCCTGATCTCCAGCTGCCTCTCCAACAGCATCTTCTCCCTCTAAACCTAGTCATTCTTTCTGCAGTCATGTCCTTTCACCCTCTCAACCCACCCTTGACCATCCGCAATCGGCTGTTTCTGGGCCTGACCTCTACGCCTCCCTCCTTCCCTGTCAAGTTCTCCATCTTAGTCCCTCAGCGTCATGTTCTCTAATATTCTCATGATTGGATCCCATATCTGTGAGGTATTGGAATTGGAATGAGGCTGGGGAGTGACCCCGAGTTTCTGTAGTCTGTGATCCCATTGCTTGTCAGAGAACACAGACTGACCCAGGGTAGCAAAGAGATAGGCCTTTGGCTTTCTGTGGTGTCTTCCTTCTGGTTTCTCTCTCTGTCCCACTCCCTCTCTCAGAGCATAACATGGCTGTATTTAAACTATATTTTTGGAATCTGCATATTAAAAAAAAGTTTATCCCAAAGAGATGATTCCATTAGCAGAAATTCTAATCGGAGAGGAGGAGAATGGGGAGATCTACCAGGAAAGGTATTTTGAAGAATTTATTCAGTCAATATTTATTGAGTATTTTTTGTATATTGTTTACTATTTCAAGTAGCAAGCATATTAGTGAAAGGCTTCCCAGTGTGGTCTACTGCTGTTGTTTTGCTCGATGGACATAATATCCAACTGCCATCTAAATATTGCATGTTTATATCCATGGATTAGTGCTGTTCTCAACTGTGGCTCGAGAAGTTTCTTCTACAGTGGGCAACCATCAATGCAAAGACTCACACTTGGTCAAAATGCTGAGAATATGTGACTGTCTGCAGACGTTCAGCAGTAAGGAGGGTATTTATACATGCCCTGTTCCAAAGGACCATTTTGGGAGAATCGTGTAAGAGTCAGAAGATGAGGAGGTCAACTATGAAGTGCTATCATCTGGTGGGCACATGGCTGTGTACTCAGGAGCTAAGAGCAGCTGTGCATACCTGCATAAGACTGGCACAAGATGGAGCCCATCATGATTTCATTATGGAGGATGGAGGGCACTCAGGAGGTTTGACTCCAGCTGCGGAACGAACTGTTGTCAGTTAAGGCTGGCTGTGAAAGGTGGGATTATTTTTTTCCAATGGTGTAGCCATTGGTAGGCCGCCAGCATTGCAATAGGCAACCTCATACTCATGCTAATGAAGGTAGTCCTAATTAAACTCCTTGGGTCATAAAACCAAGCAACAAAAGACAGAAAAGCAGAAGAGGAACTTCCTCTGAAGAGCAAGGGTTTTCAAGGAGGTTCATGAGAAAGAGTAATAGTTGCAGTGAAAGTGACCAAAATTTGTTATACTCACCTATGACATTATAGAATTAAAAAAAAAAAACAAGTGACCAACAAACATATACTTGAAACATTTTAAAAAGTAATGTGGATAGGATGTTTGAGCTGTAACCAGAGGGCTTCTCCATAGGACAAAAGTTGGAATATTCTGGGAACTTTTCAGTCAGCAAGGAGGAGAGAGAGCGAGCTTGTCAGGCTCTTAGTGTGTGAGAAGCAAAGGAGGAACAAGTGAGAGGGGGAGTAGGAGAGAGAGAGACATAGAGAGACACAAAGACAGAGCTGGAGACAGAGACACAAAGAGAGACAGAGAGAGGCAGAGAGAAGCAGAGACAGAGACACAGAGATAGAGACAAGGAGACAGAGAGAGCCTGAGAGACAGGGATGGAGGAAGAGGGAGGGAGGGAGAGAGGGAGGAAGGGAGAGAGAGAGGGGGAGAGAGACAGACAGAGACAGAGAGACAGAGAGAGAGAGACAGAGTGACAGAAAGAGAGACAGAGAGAGACAGAGAGAGACACAGAGACAGAGACAGAGAAAGAAAGCGATATATATGCATATATTGATATGTATATATTGATATATGTATATATATATATATTGAGAGAGGGGGGGGAGAGAAAGGTTTATGGGTACATTGAATCAAGAAACTGACATATCTTGAGGCTGGAGAGGTGGGTAAAGTACTTGGCAGGGTGAAATATGTTGTACCTACTATGAAGAGCAGTCTCCCACTGTGCTACTGTGGCCTTCTGGGCACTGTGTGAGCATTACAGCCATCATCCCATGGTCATTGCCTTCTGTATGTAGGTGAAGGTCATAAGTTAAACACTCCATGCAGCCCTGGGTCCTAGGTCTGATCCAAGGTTCTTCACAGAAACCATTAGTTATACATTGCATTTTCCCCTTCTCTCATAAGCACCTTCTGGTTAGCGCTCAGTTTGGGAGGCTCAGGAGGGAGGAACCCCCTCACTGGGCAGGCATACAGAACCCTGGGTTCAGCTGCAGGCAGGGCTGGATCCTCCTGGGAAGGGAGGCAGCTCTGATTCCAGCTCAGTGCTTTACAGTCCTGGCTGGACATGAAATCACCATCAAGCATCTTCCTGGGTCTCACAGAGCCTTACTCCTTAACTGGGTCTGAGGATTACATTTTAAAAAAAATATCTTCAATAATTAATTGTGTGCTATGGCTAGGTCATGTGGGATTGCTGGTGTTTGGGGGAAGGTGTCATTATTTTACTGGTTTCCTTCTCCTGTTGTTTGTCAGTCTCTCTTCTTGAGTGCTGGCTGATTCTTAAGTCGCATGGCATTGTCACAGCTCACTTATAATTCTGACATTCACAGAGGCTCCCAAGGATCTGCATCTGGACACAGATATAAAAAGGTGGACAGATGAACTAGGCAAGCAAGCTTAGAGACCGAGGATGGGAGCTTGGGCATCCCAGGGGAGCCTGGAGGTATACCAGTCTTCTAAGTTTTATTAGCCAGGTGTTCAGAGTTGGGGTTGGGGGTTGGGGGCTGGGGCTGGGGGTTGGGGGTTGGGGGTTGGGGGTTGGGGGTGTGGTAGGGAACACTAGAGGAAAGAAAACCTATGCCACTGAAAATGTGGGGTAGCATACAGCGGGCTTGTTCTCTAAGCTCCACCCCTTAGAAGCTTCGAGACTCTAGCCGCCTGTGTCTACTCTTGCAGAGTGCCTTCCTATTTCCCACAGTCAGCAGTTTCTTCCTCTGTTCACAACACTTCAGATTCTAGCTTAGATGGCGACTCAAGCCTGGAGACAGCCGGGACAGATCCCATTCAGTCCTTTAATTTGTCTCCATCCTAGTGCTGGCAGTAGCCCTAAGGCTTTGTACATGTAGGTAAGCATTCTACCGCTGGGCAATGATCCTAATCTAAGCTGATTGTTGGAGACCAGGAAAATTAAGTTGTAAGAAAATAGATGAGTTACCTGGGATGCAGGATTGTGCTTACAGTGGGGAGGAGGGGGAAGGGGGAGTGGAGGGACTGGAGGTAGATGTTGATCAGCGCACTTCTCAGACAAGGGGAAAAAAAATCACACAAGACAGGGGAATACAGGCCCGCGGGGAGTGGCTGAGATGGTAATCAACACCCATAATCCGCTGGAACCTGAGCGGTCCCAGGTGGTCGATGTGAAAGTCCCCAGCTGCTCCCCGTTTCTCACACATGGACTCCTATCTGATGCTACACAGCCACCAGCCTCTCTCTCCTCCCCCATCAGACCTCTGCCTCGTCCTCCATCACTCCAACAGTTCTCATGGACTGGAGCCGATACGAAACTGCGTCTTCTTCCAGCCAGCTAATTTCGTCTTCCTCTGCCCAGCATTGGCTTTATTGCATTTCTTGCACAGGCTAGACATGCTCTCTATTTCCACCCCATTTATCACCCGTGTCTAGAAGGCCCTCCCTGATAGCCTTTCTGCCTCTCTGGCTTCATTTTTATCCATATGCTTCTTTCTCGGTTTCTTTCTCTACTTTCCTGATTTATCATTGGAGCCAGCCCTGCGGCTCCCGTTTCTTTGTTTTTCTGCCATGTGGGACGTCCTCGTTCTGAAATTCCTCATGTTAGGCTCCCATACCAACAGCAGAGACTTCTCTTGGTCACACTGAGACCAATACATAGTAGGTGCTCTGTGCTTCCTAAGTCAATGCTGCCTTATATGTGGCTGCTACAGTAGCTGCATGACCTTCTCCTCAGACCCCAAGCCTCCTCCCCTCTTCATCCTGGAACCTCTCACGGTGTCTTATGATGTAATGTTTCTGTTGTTTTAAAGGAAATTGGGTATTAAGTGGAAACCCCTCAGCTTCTTCCCAAGGGCCACTTTGTTTTCCTTTGGTGGACTGCAGGCTACAGGAATGTGCAACCCTTATGTTATAGTTTGGCACTGATCTTGTTGTGTTACGATCCAAGGGATTTCTGGCTGTTTAAAGCCTTGTTTATTTCAAGTGCAGACTGCTGCTGGAAATTCCCCTTTCATTTGCATATAAGACCTGGGGACATTCTTCCTACTTGACTCTTAGCACCTTTTGCTTATTTTAATTATGTTAATTATGGAATACCAACAGTCTTGGGGATTTTATGAAGGACATTGAGGGAGAGAATATCTGTCTTCGATATTTTGTATTTACAATTTTATTTATAAGGAGAATATAATATACTCTTCTGAGGAACTATTACCAAGGTAGCTTTTATTTACCTAAATGGGGATGTGGGTATGGTGGTCAAGTGCACCTTAGCCATCTCATCCCAATGGCTCTGATGATAAGAGCATCCAATGTAGAAACCTGAGAATGCTCTATTTGAATGGGCTATTGGGAAAAGATTTGATTTTTGTCTCTTAATAGCAAATTTTCACTCTTCATCTCTCAAGTATCCCAATTACAGTTTGGAAGTACAAAAGTCACAATAGGTGGATTCAACTCTTGGGTGCTAGGAAATGTCACTGCATATTGGAAAAGACTTCTTTAAGGTAATCAGGAGGCACACTTACTGATCCCACAGAAAGATCTTTTTTGTTTCTTTTTAATAAAATTTTGGTTTTTAGAATTTTTTTTTAAATTTTCCTATATTTTTTGTTTACATTCCAAATGATTTCCCCTTTCCCGGTTTCCCCCTCCCCATATGTCCCATAAGCCCTCTTCCCTCCGCCCATTCCCCAATCACCAAAAAACCAAGGATAGCTAAAACTATTCTCAACAATAAAAGAATTTCTGGGGGAATCAGTATTCCGGACCTCAAGCAGTACTACAGAGCAATAGTGTTAAAAACTGCATGGTATTGGTACAGTGACAGGCAGGTAGATCAATGGAATAGAATTGAAGACCCAGAAATGAACCCACACTCCTATGGTCACTTGATCTTCGACAAAGGAGCTAAAACCATCCAATGGAAAAAAGATAGCCTTTTCAACAAATGGTGCTGGTTCAACTGGAGGTTAGCATGCAGAAGAATGCAAATTGATCCATTCTTATCTCCTTGTACTAAACCCAACTCCAGAAAGATCTTTTTTAAAAAAAATTTTTTTTATTTTCTATATTCTTTGTTTACATTCCGAATGCTTTCCCCTTTCCTGGTTCCCCCCTCCCCATCGGTCTCATAAGCCCTTTTCCCTCTGCCCATTTCCCAATCACCTCCTCCCATTCCTTTGTCCTGGTACTCCCCTAAAATGCTGGATCAAGTCTTTTCAGAACCATGGCCCTCTCCTTCCTTCTTCTTGGGTATCATTTGTTATGCTAATTGGGTCTTGAGAATTCAGAGCTTCTGGGCTAATTAATATCCACTTATCAGTGATTGAATTCCATGTGTATTCTTTTGTGATTAGGTTACCTCACTTAGGATGATATTTTCCAGTTCCAACCATTTGCCTAAGAATTTCATGAATTCATTGTTTTTAATTGCTGAGTAGTATTCCATTGTGTAAATATACCACATTTTCTGTATCCATTGAAGGACATCTGGGATCTTTCCAGCTTCTGGCTATTATAAATAAGGCTGCTATGAACACGGTGGAGCATGTGTGGGATACATAATACAGTGCTTGAGGTTGAATTGTTCCATTATACAATCCCAGATAGATTGGCACAGAGATATAAAACTGGCCATACAGAAGAATTAAATGCCACATAATGACAAAGAATGAGAAAACCTTTCCCCTGTGTCTACCTAGAGGTCCTTCTCTAGGGTGCAAGGTCAACTTTTACCTGTGCACACTTCTAACAAGATGCCAGTTCATTTGTTTGTTTGTTTGTAATATGTGGGGAATAGACAAGACCAGACTTGCTTATGGTGTTAGTTAATCTTGATTGTCAACTAGATCATATTGAGAATTGCACCTATTCACATTGACTGTCAACTAGATCATATTGAAATGAACACAGCATCCTTCTAGGTGTGTCTGAGGGCTGTTCCACAGATGACTGAGTAAGGAAGGAGCAGTTGCCTTGAGTATGGCAGTGCCTTGCTAGAGGACGGAGGAGGAGGGAGCCAGCTAGGCCAGGTGGTCTCTCCTGCTCTTCTTGCCTGCCATGAAGTGAATTTTTCTGTTCTGCTGGACTGTGCTATAGAGTGCTGAAGCCTCTGTGACCCAACTCTTCCTGTTTCATATCGTTCAGATATTTTATCTCAATGATGCAAAGACTGATAAGCACATCAAAAGACAAAACAGTGGTCACTGAAAATAATACACCATCATGGCATTAGGCAACATGGAATCACCTTGGGACAGCCTCCCTCCCTTCCTTCCTTCCTTCCTTCCTTCCTTCCTTCCTTCCTTCCTTCCTTCCTTCCTTCCTTTCTTCCTTCTTCCCGCCTTCCCTTCCTTCCTTCCCTTCCTTCTTCCCACCTTCCCTTCCTTCCCTTCCTTCTTCCCTTCCTTCCTTCTTCCCTCCTTCCTCCCTTCCCTCCCTCCCTTCATTCCTCCCTCCCCCTTCCTTCCTTCCTTCCTTCCTTCCTTCCTTCCTTCCTTCCTTCCTTCCTTCCTTCCTTCCTTCCTTCCTTCTAGTTCTCTTTAAGTTCTATTCGTTCAGTGGAGCAGCCTCACTCAGATGTCTCTAACACCTCCCAACGTTTTTCACATGTATGCATCACAGTAATGAAGACCTAGCTTGCATTTTCTCACATTAGACTAGACTTTAATGCCTTAAGTTTGTATTATATGTTTTTCACTTTTCTTTTTGAGATAGGGTCTTACTATGTTGCTCAGGGTGTCCTGAAACAGCTGTTGTATGTGTATCTCCCATTGCTAGGATTACAGAGATCTTAGAAGAGGTCATATTGAATACATGGAAAGGACTACTGAGTTTCACCTACAATAGTGTCATAAAATTTAACTTCTAATAAATGCATTTAGGGAAAACATTTATTTTCAAGGCATATTAAATACTTGTAAAAATGCATGTTGATCTGGGTAATGTTTGGGATGTAGCAGATGGATCAGAAGATTCCTGGGGTCTACATGCCCTGATCTGTTATAATCTGAGACTCCTTTGTAAACCAAATGAAGACTTAGAGTGCTGGGGACATTGATGACTCCCTGTACCCTTTATCCTGATTTTGACTCTGTCACAGGGTACTTGAATCATATTCAGATTTGTCTCAGGTGCATTGTGGACAGAGAGGTGGCAATGGCAAATTCAGAGAGTTGTCCTGTCAGACAATGGCCGCTCAGCTTCCTAACAGGAAATAGTTTAGGGCAGCGACAAAAGGAGGGTTTTAGAACTAGGCGATTGTACTTTAACTAGCTATATGAGTCATTCAAGCTGTTTAAGTTTTACTTGTCCTAGTTTTCTCACCTGCAACACCTCAGATTGCTAAGAATTAAATGAGCTATTCAGACAATAAAAAATAATTATTTTACACAGGATGTTCCAATTGATAGTGCTTGGAACATATAAAGTACTACTTGATAAGTAGTACCTCTTTTTTCTAGGGAAACATAAAGGCACTTTGAAAATGATGGCCTATATGCAACTATAATATCACATGTATAATCTGGTTTCATTGCCCCACCAAATGGACAAATCAACTCCACCATCAGAAGCCCATGCCCCTCCACTTCCCTGGCTTCAGTGAATCTCCACTTACCAGAAACCAACTTCAGGAAACTGGACAGATTCTAAATCCATTCTTTTCCCTTGTCACTCAAGGATCAAGCTACCAACGTATCATTGCCACGCACAGCTAGGAACAGTTCGATGCATTAGCTGAAAAGTTTTATCATGTAAATATAGATGCTAAATTTGTTCTCTAGCATATCAGTAAATCAGTGATGAAGAAGTTATTTTTCAGATCTCCAAATTCCATGTAATATTTATAGCCTCTGAATCTATTTAAAGCTCAGCATGGCAGGGATAAGAAAATGTTCCATAAGGAGAGAAATAAATATGCTAAATGTGTGCAGTATATCTGTCCTAGGAGGCCCAAGCATGCGTTATGCAGTGTTGAGGGTCTGGGAGTGAGAGCTAGGCAGCATTTGCCTGCTTGTTCTTTTTAACTATAAAGGAAGGTGATAAATTATAAATGTGCCTGAGCCAAGCAAGTATGACAGTTTTAATTTTCATTTTAACAATATGTACAATACCGAATGTATGAGACGCAGTTGGAATATGACAAGATTACAGAACAATGAAAAGGCTGAGCTGGGGAAGTCAGCTTGCTTTCCCTGCCTGTTTAGCTCCTGTCCTGTGGATACCATTTAGGGACTGCCAATATTCTCAGCATCTTGCCATCTTTCTATGTTCCATTCAACAGAAAATTTGTTAGGTTTTCTGAATTCCTGAGTTTCTGAGTTTGGTATGCGTGCCAATGATCACTAAGATGTTTTAGTGGGTCACAGATGCATATGTGTAATTGAATAAAACAGATAACTTCCTGCTCCTTTTTCTATCATGTGTTTTCTGCCTCATTTTCTATAGCTGACTGAGTATAGTGCTCGTGGAATTTCCACCTTTCCCCCTTTTCCTCTTACAAAATACTGAACTGCCCTCTAAGTTTTCAAGACTTATACTAACTTCTTTTCTCCATTATCCTTGTTCCTTAAGCTCTTTTGCTTTGAGGCATTATGGTTTGGTTATTTCAAGAGTGACCATATTCTGCATTTATCTTCATGTAGAATTTTTAGCAGAGATGTGAGGAGCAAGTCACTTAATGGGCTTGGACAGTTATAGCTAAGATTTAAGAAAAGCAAAACAAGTCCTGTATAAATAAGGTCTAAAGTTAACGCAGACAAAGCAGAGGGAGGAAAGAGCAGACTAGAGCAGCATCAGAAAAGTATGGCAACCGTTGTGTTGCCTTTCTCCCCTTCCATATGGAGACTGAAAGCGGCCATGTGGCCGGCTTTTGACGATTGGGAGGTGAGGATGGTTGACAGGAAAAGGGATGGGGAATGTGTGAGGGAGGGTGAAGACATCCCACACGGAGCCAAATGAGGCTTTTGCTTTATGTCATAAAGAAAGAAATCTATCCAAACACTTATTAGATTGCCTTTGTTAAGAAAATGAATGGCCCCATACAAGGACCTCTGATGAAAGTCGTCAAAGTTCTATTATATGACAAAACACAGGCATTTAATGAGAGACTCCATCCAGAAGACAGTAATCAAGCAAACGTCTCTGCTGTGTTGTGATGGTTAATGCTCATTCACAACTTGACTGGACTGGGGAGCACGTAGGAGTGTGTGATGTGTCCATTAGAGTGTTTCCAGAGAAATTTACTTGGGGAAAGAAGATCCAGTCTGAATGTGGTGGGTATCACCATATAGGCTGGGGTGCCAGACAGAATAAAAAGGAGAAAACAGGTTGATCTGTAACATCCCCTCGATGTCACCAACTGTCTCAAACTACTGCTGTAATGTCTTTCCCACTATAATCGACAAGTTCTCCAACTGACAAGGATAGAAGGAATCTTTCTATCCTTGAAGGTTCCCCTCCTGTATATTTTGTAACAGCTATGAGAAAAGTAGCTAACACACAAGCAGAGAAACGGAAATGTCAGATGACGGGCTCAGAAAGTCCACTGGCTATCTTCAGCCCAGGCTGACCTTTGCCAGGCAAAAGACAAATCCCTTGGCATCACGTAGGGCTAGGAACTCACCACAGTTCTGAGAGTCCTCAGTTTCCTCCTGGGCGATTGCTAAGAATTGATGCCTCCTTCAAAGTGCTGTGGCATGATTTACACAGTCGTCTGTGATAATGCCTGGCACACAGCATCTGTTCAGTAAATACGTTTGTCTGTCTTACCCACTACTCTTCCATTATCCATGCCCTAAATAGTGGGAGCATTTAGAGACAAACATTTTCCAGTGCTGGTGGAGCCTGGGTCCTTCTCACACACCACTGGGTATTACTGGCACACGTTCAGATGCTTCTCATCTGTTCATATGCTAATCTCTTGCTCACCCCAGTCTCTTGATTTTGCCTTTGATATGCCTTTCACTCCCTGACATTCATTGTTGTTTATTCTGAGGCTTTTGACTTTGAAATTGCCATTACTCTAGATAAGTTATGTTCTGTCATAGTGTCTATGTTCCTTTGGATTTTAGACTCCGAGTCTCTCTGTGTCATTCTAGATCAGTGGTCCTCGACCTGCCCATCGCACACAGCCCCTTTGGGAGGGTGAACGGTTTATTCACAGGGGTCACATAAGATAGTGGGAATACCTGAATATTTATATGGCAATTCACAACTCTAGCAAAATTACAGTAATGATTACAGTAATGAAGTAGCATCAAAAATTATTTCATGGCTGGGGGGTTCCCACAACATGAGAAACTGCATTAAAGGGTCACAGTTATTAGGAAGGTTTTGATGTACATTTCAGCCACACATTATTAAGAGGCCACCTCATCAAAACAGAGCAAAATACTTAATATTGACTTTTCATTATCCTTTCAGGAATAGGGTTCCATTATGAGATTCATTCTCAAAATGCTTTAGTGTTTCCTATTTCCTTTGATTGTGATTTGCAATGCTTTCATTAGTGAGCTTAAACCTAGTCCAAGACAAAGGCTGAAAAGCAGTGACAATATCCACTGGAAAAGCCACATGCCCAAATCAGGGATGGGGAGTGATGGGCAATGCTCACTTAGGGACAAAGGTTTATGGATTAGAAGTAGGAAGTAGTAGACAGTGGACAGAATGGTTCATATGGGTAGGAATGCGAGTAGAGGCTACACAGGAAGGAGGTCTCATGTGAGTAGTGCATGTCGGCACGAGAACAGGGAGGTCAGACAACACAGCAGCTGCAGCAGAGAGAGTGTGACTATGTGGGCATGGTGCAGGAAGGGTCATACGACATTAGCATGGCTATCTGCCACAGAGTCATGGACCTATCTCCTGGGACCGTTATTTCTGACTGCAGTGCCATACCAATCCTAGCTGTGTTACAAGAACTGATGGAATATGATCTTGGTTGAGATGTTGCCTTATGCTTCACCCTCTGTAAATCAGTAGACAGCTGAAAATAAGGTTGATTTTCTAAAGGCTTTATTTATTTGGATTATTATGGCTCTAAAAACTTACTATTTTTTCATGGGGAAAGTTCACCTGAATTGGATATGAGACTGCTTTCAGAATTTACATCAAAATTGAAAAAGAAAGTGAAAAGGGGTTGCTTCCAAACTGACTTCTTTTTAATACCTCAAATTTTCTCCTAATGACCAACCATCAAGATGACTAAGATATCAGATGTAGAAAGTGCTGAGCACAATAAAGAGGCATCAATTTCTCTCTCCCCTCTTTGCCTGTCACCACCTGCTACAACAATGAGAGTGGGCATTGCATGTTGCACAGTAGAGCTGACCCTGGAGGCTGGGGTGCTTGTGAGCCAGCCCTCAGGGTGTTGTCTGCCATGTGTTGGCACGGTCAAGGGAGTATGCTCCAGACACCTCATACACATATTACTCCTGGACACCTATGGCAGGTGGCAGAACTAGCCCTGTCCTTCTTCTGCAACATTGGGAAGAGTGGTCTTTAAACCCCACCTGGGTAGTACAGTAGAGATGGTCCTGGTTCCAGGTGTTGTAGATGAGGCAAACCCAAGGTCACAAGAGCAGGTGAGTTGGCTTTGCCCCTTGCTGGCCATGGCATCGGATGAGTTAGATGTACCAGAGAGCTCACCCTGGAGGTGTAAGTGTGGAAGAGCTGAGATCTGATCAGCTCAGATACCTTCCAGGCCCAGATATATCGTTGAGTTGGCCCACCATCACCTCTACCCTATCAATGAACAGCTAGAGGGCATGAAGGGGTCAGGATCTCCATGACACATGGCAATAACAGGATAATCAAGAGAAGTCCCACTGAGAATGCTTTATTGATAGTGTAACAAGCCAGAGGCCTCAAATCAGACCAATGAGTCATTGCAATGAACATTTGCAAGAAAAAAAATGTGGATAAAGGGTATACTGTGTGACACATTGTGACACACTACAGCTTCTATTATGAGATTTTGTTTTTTCTTTTTTGGGGGATGGTGTGGTTTGCAAGGGAGGGTGGGTACAAGAGAATAGGGAGATAAGTGGGATTAGGGTACATGATATGAATTCACAAGCAATCAATAAAAAGTTGAAAATGAAACATCTTTCTACATAATAAAATTAAATAAAATACATTCTATTTTGTCTCTTACAGAAAGATTATTAGCTGGCCTAATCTGAGAAATTTCTGAGGGAATTGTGCTTTTAAATAATGTGTCAATTTGACAGAACTAGACTCCAAAGAATTTTTTTCTCTCTACTTTAACTCAGATGTGGTTAAAGAGAAATAAAGATAATGAAGGATCTGTCAGAGTCGAAAATCAGAGGCCATAGACACCAATGGCCAATGGACTAGAGAGTTTTGTACTGTATAAGCAATGATACAAATTCCCCCAAAGACAGAGAGTTGCTGCAGAGTTTCATCACCACTCTGTATCACTGATAGTGTCTCCTACTCTTTGTTTTACAAAATATAGATTTTTTTGTTATAGTTTTTATATTTCTACATCAGTATTATACTGTATTTATTTGGACTACATGGGAAGAGATGCACAACTGCTTATACATCAACAGCATATAGGAGCCATCTCTTCTTCCTGGTGAATAATATGGTAACCAATTTGCATTCACATTGGGTGGAAAGAGTGGAAAGGATTTTGAAAGTACATTATTTAGCTACTCAGAGGCACAGGGTGAAGCTGAAGATCATTTCTCCCGCCTCCCTTGCAGCTAAATGTGGCTGCCTATCATGGACTTTGTACTAATAAAATATGCACAGAGGTGATGTATGCAACATGACTTAAAAGGAAGTTGTTTGCTTATTATTTTTGTTATTCTGGTTGCCAGCGCAGAGACATAGCTTCAGTTCAGAAGATGAAGATAACATTGAGGGAATCTTGGATTTATCTTAGGACAAGCCACTGGAGAACAGCTGCACTGTCAGCCGAGACTTGCCTAAATTGTTATGTAATTGAGATGCAAACTTCTACAGGCTGAGTACCCTAATTCAGAAATCCAAATCCATGCCATTCTGAATGACAACATAATACCTCAGTAGGAAAATATGCACCATAATTTTTTTGGGGGATTCCTAAAATTATTTAATATCTAAAATTACTATCTACCTTGATGGATAATGTAACAGATGAGTTGAATATATCATTATATTGATATATCTAAAATATGCAAGTATTCCTAAGTGAAAACAGTCTTGAAATCCAATCATATTGCAAGCATTTCAGATACATGACACTCAACTTGGCTGGGATACAGCTCAGTAGTAGAAAGCTTGTCTTGCAAGGGTGAGGCCCTGGGGCTAACATCCAATATGCCTCTACCTCTCTCTATTATTTTTTATGCTATTGTCACAGTGTGACTCTGTAATAGCAAGTGTACCCACTTTTATCTCAATGTATAAAATCATTTATTCCAGAATGATTTTATTTAAGAATATAAATATACCAATATCCTTAGAATGTTTTCAGCTTCAAGTTTCACTTCTTGGTAATCAGATCTCTTTTCTAGACAAAATCTTTAAGTCTGGAATACAATGGCTGTCTGAGAGTATCCCTCTCTGTATTTGTCTTCTACCAGCAGAGTCTCCAAGGAGACAGCTATATCCAGTCAGCAAGCACTTGTGGGCATCAATAATAGTGTCTGGGTTTTGGAACTGTATATGGGATGGATCACTAGGTGGGGTAGTCTCTGGATGGTCTTTCCCTCAGACTCTGTTCCACACTTTGTCTCTGTATCTCCTTCTGTGGGTATTTTGTGCTTCCTTCTAAGAAGGACCAGAGTATCCAAACTTTGTTTTCCCTTCTTCTTGGGCTTCATTCGATATGTGAATTGTTTCTTGGGCATTCCAAGCTTCTGGGCTAATATCCACTTATCAGTGAGTGTATACCATGTGCGTTCTTTTGTGATTGGGTTACCTCACTTAGGATGATATTTTCCAGTTCCACCCATTTGCCTAAGAATTTCATAAATTCACTGTTTTTAATAGCTGAGTAGTATGGACAGGGCTCTACACTGTAGAGACAAGTTTTGTACTGTAGACCAAGCTGACCAAGAAATCACAGCAATTCTCCTGTTCCTGCCAACAGCCATGTACTGGGATTACAGGTGTGAGCCACCATACTCTACTTCAATATTGGTTTCTTTGCTTTGCTATGTAACCATTGCTGGCCTGGTACTTGCTAGTTAAATCAGGATGGCCTTAACTCTACCAGCCAATGCTCCCACTGTAGCAGGAATGACATAAATGTCTATAATACTGAGTTCCCAGTATAGAAGGAATAACAGATGTCTCTCTACCAAAAGGAAAAAAATAACACCCAATGTCTGCTAAGTCTCCTGCTACCAGGATGTCAGCTGATTGCAAATGTCTACCTATTGCAAATGTCTGTTTGGGTTGTATTTTGGGGCCAGACTTGAGCCCCTGGGCTCTCTGAAACTTTCTTTGGTGTCTTGAATGTGGGATTGCAGTCAAGTACCACAATATATTGCTAAAGTTTTATTTTACCTGGTGTTTAGAATTTGCCATTAGTTAATTAAAGTACTGCCCCAAACTATGTTCTTTTAGCTATGAGAATTTGTAATGTATAAGGAGTAGAAAATGGCTTATTATATTTTTCTTGGCTGTTATCAAGCACTTGTACTGAAAACAGGCCTTTTGCCCAATAAATCAATGATAGAATTAACTTAATAGTATTTCCAATTAGATGATTTGCTTGGTAGTCCTATGGCAAGCCCGTTAACCTGTGCCGTTATTTATGAATTCTGGGATAGTCTCATTCTATTCATATAGTCGCATCACTTAGCCTATGTGCATACACATAACCATCAACATAAAGGACACAATTCAGTTCTCCAATCTCCAGTTGCGTATAGCATAGAAGGACTTACCCAATGTGATGTAACATTGTTCTTAGAAGGCAATCTCATATGTAAATATGTAAGATCTAGCAGATTGAGAGTAAGATTGGGCAGATACATCAAAACAAGTAGTTCATTTATAAACAAGAAAGTGCATGAAAACTGTCTACAGGGAGAAGACCTTGAGAAAAACTAATGTACTCGGAATTTAACAGATTACATGAAAAAATCCTGGGCTATTTTCAGTCAAGGGAAGTGTGGGGGACCAGGAGTGATGACATATGGTCTTAATGCCAGCGCTGGATCATGTCTGGGGGTGGGGTAACGGTAGGTGTAGCTCTGTGAGTTTGAGTCTAGCCTGGTCTACACAATGAATGCCAAGCCATCCAGAGCTACTTAATGTGATCATGGACAGAAGGTGGAGATGGAAGGAGAGAAATGAAGAGAGAGAGGAATAAGGGGAAGAACAAAGGAGAGGGAGAGATTGAGGGAGGGAGGAAAAGAGAGAGAGAGAGAAAGAGAGAGAGAGAGACAGACAGACAGACAGACAGACAGACAGACAAACAGGGACAGAAAGAGACACAGAGATTTAAAGAAAAATAATATAAAGGAGGAATACCTAGGTGCAGAAAATGTATGTAATACTTACAATAGAAATGTAGAAGAAGAATTTTGGTCAGTGTTTATTCAGTATAAACATCAAGGAGAAGAGCCTAAAGGGAAAGAGCTGGGTGTCTTATGTGAATTACAATACAAAACAGGTTTGGGGCATTATCAGAGCCCAAAATATTCTGCTTTTTCTTGAAAGTATAAATACCAATGTAACTAAGAAGACAAACATCCTTAATGCCCTTCAACTTATAATTTGAGGACCTCTTTTAGTTGTGAATAAGAAAACAGAATGCACACATTATAAATTACAAAAGGACTTTTTTTTTAAGTTGCACAAAACGAAGCAGATTTTTATCAACAAAGCATCTATATATGCCACTGCTGGAGTAATGACACACACCTTACCCACTGACTATATCAGGGAAGAACTTTTGGTATTGTTTATTTTGGGCAGCAGGATTTAATCAATAGAGTAGCTATCTGAAACCTCATAATAGCAATCCTTTCTCTGACTGGGTTCTACTGTGTTGGTGTTTAGATCAAATGTCAGTGTTCTTTGATCTTTGATGCTCAGATATTCTCATTACATGGAACAGAATTCAGCAGGTGTTTGATTGTTTAGCCAGCATTAGGGAAGGTGAACTGGGATTAAACGGTTATGACATAGCTTTGTTTTAGGCTCGATGACTCTGGCTGAATTTGGAATAATTGTGTTGCCTCAATAGCAATCTTGCTAAGTACAATAGGACTCTGGAAAGCTTGGCTCGGAGCTAATGGACTGCAGCTACCATCTGCAGGACGGGAACTAAATTCCTCTAAAAGAAAATGCTCATAAATGTAACTAGCCATCTTGTTGATTAGCTTTCTGGTGGGTAGGATTCCAGTTGCCTCAGTGAACCAGCCCAGACTTTCTCCCGAAGGTGATTGTGGCTGAGCAAACACTTGTCTCTGAACACACATTTGCCTTCTAAGTTCCAAAATATTCAAAGCCCCTTTTAGAGAAGACACAATCAAATTATGCAAAATGTAGAAAATTGTGTCAACATATCTCCAACTGTAAATTAAAAGAGGGGAGCATAAGCTCTTGTGCCAGCGCTTATTATAAGGCCACATTTTTTCTAATCCAGTGCACTTAGCATAATCACATATCCCTTTCCATTGGGCTGGAAGTTTCAAGCTTACATTTTAAAAATTTATGCAAAATACAATTTTATCATTGATTCTTAGTATTAGCACACAGTTTTTCTTTCTTCCTTTCTTTCTTTCTTTCGTTCTTTCTTTCTTTCTTTCTTTCTTTCTTTCTTTCTTCCTTTCTTCCCTTTTTTTATTTTTGACTTCTTAAGGCAGTGTTTTTCTGTGTATCCCTGGCTGTCCTGGAACTCATTCTGTAGTTCCAGAAACTGGCCTTGAACTCAGAATTCCTCCTGTCTCTGCCTGCTAAGTGCTGGAATTAAAGTCATGTGCCACCACTGCCCAGCCTATTTCTTTTTTAATATTCAATCTTTGGAAACACACACTTGTGTCCCTTATACAAAACATACATGCTAACCACATCACTTGTCTATCATGTATAAGCTCTTGGGCTCAATACCCTGCACTGTACACACACACACACACACACACACACACACACACACACACACACACCACATACGTCATCATTATTGACACTTCCACATTCTTATATGTGCATGAACCTTTGAACATGTGGCTTCAGAATTTTAAGTTTTGGATACTTCATTCTCGTCTGAAATCCAGCTACAGGTAAACGTTTAGGTAATTAGGAATAAACCCACTGCTACCTGAGCCAAAGATGGACTAGTTTTTGTAAAGGAGAATGGATCTGAAACCCTTGGGCAAGTTCCAGATTTACTTTTCCCACCATGCTCAGGATTTCATCTCGCAGCTCAGAGAAATCCAGAAGGTAGGGTAGACTCCCTGAGAGCGGTCAGAATCCAGCAATGGCTGCTGTCTACTCTGTGTATTGTTTTCTTGAACATTCTCCCTGTTCAGGGGCTATCTCAGCAACCTGCTCCTTGAGCAATCAGTTCTTCTCTCAGCGGGGACAGGTACTGGGACTCAGCATCCTTGGCTGCTTCAAACTTCAGCATTTGCTTTGAGCTCTGCTAGCTATGCTTCTGTGTTGTTTTCACCCACTGGTTTCCAGTTTGCCGAGCTTGAGAATCTGCCTAGAAAGCTCACTACGTTAGTTGTGTTCCATTGGCTATGGAATCTTTCTTTTCTTCTTGAGACACACTCTTGTATTTCTGGCTTAAACTTGCTATGCAGCTGAAAGATGACATTGGATTCTGATCTGCCAGACTCCACATTCTGAGTGCTGGAATTACAGGCACATGCCACTCATTGACTTAATTGGTGTTGAAATATAAACCTAGGACTTGGTAGGGTCTTGCCATCCTACCAACTGAGCTACATCACCAGCCCTTGCCATAGCAATCCAGTACCAGCTTTGTTTGTGTAACATATATATCCTCTATCTCTCCTGACTCTGATAAACTGGAAAGTATTGCCTTTCCATCCAGTGCTTGGGGTCCTGCATATCTGTTAGAATATTCTCAGGATCTATAGTTGACTTGTTCTTTAAAGAATCTCCTATTACCCCAGTGTACTTACTTAATCATCATATTGAAGCTACTGCTGTTAAGATAGTGGCTCCTATATACCCAGAGGATTCCCCACCATGTAATAAGGATACATGCTCTACTATGTTCATAGCAGCCCTATTTATAATTGACGGATGCTGGAAAGAACCCAGGTATCCCTCAACAGAAGAGTGGATGCAAAAAATGTGGTATATCTACACAATGGAGTACTATTCAGCCATTAGAAACAATGAATTCATGAAATTCTTAGGCAAATGGATGGAGCTAGAGAACATCATACTAAGTGAGGTAACCCAGACTCAAAAGGTGAATCATGGTATGCACTCACTAATAAGTGGATATTAACCTAGAAAACTGGAATACCCAAAACATAATCCACACATCAAATGAGGTACAAGAAGAAAGGAGGAGTGGCCCCTTGTTCTGGAAAGACTCAGTGAAGCAGTATTCGGCAAAACCAGAACGGGGAAGTGGGAAGGGGTGGGTGGGAGGACAGGGGAAGAGAAGGGGGCTTACGGGACTTTCGGGGCTTGTGGGGCTAGAAAAGGGGAAATCATTTGAAATGTAAATAAAAAATTATATCGAATAAAAAAAAAGATAGTGGCTCCTTCTCTGGGTTCACACTTCCTTAGAATAGTTGGACATATGTTCTTATGTGTTTCATATTGGTGAAGAAGTGTCAGGTCCTGTCCTTAAGTCTGTCATGCTTCAGTATACCTAACTAAATAGAGTAACTTCATCAAGTAACAATAGCTTGGAATATGGGGTTGGTCTATTGGAATTGATTATGTTTGCAAACACTTCAAATGTCTGTGTCTATACTTCCATTGATAAATTCTTATTTCCACCATCTCTTGAAAATAGTCTATTTTCTTGCATGGAAAAGGTTAGCTGATGTTTATTCATATGTGTATTTACAACTAGATAGAGTCCCATCATGAGTTTTTGGTGGGGAGATCAAGGTTTTGTCTTGGTCTGTCAGGTGTTGCTTTATGTAGATCTGATTAACTGTTTCATGCCAGGTAGGTGTAGTGGCTATTCCTGGTTGTCAACTTGACTATATCTGGAATGAACTACAATCTAGAATTGGAAGGCTCACCTATTATCCTAATCTGGAGGCTCAGAGATATAAGTTTCTGACCTGGATCTTGGCATGGAGACCTTGAAGCATAGTGGCTATGAATTCCAGAAGATTAAGACAAGGAGATCTCTGAGTTCAAGATCATCTGGGATTAAAGGCATGGAGGCACATGTCTTTAATCTGGGCCACACCCTCTGCTGGAGACCCACACACCTTTAATCTGGGCCACACCCTCTGCTGGCGACCTACAGCCTTTAATCCGGGCTATACCCTCTGCTGGAGATCTATATAAGGACATTGGAAGAAGGAAGATTGACTCACTCTTCCTTGCCTGCTTGCCTAGTGGGGCTGAGCAACTGCTAGATCCTTGGACTGCCATCCACAGCTGCTGTGCCCATTTTTGGGGAGTTGGACTATAGACTGTAAGTCATCAACAAATTCCCTAACTATATAGAGACTGCCCATACATTCTATGACTCTAGAGAACCCGAACTAAGACAGCTTAAGACAAGTAAGAGGCTTAAGATAAAACTATTGGCTTAGTTCCAAATGTTGCTTTTCACTCATTTCTTCTATATCAAATTCCTTGAGTGCACATCTTTCAAAACATTTTATTCTGTCATTATCAACAACTTATCAATAACTACTTTACAAATAGTTAATAGTCAAAACCTGAGCAATTTCAGACCCATTTTGAAGATAAGTAAACTAAGATCTAGATATGTTTTGATTAGTTTGCATCCTGATCATTCATCATTCATGTTATTTGAAGTGGCTGAGAGTGAGTACAGAGAGTTATTTTGGATACTGGAATAGATGAGGGTTCAGGGACCATTCACTGGGGAACAGGAATGATTTCAGGGAGGTTAGATAAGAGGTAGACACACCTTAGTTTTGGATGGCATTGTTAGGGAACCAGGAGGCAAAATGAGAGGACAATATGTGAGTGTTAAATGCTACATCTGGGATGTCTGGGATGAAGCATCTCTTGTTCGGGTCTCACCTTTTACAATGTGATAGAGAAATCTGTGCCTGCAGGAGTTGGGGGTTGGGAGTGAGGAGCAGAAACACACTTATTTTCTTATTCAGCTCATCTTGGTTTTAGACCAAATCCTCCTTTTTATAACTGAAAGGAAAGTCAAGGAGGAACAAAATGGAAAGATATGGCTAGGTTTCTATTAAAGCAAGGGTGTTTATAAATATGACGGTATTTGGCCAAGTCTGCAAGTGGCTAAGACTACCTTGTCCATTGCATCTGATTTTGTCTCTGGCTATTAATCCTTCCTTTATGTCATACCACTGTTCTCCCTGTTTGGAGAAGGCAGGGATAACAACACATAGCAGGTTGGTGTTCCTGCTTCAGATCCTTACTAGACACATGCAGTCTTTCTGAAATCCACTTCATTTAGGGATAGGCAGAGATTCCTTTTATTTGCTTGGTCAAATGTCACCTTACAGGTGTCTGCCACAACAATCACAGAGACCCCCTTCACCCCTTCCCAGGAAACTTCTATCTTCTTGATTGCCTTGCACCCCCCTGCACCCCTCTGCAATGACACAAATATATACTGATTATTTTCTAGGACCATGTCTCTTTTGTTTAACTCTGACATGGTTAGTATGCATTGTATTTTATTATGACATTAAATTTTGGTGACTATTTTGTGACTTAATATAGAGTCTTTCTCCCCAAACTGTCCCCAGTTTTAAGGATCTTGTAGAGATGTAAATAACAGAAAATAGATAAACATAAAGGAGAAATGAGAAAACCAGTGAGAAAAGTAAAGTTTGTTGTAGTATTAAAGAAGACAAAAACATCAACTGCCTATTAACCAAACCAATGGACTCTAGTCTAAGGGAAAAAGAGCACACACAAGAGCATTCATCTAGTCCCATTAAGTCACAGCAGGATAATGTGGATTTGAATCCTGGTCTTTGTACTTATTAGATTATGCAAAATACCTTTTTTTTTTTAAAGATTCCGACTCCCCCCTCTTGTCAAATGGTTTCTGTTAGACTGTTATCCTCCGAGGGCTCAGATGGGGATTAAATGAGAACAGAATGAGTGTAGCTCCTGAGCCCAGGGTTGGGATCATTCCAAGAACTGCTGATCTGGGCAGGTGAGATGCCAGAAATGGGGAGCAGGATGAAGGGTGATGTGCACAGCTCTACTACAGACCATGCCAGCTGCTCCTTAGTCTTTTCCTGAAGCAACCAAGTTGTTGTTGGGAGATGCAGAGTCCCCCAAAGAACCCAATCTATTATGTTCTTAAGTGTTGTTAAATACTTTCAAAAAGGAAAAGTTTGCCAAACTTGCTTGCTCTCAGATCTCTTTGAAACATAAATGTCATATTCTAATCTGGGCTTGGGCGTGGTGCAAAAATGGGGTGGCGAACATTTATAGATGGAAGCAGAAACTGAGCTCTCATGTGGAATTCTTAAAACCCCTTCAACTAATCTGTTGTGCTTTACCCTGGTGTACGAAGGGGAACGGCCTGGAGAAATGAATGAGCTAGTCTAGGTGGGCGATAGTAAATAACAGCTGGCAGGAAAAAATCCTGAGGAAAATTAATTTTCCGCAGTGGAGGAGAGCAGGGGACATAGAACTATGCTGCTCTTGATCCTGATTTATAGCATGTCCCCACTTCACTTACAGTAATGAATCACTGGCTCTCCCTCCTCAGTCTGCTCCAGAGTTTGACTCCACAGATAGAGATGCAAGCACAGGAACTGTCTAGTTAGGAATTTTTCTTCCCTATGCCTCACTCCTGCTTTTTTCTCAACATTAAAAAAAATTACTAGAACATAATTGTTTAGTGATGAAAAATCTATTGTCATCAAAAGTAACATTTATACCAGTTCTAGTTTGCTTTCTGCTGCTGTGATAAAACGCTAAACAAAAATAGTTTGGATGAGGGAGAGATATTTTTTGGATTAAACATCCATGTCACAATATATCTTTGATGAAAGACAAGGGAAGAAGCTGGAGGCAGAAACCGAAACAGGACCATGGAGGAATGCTGCTTACGGGCTTGCTCACAAAGGCTTGCTCAGTCTGCTTTCTTGAACAATCCAGGACCACCTGCCCAAAGGTAAGACCACCAACAATGGGCTGGGTCCCAATCCTTCTACAACAACCATTAATCAAAAAAATTCCCCAGTCCACTTGCCTACAGGTCAATATGCCAAAAGCAGTTCTTCAGTTGAGGACCCTTGTCCCCAAAAGACTCTAGTTGGTATAAAGTTGACAAATGTTACTACTACTACTACTACTATTATTATTATTGTATTTGTCATAAGCTTAAAATATGTATTTTAACAGACAGAAATCATTTAAGTATTTTAATATTATGTTTTTAGAATGTGCTACTGGGTCATCATGTTTGCCAGGAAATTCCATGGACTCTTAGTCATAGTTTTCCTTTCTTTTATTTGCACCCCAGTTTGGTTAATGCTAGTATCTTCTTACCGAAACTTCCTCAGATCTCGTTGTTAAGACCAGAGGTTGCACTTTCAGTGTTCACGTCATTTCCCAGTGTTGTAGCATCTGACACTGTTGTCTGCTGCAGCCTTTCTTGTATGTGATACATCTTTCTTCATTGGTCTCCATAACAAACATTCTTATCATGTTCCCAACATTCTGAGACTCCTCAGGGTTAGCATTTCCTCTAGGCTCTGCCCAAAACTTATATAGCAACTGCCAGACAGGAGCCAGGAACAAGGCATATTGGGTGCTGGGGGGGGTGTGTCTGTCTGCCTGCCTGCCTGCCTGCCTGTCTGTCTGTCTGTCTGTTTGTCTCTGTCTCTTCCTCTCTCCCCACTTGTTTTCTTATTTCTCTCTCCTCTTTTTCTGTTCTTCTCTGTCCCCTTTCTTTGTCTGCCTCTACTCCCTTCCCCAAATCTCCTTGTCAGGTCCCAAAGACACTTCCTTTTATATGAGATCTGTCATATGGATAATACCTCAGAGGGACGTCTTAGCATTGGCCTGCTAAGGCACCCCCTCCCACTGTACCATACTGCATTTTATAAAGCGTATCACTCAGTATCCTCTGAGGCTTTTCTTTCACCTACACCTCCATATAACTTTCTCATTGTAGGTCTGTCTCTTCTCACTCTGAACTCTGCTTATCCTATGTCCCTATTCCAATATTGCTGCAATTACTATATTTACTATATCTTCAACTAATATTTCTTTTCTGGACTCACAGTTATTTACTGTTTCTAGGTGTTCAGCATTTAGACATTTTGTCTTCTATATTTCATCTTCCTTCTCTTGTTTTACTTTGAGATGCCATGAGGATGACAGGAGCATTCTAGATCGCCAAATCCTTTCTCTTCATCATCTCCCTGTTTCTATTGCCAAGACTCAAATTCAGTTCTCTGTTATCTTCTCTTTGGTCTACTGCTCTGGGGTCCTCTCTATTCCAGTCTTTTTTATTTTTATATCCATTTTTCTCATCTTGCATCAAAATGGCTTTATTTATATTTTAGTTATTGGCAATAGAAAGTATACACCCCATGTTGGCCCCAAACTTACTGTGTTGCAAAAGAGGCCCTTGAATTGAAGATGTTCCTACTTCTAATCACAAGAGCTGGGACCAAAGACAGGTGAACCACACCTGCTTTAAGCCATGCTGAGATTAAACACGGAACCTTGTGCTTGCTAAGCAAGCATACTGCCAGTTGAGCTATGTCCCAAGACTAACAGTGGCTTTTGCCATAACAAATGTTATTAAAGCACCTAAATTTAAAGCCACCCAATGACTTTTCAACAAGTATAATAATGGATGCCAGGAGCTGGAAGAATGAGGATTGGAGAATGGACAAGGGAAGCTGTGATGAGATTCTCTTAAATGATAGTGTGTTACACATTTCAAACTTTCGGAGGGAGCCTGATTTGTCTATTTCACCTTGTAATTCACGTATCAAACCCTTATGCTGTACACACACACACACACACACACACATACACACACACATGCACACACACACACACACACACACATGCACACACACACACACACACACGCACATGCACACGCACACGCACACGCACATGCACACACATTCACACACCATTTTACTTGTCAATTATGCATTACTAGAAAACAATTATAAGGCTGTTTGATGACTGCTCATTTTCCTGATAACCAAGTCCCAAGTTCAAAACACAAGTTTTAACAGACAGGGCACTGTTTGCTGTGCAGTACTTTCTCTTTTGCATTTCAGCTTAATTATTCATTTTGAAAGCTACTTACTATCATGTTTTTTTTGTTTTGTTTTGTTTTTTTGTTTGTTTGTTTTTCAAGACAGGGTTTCTCTGTGTAGCCCTGGCTGTCCTGGAACTCACTCTGTAGAGCAGGCTGGCTTCGAACTCAGAAATCTGCCTGCCTCTGCCTCCCAAGTTCTGGGATTAAAGGCGTCCGCCACTACCGCCCACTTACTATCATGCTTATTAGAGCACGTTACTTTTCCAAATCAGTGCGTCTCACTCTGATGTTCCCAGGCATGGTGCAGATTTCACAGTCTTCTATCTCTCAATTCTTGATGGCTTTTTATTTATTTATTTTCCTATTTTAGCCTGGTAAGCATCCAGCTTCCAGGTCGTCCACATCTCGAATGCTGTTTCTCAGGTGTGGTACATCCTGTTATGCACATTACCTTCCCTTCCTTTATCTGTGGATGCCTATGTTTCTACCTGCCAAGGTTTTCCTTCCTCTAAGAAACCTTCCTGAGGTGAAGTCCATCTTCTTCACAGCCCCATGCTTCCCTGTGTACTTGGTGCTACCCTTGGTTTTGTGAGTTTTCACAGCGTCATGTTCCCTGGCTTAGTGTCTATATTATTTGTGATAGAGTACGTATATCTTGCCTAGTGCACAATATATAGATGACACTCAAGTCTTGGAGCCCAAAGAGGATCCTCACACTAAAATAAATTAAAAGAGGAATAAAATTTATTTGTCGAGTTATAATTTACTTCTAAGCATATATGTCTACTGATATATTTTGAAAACAGAACTGTTACTCTTTTCAGGCAGAAGTTAGACGTTACACTCAGTTAAATGACACTTCTTTTCCTGGTTGGCAGTTTAATTGATTAACAGATTCAGTTTTTAAAAATTAATTTATTCACTTTACATCCCAATCACCCTCGTTCCTCCTCTCCTCCCAGTCTCACCCTTACAAATTCCTCCCTGCTCCATATTCTGGTTTCTTTTTAGATCCCATAAATCTTTCATCTTGTAGAAATCCCTCCTCCTTCTTCCCCTCCTTAACTCCTCAGAGAAATGAAAGTCCCCCTTGAGTATCACGTGACCCTGGGACGTCCAGTCACAGAAGGCCTAAGTACATCACATCTTCTCCTGAGGCAGGCATCTTCTCCAGGCAGTCCGTCCAGTCGGGGGAAGGGGATCCAATGGCAGGCAACAGAATCAAAGCTCTGCTCCAAGCAACCCACTCACAAAACCTTCAACCCAAAACTTGTCCTGCCTACAAGATGTGCTGGGATAAAAATGAAGATTGAAGGAGTGGCCAGCCAGTGACTGGCTCCACTTGAGAGACACATTCCATGTAAGAGAACCAATCCCTGACACTGTCAATAATAACCTGCTATGCTTGCAGACAGAAACTCATGGTTTTCAGAAAACAAAGTTCAAGACACAGCCTAATCTTACCTACAATGTCCTGTCCAGAGACTGGACTTGGGTGACAGCTGGAGGAGACACATGGTTATTGGGGAAATGTAACTTCCTCGTCAAGCTCTAGGTGCTGATTGCACAAGTGTGCTCCTTCTGTGGAGTGTTTCAATAACGTTTAGCCTCTGCACTACTCTCACTGCCCCCAGTACCCAGTGAAACTGGCAGTCACATTACCAAGGTAAAATTCTGACAGAATGGAAAAAAATGTAAAATGTTTGTATACATAATAGTTAAAAAAATTAACATTTGCACCAGTCATGTCATCTAAATAAATATTCCAATACGAAAAATATTAGCCCCGAAAGGCAAATATGCTTGATGTGAAAACAACCTTTCTTTTGGCAGCACTTACCAGGGTGGAGGTGGCAGTGTGAAAGCAGCTGAAATGTGGTTAAATTTGCTCATGCACAGTTTGTAAAATACCATCTTTTCGTATTACTTTAAAAAAAAAACCCACAGGAATAAAAATTATTGTACTAGAAATAAAAAGATTGAATTTTTGCAATGTTGTTTTGAATGTCTCCACTGTTGTAAAATATCTGCTGCATAATATTATTTAAAATAAATATGGGAGGATTCGGGGGGATGGGAAACGAATATGATCAAAATACATGCTATAGTTGTATGAAGTTTCAACTAAATATATTCAAAATGCATTTCATTTTTCCATCTTCCCCAATTATCAATAAATTATTATTTCCTTTGAATATATCTATACTATCTGTATCTCTCTCTTTATATATATATTTATATATATATTAAATATAATATATTTATATATAATATATCTATATCTGTGTATCTCTCTCTTTCTCTCTCTCTCTCTACCTATCTACAAGTGGATATCATTTACTAGATACTATTTGGACTATGTTTGATTAATCTTGTCATGTGAAAGTAGGATGAATGTTTTAATATCTGATTAAATGGGAAATTACATATTCTTACTATCTTAGTAGATACACTATGTAGATGAATGTCTAATTGGAAGAAATCTCTATCAACATTTTATTGTATCACTTTACAAGTATCTGTAGGTTATTGTATATTTCTAAGTGATTCTACGAAGTAACAAATCATTTATGATAAAGGCATTTAGTTTAAAAAAGACTCAAAATTTATTAAGGTTTAGAAAACATCTTAAAATTTTCTCCTCCCCCCACTACATTTAGGGCAAACATTGAAATCAAAGTATTATTCTCTCTGGAAGTAGTTATAAATTAAACTGCTGTCAAGAAACCTTAGAACATATTAGCTTTTAGGGAAAAACACTTCCAATTCATATTTGTATTTTAAGTAATATATTCTTACTATGACTCTAAAACCTGTCTAAACCACCATTAACATTTTAAAAGAAACTTCTCTAGTTCTTACCAAACAGAAATAAATAACATCTGACAACCGCATTAGGGAGCATAAACATAAAATTACCCGTTATTAAAAACTGAGCACATTTTTCTCGAAGAAATATATGACTCAGCTATAAAATAGTATGTTTGCCATTCACACTAATGTTTCTACATTATGTTCAATCTTCTAAAAAGCTGACATGGAAAATAATGGTGTAATAAACTAATTCATCATAATGGGCAAAAGAAACTGCTGGAATAAATTGTAATAACCTTTCAAAAACTAGCAGCTTTTAAAAGTATTAATTTCTACTCCAGATAATTGGAAAAGACACCTGGGTGGGTGGGCAATATTTTTTATAGGATTGCTCTGTCAGTAGCTTGAGATTGTCTCAGGACTCAGCACTGATCATTTAGCACTAAATGACAGCAAATCTTGTAAATGGGTCTTCCTAGATGGTGTTTGCCATAAATTACCAAACTGGACGCCCCTCAAGGTCAGCTGCACGAAAGGGCAGGTATGAAACGGCCTTTGTGGAGACCTAGAGCGGTCCTTGGGTTTCTCATAAATGGACAATAGTTATGTTGGCTGCCATAAAATCAACTTAATGGACTGACCACATAAATTACCATCAAACTTTGACAACACTCCTGTTTCGGAGAGAATAGACACATGCTTTTATTTCAAAGCTGGGGGAAATGGGTAACAATATGTTAGCATTTTTATTATAATCATAAATACTTTACCAGTGTTAAGTGGGGAATGAATTAATACCAGGAGCTACAATTTGTTTTACCTGATGCATTTAAAACAGTACCTTAGTGACACTGGCTTTCTGCCCATGTGTAGTTTCTAAGGAAAGTTCCATTGACCTGACAACCTTTCTCCTGAACACAAATAACTATACCTAATAATCTTAGCTTTCTAGTCTATTTTATCTATGTGGCCTATGAGGCTCGTGAGAAAAAGCTAGATGCCTGAATCCTCACTACTTCAACTAAGTCATTGATCTACCTGTCCTAGGCTTCTTATTTTCCATGTGCACAAGTAAAATAACTGTCACACTGAGCCATTGTGAAACCAATTGAATTAACATGAAGAAGAAGGCATCGTGAACTCCCCCATCTTGGGTAGCATACCATATCAAAGCATTTGTAAAGATAGGCTACTCTGTTTTTAATTCATAATTTACAAAACTCAGTTGGTAGAAAATATAACAGCTAAACTACGAAGCAGGAATTTTGATGTGAATGAAACACCACTATTTAGGTTAGTTTTCTTTGTCCATCTAATTCCTGACATCCTGCAACTGTAGTCATTAAAGGATATTGTGCTAGAATAAAGGTTAACTTCTCATATCACCAAGTTTTATGAGTATTCATTTTCTCTGAAAATGCAGGAATTTAACTGAATATTTTGCCAAAATAAATGATGCATTGAATAAAGGGATCTTCTAAGGTGGAACTTCCGATTATGACTACTATAAGTAATGTTTCAGTAACTATTGTAAAGAATTCTCCAAGTAAAGTGTACTTCCTAGTCAATCCCAGGCTTGCTGGTCTGTCTTTGTGCCACCCCCCCCATTTATTTCTTTCGTTCTGTTCCTATTGCCACTTCTGCCCAGAACCTCATCACCTTAGACCTGAATTATTGCAGTAGCTTTGTTGTTCTGGTCTCTGTCCACCAATCCATCCTGCCTTATCCTGCCAAATTAATCTTTTTAAAAGCATTACTTTAATTACGCTACTCCTCTGCTCAAAAAATTTCAATAACTGCCATTACATGGCCATGCCATTCCTTGGCCATGCCATTGCATGGGGGCCAAAGGCCAGAGTGTTTAGGGAGAATAAAGGCTGTGGTGTGTCTGACTCCATCTCCTTTCCAAATGTGTTTTCTGGAGTTTCCCTGCACAAAACCTCAGGACAAAGTTTTTTGTTGTCTCCCAACATGTAAAAGAACCTCTCTGGCCTGTGTCTTCAAGCTCTTCTCTGATGTAGGAAAGAATTTGTAAACCTTGTCAACCCAAAGCCCTCCTAGTCAGGAGCATGGAGCACTCTGTTTGTATTGTTGCTTGGTATTAAACTTTAATTTCTTTCACTAGTATACTGTTATAGAACTTTGTGTCATGTGATTGCTCACTAATTAATTTTTGCAAAGCTCTTGGAAGGCAGGGTTTTTGTGTTCTTATTTTCTGCCAATGACCCTGGCATGGAGTCAGGAAACAGCAGCAGCCATTACACACTTGTGCAATGAACGATTACACATGGCTGCCATAGGCCTCTTGTATGATCAGGATGGTAGCCATTGAGTTATGTCACATTGTAACTTCAGATGTTTCTTTCTTTCTTTTTTTGAAATGTTCGTTATAAGTAAGTACACTTCTTGAGTTCTTTGTATATATTAGATATTAGCCCTCTATCGAATTCAAGAAGTTAGACCCCAAGGAACCAAATAACCCTATTAAATGGGGTACAGAGCTAAACAAAGAATTTTCACCTGAAGAAATTCGGATGGCCGAGAAGCATCCGAACACTCCTCCACTGCTGGTGGGATTGCAAGATGGTGCAACCACTTTGGAAATCAGTCTGGCGGTTCCTCAGAAAACTGGGCATGACACTTCCTGAGGACCCTGTTATACCACTCCTGGGCATATACCTAGAGAATTCTTCAGCATGCAATAAGGACACATGCTCCACTATGTTCATAGCAGCCCTATTTGTAGTAGCCAGAAGCTGGAAAGAACCCAGGTGTCCTTCAACGGAGGAATGGATACAAAAAACATGGTATATTTACACAATGGAGTACTATTCAACCATTAGAAACAATGAATTCATGAAATTCTTAGACAAATGGATGGAGCTGGAGAACATCATACTAAGTGAGGTAACCCAGTCTCAAAAGATCAATTATGGTATGCACTCACTGATAAGTGGATATTAGCTTAGAAACTTTGAATACCCAAGACATAATCCACATATTAAATGATGTCCAAAAAGAATTGAGGAGTGGCCCCTGGTTCTTGAAATACTCAATGTAACAGTATAGGGGAATACCAGAACAAGGAAGTGGGAAGGGGTAGATGGAGGAACAGGGGGAGGGAAGGGGGCTTATGAGACTTGCTGGGAGTGGGGACCCAGAAAAGGGGAAATCATTTGAAATGTAAATAAAAAGATATATCAATAAAGGAAAAAAAAAAAAAGAAGGAACAAGGTATCTTAAATCTGAAAACTAAAAAAAAAAAAAAAAAAAAAAAAAAAAAAAGAAATGCTCAACATCATTAGTCATTAGGGAAATGCAAATCAAAACAACCACCCTGAGATTTCACTTCACACCAGTCAGAATGGCTAAGGTTAAAAACTCAGGAGACAGCAGGTGGTGGCGGGGGTGTGGGGAAAGAGGAACACTCCTCCACTGCTGGTGGGAGTGTAAGATGGTACAACCACTATGGAAATGAGTCTGGTGATCCCTCAGAAAACTGGGCATGACACTTCCGGAGGACCTGGCTATACCACTCCTGGGCATATACCTAGAGGATTCTCCTGCATGCAATAAAGACACATACTCCACTATGTTCATTGCAGCCTTATTTATAATAGCCAGAAGCTGGAAAAAACCCAGATGTCCCTCAATGGAGAAATGGATACAGAAAATGTGGTATATTATTTACACAATGGAATACTACTCAGCAATTAAAAACAATGAATTCATGAAATTTTTAAGCAAATGGTTGGAACTAGAAAATATCATCCTAAGTGAGGTAACCCAATCACAAAAGAATACACATAGAGTACATTCACTGATAAGTGGATATTAATTAGCCCAGAAGTCCTGAAAAACCCAAGACACAGTTAGCATATCAAATGACTCCCATGAAGAAGTAAGGAGAGGACTCTGATCCTGGATAGGCTTGATCCAGCATTGTAGGGGAGTACTAGGACAGAGAAAGGGAGGGGGGTGATTGGAGAATGGGTGGAGAGGAGAGGGCCTATGGGACATATGGGGAGGGGGGAACCGGGAAAGGTGAAAGCATTTCGAATATAAACAAAGAATTTAGAAAATAAATAAATAAATAAAGTAAGTACACTGTAGCTGTCTTCCCACACCAGAAGAAGGTGTCAGATCTCATTATGGATGGTTGTGAGCTACTACGTGGTTGCTGGGATTTGAACTCAGGACCTTCAGAAGAGCAGTCAATGCTCTTAACCACTGAGCCATCTCTCCAGCTCTTTTCAGATGTTTCAGATCAATAATTTATATTTATGAGACAGTTTCCCTGAGTTTAACAAACTTGATTTTATAGTTGTGGTTCTTTGTGAAACCATACAAGATGAAGCACAAGCTGAACTCATGGATTTGTAGCCTGAAAATCTAACTTTGAGCAAAATATGGGCAGCAATAAAATCAACAAAAACAAGTGTATAGTAATTGAATAAATAGTAACTTTGTGATAGTTTCCTGCTTCCACAAAACTCGTTCACTTCTAAATAAAACTGAAATCAATGGAAGAATAAAGCTGAAATCATTGAAGGAATAGATTAAGAGGAAAGGTAAGAATGTCTTTTTCTGAAGGCTTTATTTAGATTAAAATACTCTATAATAAACAGAATAACTGGTATAGATCAGCAAAAGCTTACTGGTCATCAGGGCTGTTCTTTATGAGGTATATTTTTTTGTATCCACCATTCAGTGTCCTTGAACGTTAACATTCTCTAAGGCAAATGGAACTCATATGAATTTCTAATTCATCTGGAAATGCTGGGATGAATGGACCCTTTGAGTTGTTTACTATGATGACAGATTTAAATCTCTGTGGGAATCTAGCCCAGCACCTGGCACATTCATAAATGGTAGCTATTATTAAGTACTGTTTTTGTTTTGGGTGTATCTCTTTTTACTCATTACCACCTGACTTACCAAAAAGTTCAAGGGTAAGGGTATTGGAGTTAAGTAGGCTTGCGTTGGCTTTATTATTCATTTGCTTTAGTATGTATTATTTCATTATTTATTAAAGTACCTAAGCCTCAATCTCCCTAGGTGTCTAAGATAGTGAACTATCTCCATGTAGTAATTGAACACACGGGTGTACACACACATACACACACACACACACACACACACACACACACACACACACACACAAAGACTAAGAATCAAAAAATCAAAGTGTCCAGCATTGTGCTTGCTAGTTTTAGGTCAGCTTGACATAGTTAAAGTCATTTTGGAAGAAGGAACCTCAGTTGAGGACATGACTCCCTCCACTAGCCTTGCCTATAAGCAAGCCTGTGGTACCTTTTCTTGATTGATAATTGATGTGATGGGCAAGTGGTCATCTCACTGTGGGTGGTACCATGCCTGCAGTAGTGGTCTTAGGTTTTATAGAAAAGCAAGCTGAGTAACTCATAAGGTGTAGGACAGTCAGCAGCACTCTTCCATAGCCTCTGCTTCAGTTCTTGCCTTGAGTTCCTGCCCTGATATCCCTCAGCAAGGAATATGACTTGAGAGTTGTAAGATGAAGTAATTCCACAGCCCCCGCCAAGTTGATTTTGGTCATGGTGTTTTACTACAGCAATAGAAACCCCACTAAGACAAGCACAGAACAGGAACCCCATGAGTAGCAAATATAATACCTGAGTATTTTTTGATAATGCTGTCCTACAGTGTATTAAAGACCCTATGCTTAGGAAGAACTTAAGTAAGGTCCAGAAACTTTTCTCCATTGTGTCTTACTTCTTTGCAATGGTACCATAAACTGGTATTGTAAACACCTTATTTTTTTTAAAGGGACAACAGTATTTGTATAGCTACAGTTTACAAAGCACCTTTGTAACTTGGGACTACATCCCAATATGCCCCGGATGAGTCACTTGCTGTCATCTTCCTGTAATCACCATCCTTGTGTCCCATTCTTTCATCGAGAGGCTTAATAAGTAATAATAATGATCAATGCCCTCGCCAAAGGAGGCTATTAAAGACCTAAATGAATTGCTGCTATCATAAGCTTGCATTTTTAGAAATACTTTACAGTCAGAATTGGACAGATGGAATTGAGCAAGCGATTGTAGAATCTCCCTCTCAGCGGTAGATCTCAGAAGCAGAGGCTCCTCTGGGCAGGCTTTTACAATAGACACATAAAGTGGCTTTCCTCACTTCTCTGATTTCAAAGATACTGCTGAAGGTATCCTTGAGGTTTCCTGTTCTCATGCAGGCTAATATATGGCTTTGTAAAACAATCTAGTAGCTGGCATCTGAAACAATGCATAAACAAAAGAGTACAAAGGAACAATGGTATCTCTCTTAAATCTGAATAAAATCTATAGGCTGTATCCCAAGTTTAATGCACTATTATCCTAATTCAGGAGGAATGTACTTAAATGCTAAGAAACAGAAAGAACCTCACAGTTTTCTGAGATTGAGATTTTTTTGTATCAGAATAACTGAAGTTTATACTTAAAAATTCAGTAAATATATTTCTTTCCCAACAGTATCTACAAGGTCAAAACCCAGACTGACACAGTAGAAGATCTTGGGGTTTTCCAGGCATGATGAGTGGCACATATGTAATACTAAAAACTATGTATTTACAGGTTCTGTTGCTCGTAATGTTCCAAATAGATAGTTTGCCAACCATTCCTTAAATGAGCATGCAATAGTCTTGTGTTCCAATATTTAATCCATGATTTAGATTGGTTAAACAATGAGTTAGATACAGAGCAATGAAAACAACTACAGATGTGTCTCATGACACTTAAAAAACACAAGTCTGTGGTCAAGCATCTTTGAAGTTGCAGTTAAGTTCTTCCTGTTCTGGGAGCTAAGGTATTGGGAGGATTTAGGGAGCCAGAACACAGGCAGGTCACTCCCTTTGAAAGACCTCATCTTTATTATAGTATGGTTAGCATTGTGATTTCGATGGCCTGCTCTCATTGACTTTTAAGTGGAACTCAAAGGAAAATCTGTTTTTCCATGATTTGTCATGGGAAGGGCACAGACTTGTGAGCATGACACCTGCTTCATAAAAGATTTTTTTTTACACCAAATAAAATAAAAATAGCAAGCTAGAGATCAGTCAGGGCTGCTAACTTTCCCTATTTGAATATCACTGGAGTATACTTGGATTTCGCTAACTGTAATAAAAGTCTACTTTTTGTGTCTTCTCTGCTGTTGAATTCTTGCCATAGAAGACCAATGGGCAGTTCTTAGTTTGTTGATTATGGCCATGTAGTTACATTTTAAAACATGAATTATCAAACAAACAAACCCCCACTAAATATTTTGGGTCTCTACTATTTAAGCACTGGTAACTGCATAGCATTGGATCAGCAATCATATTACTCATCACTATTTGTGCTCCCAGAATCTCTACACAGTGTGCTGTTTCTGTATCTTTGGTTCTTTTTTATGTTTATATCTTGACCATTGACTCCCATGAGTTTGAACCATTTGTAGTCTTCTTAACTGCATCAGTATTTATGTTTATCTTTGGCACAACTATTTGGTTGTTCTACTTTAAATCTGTCTCCTAACTGGAAAATATCATCCTAAGTGAGGTAACCCAATGCAATCACTGATAAGTGGATATTAATTAGCCCAGAATCTCTGAATACTCAAGACACAATTAGCATATCAAATGATTCCCATGAAGAAGGAAGGAGAGGGCCCTGGTTCTGGAAAGGCTTGATCCAGCATTGTAGGGGAGTACCAGGACAGAGAAATGAGAGGGGGGTGATTGGGGAATGGGTGGAGGGAAGAGGGCTTATGGGACATATGGGGAGGGAGGAACCGGGAAAGGGGAAATCATTTGGAATGTAAACAAAGAATATAGAAAAAAAAATCTGTCTCCCATTACCTTAATTAGTCTTAGGAGCAACCTGACAATATGAATAGCATTTTGTCTCTTATGTTTTTAATAGAATGTGTCTCCTCAAGACTCACGTGTTGAGGCTTGCTCTCAGTGGGTAGGTCTCATCACTTTGAAGTGCATAGATTCACTATGAAGTGCACTTTGAAGTGCTTGTAAGTTTTCAATCTACCATGACTAAATCCTTCAGTGAGTTAATGGCATGATATAGTTGTTGGAACATGTTGGAACGTAGAAGGTAGAACAGGCTGAAGAAAGTAGGTAGTGGAGCTACATCTTTAAATGACGCATCTTGTCCTGCACCCATCCTCCCATGCTTTGGTTTCTGCCTTCCATGAGCTGCTAAACATTTCCTCACCAAGTGCTTCTGCCATAGTAGTCTCCATAGACTTGTAAACATGGAGTCAACTGACCATGGTCCATAATCACCAAGACTGTGAGCCGAAACTCAAACTTTCTTGTTTGATTTTTTCAAGTTGTTTACTGCTAGTATCTGTCACAGTGATGAAAGCACATCAACACTCTTATTATCCCCACTCTTGGAGATGAGAAAATTATAGAATAGAATGTTTTACCATATAGACTTAACACCATCCACCAACTAGAAATTGGCTGATCATACATATCTACTTCAAATGTATTTGCTTTTAATTTGTTCATAGGAGAACTAAGACAAGTGAAGAGTTATTTGGGAATGTATTTTACCTAGGACAGACACCAAAGATAAAGGCTTTCTATAGTCAAAGAAATAATGGTAGGCTTCAGCGAGAAGGAAATGGGAATATTGAAATTAGGGAGTGGGGGGAGATTGACAATCATATTGTAGAATATTTTAAAAGCTCAAAAGAGCAGGGAAGACCTCATGCTTGAGGCCCATTGAGAGGTTCTGCATAGATACTTCTGTGCTCAGGAAAGCAATGACGAAGTGCCTTCAGAGTGCTGGTGACGCAGCAGGTGTGGCTGACCACATGTGGTTGGAAGTTTGGAAGGTTAGAAGGAGGTCCTCCGTACACATACCTACATTCAGACACGCCTCAGTTAGTCCAGAGAGGATTATCTGGCTAGTTGTTGTCTCATGGCCTCCCCTCACCTCTGGTTGTCCTGTTTTTCGAAGTGAGCACCTGGAAAATGATTATTGCAGTTAGATTTGTAAATCCTTTTCCTTAGTAGCTGTGTTTAAACACACACACACACACAGACATACACACACAGACACCCACACAAACAAACACACACCTATTTGTGGAAAAAGTCATACTCTTGATGGTATACAACATTTTCACCATGGTCATTTTAATTCTCTTTAAAAAAAACAATTTATTGATAAGAGGCATAAATCACAATGTGCAGTTTAACCCTAGAATACAATAAACAGTTACTCATTCTGCGTGACTGGAAAGTGAGGTTAAACATGGGAGACTCACACATGTACTCCGAATAATGTTCTTGAGCACAACTATGTTTCTTGTCTGAAGTCTGAGGCTTTGATGTGAACATGGCTAAATGTGTTCTCTTTAAAAATGCTACATTTCCTGCATCTCTGTGCTGACCTTTGTATGGGCACAGATGACATTCTACATCAATCACCCTTACCTTTGGCTACAGGCTACCAGGAAACTGAGGAATTTTCTAGATACAGAAAGAATGTTTGAATTTAAGACTAGAGTGTATGCGAGAGACTGCAAACAGGACAGGTATGGCTTAGATGCTATAGACTATGCCTGAACAGCCTTCTGAGGGTGACGACGATTATATCTGGTTACTACTTCAAGTCTCTATGACCTCTATATAGATTATGTAAAATTAACACATCATTATAGCTAACAGATAACAGTGATAGTGTACGCTAAGATCTAAAGTGGCCCAAAAATCTATCTTTATTTGAGTACATGATATTCAAATATATTTGAAACACAAGGTAAACACACATTCAGACAAACACAAGGACACACACACACACAGAAACACACACACACTACATTTATAAGTTCTTTTTGATTGTGCTTATTCTATTAATTGTGAGCTTTATAATATATTTTGTTCAGACTTACTTCCCATTCCCAACACTTTTCCCAGATCCACACGTCTTTCTCTACCCACCCTACTCTGTGTCCTGTTTTTACAAAATATCCTAAAAGACCAATTTAGGCTGCCCAAACACTTGGATGTGTGACCTTCCATTGGGGAGTGGTCAGCTTACCTGCCTATATTCTTAGCAAACACTGTCCTTCCTTTCCTAGCTGCTGACTAGGATAGTGATACTAGGAACCTACAGTTAAATACACATGTTGTTTTTAGAAAAGCCATCAGTCTAAAACACCAAACTATACACTTGAATAATATCGGCGATGGACCTTATTGAATTTATTCACTGATTAATATATTGTCATAAATGATTGACAATTCTTCTACTTGAGTTCTTGTAAACCCTCTGCCACACAGTTCCAGTGGAGGCTGGAACCCTAAAGAAATCAAAAGAGAAAACTTGAACTCAGTAACTTTGGGGCATGTCACATGTCCACTCTGCAAACGTAATAGCCAGGAAACTAGTCTTGGTGCTTGTGAGAAGCTGGCATACTCCCAGTCCTGCTGACCTCAGTAAGTAACAAAACAAAACTGCAGCTACACAGCGTCTCATTTTGTTTAATAAGCTAGAATTATTTCTCAAAGATCTCAGAGAAACAGAAATAATTATAATTACGAATAATTAAAATGCTAAACCGAAGAGGGCTCTCCACATTCATTGCACCATGAGCTGGTACCCGGAGGGCAACATCTTCAATTAGTTCAGTTTTACAACAAAAGATAAATGTGACAATCAGTGATTGCAGGTATTCAGTTCAAGTAAGAAAACAAGTTAATTCACTGTAAAATCACCTTCTCTCAACTAGTGGGTGCCCTACTCTCTTTGGTGTTCAAGGTCTGTTTTAATTCTAGAACATAGAAAAGCACCAGTTAGCAGAGAGAAGAATAATTCTGCAGTAGAAGCTGTGAGGAGATGCATGCCAGATCATCAGTTATTGCTACTGGGCAGTGGAGAAGGTAATCGATAACAGTGAGTGTGGCTTTGAAAAGCCAGCCCTGGGCTGGGAAGATGGCTGAGATGAAAGCATTTGCTGTGTAGACTCCAGAACCTGGGTTGGATCCCTGCAATGCACATACCCTGGACACAGTTGCATGGGACGCAGAGACAAGAGCATCTCCAGGATCTCACAGGTCAGTCAGCTCTGAGAACCTGGCTTTGTATCTCAGAGTGAACCTGTCTCAAACCAGGAGGAAGGTGAGGACAAACATGGCGGGCTGTCCCCTTGCTTCCTCAGGCATATCATATAGCACATGTGTGCCTGCGCACACATGTACACGTGGCACACACCTATTAGATAAAAAGTTCTTTTAAGTATATTTCATAAATTATATGAATATATTTGCTTAATTCATAACCTGTCTTTGATGCTTCAAAGCTAGATCTTGCTATGCAGTCCAGGGTGACTAGCTTCAAAATAATAATCTTGCCACCTCTACTCAAAAATTCACCTCAACTCTGATATTCTAATAACCATGTTTTGCACTATAGCATTTATAGTGAGTTAATGCTAGATGGCTGATTAAGTGAATTTTTAAGAACTAATAAAGTAGAAAAAACTACATACAGATATATTTATATAGCCTCTCAGATATAACCTTAGAGCTATCTATGTATGCCTACATTTTATTAAATTAAGTGGTTTTTTTGTGTGTGCTATTCCTCATTATTCTTCAATTGTAATAAAATTTTCTTTAAAAATTTAAATCATAAATTATTTTGATTTTTTTTGTTTTTTTTTCAAGACAGGGTTTCTCTGTATAGCCCTGGCTGTCCTGGAACTCACTCTGTAGACCAGGTTGGCCTCGAACTCAGAAATCTGTGTGCTTCTACCTCCCAAGTGCTGGGATTAAAGGCGTGCACCACCACCGCCCGGCTATTGATTTTTTTATTCAGAACTTTCTGTAAATGTATATATGCACACTGACTTTTAGCAAAATGCATCCATTTCCTTTTTGTAGTATTAAATGGTTTTATTACTGCAATTTTTCTTAGTTATAATGGGACCAAAATAAATTTTCAGTCATAAGCACATTAGCAAGTAGAAAATGAATGTTTGCATCAAAGACTCCAGTAAACATATGTCTTCATTCAGAGTCAATATATAATTTGGCCACCATGACCCTGCAAAACTGTCATTTACTGGATGACACATTGAAGAGATACCTTAACCATTCTCTTAGCAGAGGAAAAACTCTTCAGATATGTGGTGTCAGTGGCTTCAGAACAATAAACTTACATACAATTGGCTAAAGTTTGTGGCTACTGAGTCCACCATTTTGAAACTAATTAGTTTATAAAAATATCCAAAGAAGGGCTGTCCAATGTAATAGCAAATGGTTCAGAATCAATTTATCCTTTGTTGATTTCACCTGTTCACACACAGTTTACTTTAAGTGTGACTTGGGGTCTTTAGCACATCTATTGTGTAAGAGAGTCAAATGCTGACGAGCCCTTTATGCACTATTTAGGATATATACTAGAACACTGTAGGCAGTCTGTGGCTAAGAAGAAAACTATGTTGACTACCAAGGTTGTGAGCTTTAGAATTAATTTTGTCTTAATACATTGAGAGGACCTGCTGGCCTTAGCAAATGATTTTTAACAACAGTATAACCAGAAAATATTTTTCAGGACATTGCAATGTTTTGTTTGTTTTTGGTAGGGCCTTTCCTGGAGTGTAATCAATACACCCAGTGTGACTCCATTGAAGAAAACTGATTCAGCATTTCCTGGCATTTATCAATTGCAAATAGCTACTTGGCCAGGGCTCTGACCTTGTGCCCACTTTCTCTTTTTCACCCTGGGATTTTGTCTAGTGTGAGCTTGAACAAATTTTAAATTTAAGTTATGTACACAAACAGTAGATTTACATACTTGGGAAGTAGGAGTATGCAAGCCATGAGGCAGAACAAGTTTCCTGGTCAATAAACTCTGAGGATCATCTAAACCACTCCAGTAGCCAGCTGGAAGGGGTTTCCTGATGCACTCAACCACAGTCCATACTGTGTTGAGAATAAAAGTCTGGGAAGCTGTGTGCACCTGGCCGTTTATTGGTACTGTTTATTAGGTTCTGAATATGACCAGGGTTCTGAGTTAAATAAATATTAATGCGGTCATATTAGGACTATTTTCTAGATGAGTGGGTCAAAGCTTAGAGAAGCTGAGGTATTGCTTTTATCTCTAGAAATCAGCAAGGTGTAGAGGTAGGAGTCAAAATCTCACTCCAGAGATTCCCCCGTCTCTACATCAGAGGCTGGGCGAGCACTCTTAATGGTAGGATGCTAAGAACTAACATCAGGACCTCTTCCATGTCTGTAGGCTCCTCTACTGCAAAATGTTTCTCCCTCGCTATAAAGGAGAACAAAGGTAGCCCATTGGTTTTGAGCATTAGCAACTAAGATTCAATACTACAATAATCTTAGTATTCTCTAGTTTTAGTTCAATTTCTGTTGCCATTATAATACACATCAAAAACAAGTTGCAGAGGAATGAGTTTATTTCATTTCACAGGTTATAGCCCATCAATGAAGGAAGTCAAAACAGGGACTCAACTGAACCTGATTGCAGGGACTGAAGAAGAGATTGTAGAGAAATGTTGCCTACTGGCTTGCTTCCAGGCCCACATTTAGTTTCTTTTCTTATAGCTTCCAGGACCTTGTGGGCTTGGAAATCGCACATCATTCAGTAATCAGTAAGATGCCACACAGACATGTCCATAGAGTAATCTCAGTTGAGATTCTTTTTTTTCTAGGTATTTCAAGTTGACAAGCATCAAGATTAGCCACCACACATCTACTCCTTATCAAATTCCACCTACAAACACATCACTTAAACCTTTCCTTGTTTCCAAGATCTCATGTTAATATCATCATACAAAACACTCATATAAGAATTTCAATAATTTAAAAGCTCTATGTTCTCTTAAGAATTCTGATACAGGGATTGGACCGTGGTGGTTTGAAGGAGCAATGTCCCCTGGAAAGCTCACGTATGTGAACCTTTGATTTGCACTTGGTGGTGCTGTTTGGGGGGTGATGTGGAAGCTTTGTGAGTTTAATTATGGTCACATTCTATATCTAGTTTGCTCTCTCTGCTTTGGGTTTGCAGTTGAAGATATGATCTCTGAGCTTCCTGAGCCTGTCTCCATGTCTGCTGCTTGCTGCCAAGCCTCTGCTGCCATGATTGACTCTTATTCCCAAGGAACAGAAAGACAAAATAAAAGCTTTCTTCCCTGAGTTGCTTTTGATCACAGTAATTTTTACCACAGTAACTGAAAAATAACACGTATGCCTTTTCCTGCCAGATTCAGCAGACTTTTCTAATATTTTACTAAAACCCAAATCTTTACAGTTGGGGGAGGAGCATTTGTTCTCATCATTCTCTGGAAGTAGTTAACACTTTTGCACAATCCATACCTCTACCAATAACACTTAGGGGATATTAATTGAGAGCAGGCAGCAGTCAAATGGCTGGAATCTTTCTCTTTGTCACTTGGACTGTTCTGTGGCATTGCAGGGTATTTTTGAACTGTACTGAATTTCAAAGACCTCAGATACCATCCATTTTTGTTGCTTCCCTTTGTTCCCTCTACTTTCTGTTTCCCTCTTTGCACAGAATGTGGATAGCAGGTAGAAATTACCCTCCTAAGTAGAGAAGAGCTTATTCTGTTGAGGTCAAAGACAGTAAGTTATTGATTTTCAGCTTAGTATTTCAAATATCAACCATTGTCTCAACTCTGGACATCCTTAGAAGATCCAGATTATTGGAACGATAGCAGAGGAACTGCAATAGGGGACCACTGACATGCAGGCATACCTGTCTTAGTAATTTTGTTAAGGTCTTTACCATCTGTCCTCTCATTCTTTCCTGGCTACCATCTTACTAGAGGGTATAAGATTTTTAAATGACTGTGATGAGACATTTATGGAAAGCATAGGTTGAAATTTTAATTCCGTACTTCTTGGAGAGACGGTGTTATTGGCTGCAACAGATGTTCCAAACAGATAAAGGAGTGGTCACTTTCTATAATATTATACAGAGCCTACTGATAGGCAACAGCCAGGTGTACCACCAACATGCTATTGTAAGTGTTAGACAGTCCATTTGGAAGAGAGTCAAGGCTAGTTTTATTTTGCACCAAATTAGGGTTATGACAAGTAAAATTGGTATTTCTTTGGGGAGACAGGATTTCAGAGTCTATCAGAACCTAGTAAAATGTAGATGAAGCTGACTGTGGTGACCTGCAGTGAGATCAGGCATTTTGTGTTCTTTAGTGTTTGCTTTGGAATGTTAAGCAGGTTGGATTCTTTTTCAAAAGAAAACATTACATTCAGAACATTCTCCCATGAAAGCGCTCTTTGACAAAGTGTCATTTTTTGATATATTAGTACATGTCTGCCTACATTTTATATTCAAAGACAGCAAGCAATGTTTGAACAACTTTTGACAAGCCCAGGGAATTAAAGCACCATAGAGGCGATTCTTTTAATGCGGTTCTATAGCCCGTTTTGATTTCTATGATGTACTTTAGGGCAAGCTATGGCATTTTCAATTACGTCAACTTATGTTTGAAAAAGTACAGAGCAATTAGAGGTGAATAACAAGAATGGCAAAGTCACCTCAGCAGCAAAATAAGTTTTAAACACACAATTCTTATATCTGTTGAGCAAGGAAGCCATAGACATGATATGAATGAATGAATGCATGAACTATAAATAAGTAGAAAAATAAGTCAAAGATGCTTTTAATAAAACGTTCAGGGAATCAGGACCTTCATTGACCTTTTAAATACAGTACCTACTAAAGTATACATTGTCCTTTATTGGAGACACAATTTATTCCTACTAGAAGGAAACTCACATGTACCCCAAGCCAGCACTTACAGGGTATATCTCTCCTCTGTCCTCCTTTGGTGAGCCTCTAGAATGCACATCCTGATTACCTCCCAGAATCATCTGTCTGCATGTCATCTTTCCTTGCTCATCCATACTCCTTGCTTCCTCTCACCCCTTGACGATGGCAGACTCTTTCTCCACCCAGCTCAGTCAGCTGATCTGCAGATGGCTTTTCGCTTGTTTGGTGACAGCTGGATGTCACTTGCTTTCCCAAAGGTTTCTCTGCCTATTATTTTATCTAATGTCCCTTCTGTATATCTTCACTATTCAGTCTTGTTCACAAAGTCCCTGGAATATCATGACATGATTGGTTCTTTTCAAGGACACACCCCCAACAGACCCACAAAACTCCGTGATGGCTGATGATTTTGATCTTTCCTGTATTGTTTGGAACAGTTCTTGGGTTATTTCAAACACTTTGTTATGAGGACTAATAAACCATCAGAGGAGATGTTTATGAATGAGATGCGCTTTTCTATTTTTTTTTTCCTTTTCCGTGATAGTGCAGACAGCTAAATATAACATTAGGAAGTAGATTACTTTGGTTTTCACGTATTAACATTCCCGTTTGTCTATTTCATTTAGCTAGCAATATGTTTCACATTTTAGTCCATGAGCATTCTCATAGCCACGCCCATCTTCAAAGAAAATCTCAAGAGGGTTGATGTGAGCATGAAGGGTGTCACTACAGAACCCCATGCTTGGGATTGAGTTTAACATACACAGTGGAGACCACAGGGCAGATAAAAAGGACCAGAAAAAATTTACAGAAATGAAAGTCTAACACCTGAAGTTGCTGAAGATCTTTAAATTGTCAAGTCATTATAGTCTGATAATGTTTCCATGAGTCCTGTGACTAAAAAAGGAGAAAATGTGCATCAATTACTATGTCAAGGAAATGGAACTGGAGAATAGATAGTTGTATGCAGTGTTACCAGATGATGATGAGCTATAGTAATCAATATTCTCTTGAAAGGGTCTCAAATCTAATGAGGCAGCTGTGGATAACTAAATTATGACCGTGACAAATTCAAGGGATCATCAGTTCAGGGCCCTTAGCATTGAAAATTCAAATAAGCAGTCATATTGGGGTTGCATTAGCTGACCTCTGCAGACCACTTCTGAAATACAGAAGACATTAGTAAGTAGGCCCAAAATAACATCATAGCCTAAAAACTTCTGCGTTTCACTGATGTCTGGGGTGAGGGGGAGGGTGGCTGTGGGGGTGGGGATGGGTGGGAAATACTTGATGGAGGTTAGTACAATCCTTACTTTTAAACTTATCTTAGAAGTGCTTTCCTTAAGTCACAACTAAAAGTGCAGTGAGCTTGTGGAATGTTATCCTCTGCAGTATAAAGTAACTTAAAAACAGCTTTTTATCTGCACATACATTACTTAACACAGCTGCTCGTAGATTGGTGCTGCAAGGATGGATTGCTCTATAGAGAGGAGATTCATTTTTCCTGTGCTTTTAGTCTTCAGTGTTTGTTTCTTAAACAATCCTCCTGTTTGGAAACACACCAACACACCGTGATATTGTTCCAGGAACACACAGAGGTCCGTTTGCATTTGCCCTTTTCTGGGCTTCCTGGGGCCATCGTGTGGCCTGGAGTGTGATGCTGGTAGTCACAGTGAATGGATTGTCAGAGAGTGGGTAGGCCTCACTGAGGAGCTGCCTTTGCAGTTTTTACTTGCATCTAAAGGATTGTCTAGACCACCACCCTTCCTTTCCAAATGTTCCTGACAGTGATTCTCATTTCAAATGGACTCTGTGGAATCTGAACTTCCCATACTTTTTCTGGCAATACAACTCTTATCAGATCAGCAGAGACAATATGAAAACATCTGTCACAGTCATTTCAAATGTCTCTCAACTATCATATTAAACATACGTGATCAATGGTTGTAACACAGCCTCTGAGGAGAGACTTCTTTCCTTTCTTCTTCTTTTTCTAATAGCCAGAAGCTAGAAACAACCCACATGTCCTTCAAAAGAGGAATGAATAGAGAAAATGTGGTACATTTACACAATGGAGTACTACTCAGCTATTAAAAACAATGAATTCATGAAATTCTTAGGCAAATGGATGGAACTAGAAAATATCTTTCTGAGTGAGGTAACCCAATCACAAAAGAGCACACATGGTATGTACTCACTGATAAGTGGATATTAGCCCCAAATTGCAGAATAACAAGATACAATTCACAGATCACATGAAGCTCAAAAAGGAAGACCAAAGTGTTGGTGTTTCGTTTTTCTGAGAAAGGGAAGAAAATACACACAGGAGCAATTGTGGAAATAAAGTGCAGATCAGAGACCCAAGGAAAGGCCACCCAGAGACTGTCCTACCTGGGGATTCATCCTATAAACAGTCATCAAACCCTGACACTATTGTGGATGCCAAGATACGCTTATTGAAAGGAGCCTGATATGGCTGCCTCCCTGTCAGAACCTTATAAATACAGACGGGGATGCTAGCATCTAACCATTAGACTGAGTGGGGGGGGGTCTCCAATGCAGGAGTCAGAGAAAGGACTGGGGGAGCTGAAGGGGTTGCAACCTCATAGGAAGAACAACAATATTAACCAATCAGACCCCCTAGAGCTCCCAGGAACTAAGCCATCAACTAAAGGGTACACATGGCTCCAGCTGCTCTTGTAGCAAACAAGTGTCTTGTCGGGCATCAATGGGAGGAGAGGTCTTTGGTCCTATGGAGGCTCGATAGAAGACCTAGCATAGGGAAATTGTGGGAGGGAGGGTGGGAATCGGTTGGTTGGGGGAGTATCCTTATGGAGGCAGTGGGAGGAAGAATGGGATAGGGTTTTTCTGGGACAGGGAGAAACCAGGAAGGGGAATAACATTTGAAATGTAGATAAAGAATATATTCAATTAAAAACAATAACAAAAACAACTAACAACAACAACAAAAATCAGGGAAACATTTAATTTGGAAGTTTGTAGCTCAAGCCATTGACCCTATCACTTGAGAGGCTGAAGAGTCTCTGAGTTTGGGCCCAGAATATAGTTGACATTTTTTCTTTTTAAATATTGAATTGAATATTTAAATATTAAACATTGAACAAATATTATTGTTTGAACAAAAAGAGAAATAAATTTGGGAGTTTGGGAGGTAGACAAAAGTGAAGAGAAAGGTTTAAATGAATGTGTCTGGACAAAGGACACACATACCTGAGGCTGGTGACAGCAGGGAGGACCTTCTCTGTTTGAGTGAAACCCTAGAGAAAGGTCAGAGTGGGAAGGGCCTTGTTTCAGGAAGGATTTTTTTTTAAAAAGATAGCAAATGCTCTTGAGCATGTAAATTAGAGAATTTGTAAAAGAAAGCCTTGTGTACCATGTGCAAAAACTTAGTTTTTATTTTTATATTCAATCAGAACCAAGAGAACAGTTTTGAAAGAGCTAATATTGCTTTCCATTCACGCAGAGCATTCTGTGGAGATGCACGCCTACTCACAGGTATAGACAACATTCAATCAGACTCCACAGGGAAGAAGATGAAATGAGTTAGATTGGCACCAAAGTCACCACCAAATGCCTACTTCAGGCACAGGATGAAACAGCTCCCCTCACCCATGCCAAGCCCCAAAGCAAGGAAAGATAGAATTTTTGAACATATATAGGTTTTTCTCAAAGCACTGAAAAGCCTATTTATAACATGCACTGCAAACCCATTTTTGTATCTTGTATACCTGCTCTTTTCTGTGTTTTTTACTTACATGATCGGTATTCTCAAGAAGCCTTGGCTTCCCAGGTGAATCTCCCATGCCTTTAGAGTTGAGAATTCTGTTCCCAAACCACCCAGTATTCTGCAGTCCAGTGACAGCCTCCCATTTGTAGCCATTTGTACAACCAAAGTTCTTTCCCAAGAGCCTGAAACTTGGCATGTGTTTTTCTATCCAATGTCCATTTCTAATTCTCGCACCTTTGGTTACAGACCATATGTAATGGCCATATTTAAGGAGGCAAATATATATCATAATCTTGCTTACATTTTTATGTGAAAGAATAACACTAGAAATATCTAGAAATAGAAACACATGTCTTGATATCCAGATAATTTCCTTTTTGAATTCTTTGTAGTTCAGAATTAATCTATGATCATATAGTGAGGAGGTATTAAAGTCACTCAGGGATTTCTAAAATTGGGGTATTTCTAAAGTGTGTGTAGTTCTCAGGTAGGTCTCGAGTAGATTTAAGCACTCTGTGGCCATTGATGCAGGGCCAAATGCATCTTAGCTAAAGTTAGCAGCTAAAGTAACCTTCAAAGGAATGGGGCAGAAGATTTTACTGTGTTTTAACCACATTTGTAGCTCTCTCTGCTACTATCTTCTTAGGGTATCAAGAACAAAACAAATACCAAGGCCTTGACTCAGAACTGTGCATCTAGAACTTACCTTGCCAGCAAAAGACTTAGTTCTGAGAGGGCTTCTGCTGTAAAGGGAGTCTCTCTTTGGTAAGAGCTGCTTGATACTTGAAAGTCTGTACTTATTTGCCATTTGAAGTTATAACCATGCAAAAAAAGCAGCAACCTGAGAACTTATATTTGCCATGATCCATGGGATATGCACAAACTGAAGTGATGCTTGCCTGTAGCTAGCCTAAGTCACACATTTGTGCACTTATGCTGGAGTTAAAAAATGTGCAAAACCTTGCTCCAAATAAGAAAAAAATGGAATAACTCCTGTTGGTCTCTAGCTTCACCAATGTCTGTAACAGTAATCTATTTACCATAATTACTTATTCACTGACACATTGAAAAAAAATACTTATCCTGACTTTTAAAAAACGTTATTTAAGTATATAATGGGAGGCAGGTGGTACAAATGTCTGACATAGTTATTTAGATTTTGGATTTTATATGCACGAACATAGGTTACCCCAAAACAATAACAGAAAATGAGGTTTAGCTGTAAAACCACTAAAGACCAATTTACTTTACTATATTTCCTATAGAAATGTGTATGGATTTTTAGACCAGGAAAAGTGGTACATTCCTAAAAGTGGGCCATTTAAAAAGTGTCCCACTTTTAAATATGCAAGTAGGTCTCCAATTTGGTATATTTATTTTGGAAGTTTATGCTCAAGGACTTGGCTGGAAGAGTTAGTAATCTATGTACTAACCAACCTTGCACATGGCTGATAAGAGTGATGGATGCCGCAAACAAGGAAAATTATCATGAAATAAAACAAGATCTCCCTAATTTCCTATGCAGGAAGAAATTAGAATTTTAATTTGCCCCCAAAGACAGGAGAGAAAATGGTGTCAAGAGGCAGTGGAAGAGCTGCCTTCCCCCTGTGGTGTAGCAGTTTCTTCAGACATGGAAACATTGGGAAGCTCCTTAAAACTGAAGTAGATAACTCAATATAGGTTCAGGGAATCCCTGAAACTCTCCAGATTCCTGAGGCTTCTCCCTCTCCAAAAGTGGATGATCAGGTAAGACTTCAGAGAGTCATTTTCAGGTAAGAGAAGCTGAGAGACTTTTAGACAAGACCAACTGAAAAAGGGGAGGGAGAGAGGGGGCAGGGAGGAAAGGAGGAGGAAAATGACAAAGGCAAAGATGATGACAAAGAAGGTGAAGAAGAAGGTGAAGATGAAGGAGGAAAAGGAGGAGGAGGAAGAGGAGGAGGAGGAAGAGGAGGAGGAGGAAGAGGAGGAGGAAGAAGAGGGAGGAGGAGGAGGAGGAGGAGGAGGAGGGGGAGGAGAAGGAGAGGAGGAGATACTTGGAAATAGCTTCAACTGTGTATCCTGAAAGAAGCCAAGAGAAGCCAAACTCCTAGCCAAGCTGAACTGCCTGGAGAGGTTCAGACCAACTGACTACTGGGAAAGGACATCTCACAGTCTGTTGACTGCCTGCAGGATGGACAGTATGCTTCAGGCTTCCAGCTTTTGTCAATTGTCATCCACAGTGGCTGGGCTTTGGTGATGCAGATGGTTTTGAGTCATTTCTCTGCTGTAAGTTACCCCTCATCCATACGTTTGTAACCCCAATACAATTCATTGGTTCAACAAGTTGGAATTTGGTTGTGTGTTGGTACTTTGGTTTGGTTCTGGTTCCACACCATCTGTCCGAGATTAGTGTCACATTCTTACTACTATAAGAAGGTTCTGAAACTACCCAGCATGTGCTCCCAGGAACACCAAGAGGGTAATCCTATGTCACAAATGAGTACATTTTTACTTTTCTTTTTGTAATTTTTATTACGTCTCTGTGTGTGTCTGTGTGTACACACACATGGATGCCACAGCATATGTGTGGAGATCAGAGGATAACTTGTGGGAGTCCTATCTTTCCATCTTGTGGGGTCTGGGGAATCTGACATGCATCCTTATGGCTTGGTATCAAGTGTCCTAACCAGTTCTTTAATATATTTTAATATCCTCTTCACCCTAAATATGATGAAATCTTAGAAAGATAAGGCTTAGGAAAAATATTGTCGAACAATATATATCAAGACTTCTTGTGTGCTAATAATTTTGGTTTTTACATAAGACTGTCTTTCAAAATGATTATTCCATGTGTATGGACGATTTTCCTTCACATATCTTTGCACCATATATGTGCAGTATCTTAGCAGACCAGAAGAGGGTGTCACATTTCCTAGGATTGAAGACCATGAGATACCATGTGGCTTCTGGGAATCAAACCATAGCTCTCTGGAAGAGTAACCAGTGCTCTTAACTGTGAAGCTATTTCTCCAGCCCAGAGACTCTCGAGCTTTTTAGAGAAGTTGAAGAATGGCCTTTAGAGAATGAAGTTGATTGATGCCTTTCTACAAAATGCTGCAGCCAACAAGAATCTTTTTTGCATTTTTTTGAAAAAGAACCATTATTTACAAAGCATGTGACAAGCTATTTGGCAGTATGCATTTCTTTTGTTTTATGTATTTGCCAACTCCATACCAGGAACTGTGTGAGTGACTTAGACAATGGCTTGGACATTGAGTGTGGACATGTCTGGGAGCCTGTCTACCCATGACTCTTCACAAAAGCATCATAAATCAGGAATGGAAACCCAGTGAAAAACATTTATTTGTTTGTTTTCCTCCTTATTTGCTGAAGTATGCAACTGTATTTGGGTTATAAATAAATGAATACTGTTCAGACCTCATACTCACTAGCTTTTGCTACTACTGATATTCATTGGTTTACTGAGATGTCAGCATATGCCAAATAGCAAACACATAATATATAATCAAATAATTCTCAAACTCTATGCAATCGGGGCATTGTCATCTCCATTTTGGGACTGATAGTATTCTAATTAGGAAAAGGAATTAAGTAATATAGGAAAGCCTAGTAATTTCCAGAAGGTAGAAAAAATGTTAAGTGAATACTGCTGTTATGTCAAATACTAGCTTGTTTAGTAATCCTGCTCTATCCACAGTCAAATAGTTTTCTTTGATTTTGACCCAGGTCTCACCCAGACCCTGCATCTCTCCTTGAGTTTAGAGTTCTGGTTTGCAAGTCTTGTTCCCATCCTTCAGTCTCATCAATACATCTCTCTCTTGATTTCTTAGTCAGTGGGAGCTACCATCATGTATTGTCATGGATCTGGTAACTTTTTTTTCTCATTTTCTTAGAGGTTGAAAAGATCCAGATCAGGGTACTAGCATGGTCAAATCCTTATGACCATTCTCTTCTTGGTTTACAGACTGCCAGCTATTCTTAGGGTACTCATATGCATATATCCTCAGTTAGGTTCATAGGTAGACATCCCTTCCTCCTTCTCTCCCTCCCTCCTACTTCCCTCTCACTCCTTCTCCCTCCTCTCAATCTCACCCCTCTTTTCTCATTTCCTTCCCTACCTCTCATCCCTTTCCTCCTCCTTCACTCCTTCCTCCTTCTCCTCCTTTTTTCCTGTCTTCTGCCTTCTCTACCTAAATTATCTCATAAAATTTCAGTCTCCAGAAACAGTCAAACTTGGAGATGTAGCACTTTGACATATGATTTTGTAATTCAGTATATACCTGATATAACAACACAATTTATCACACGTCACAGATCACATGACTCACTGACACATCTGAAGGAACAATTCTTTGCCACCCTTTGTTTGCTGAAGTGTTTCAACTTTAAATGTTTTGAGGATTGATATGCAAATCTAGGTCCAATGTGAACTGGATTGGAAGCACTGTTAGAACTCTCAGTTAACAAGTCATTCTGCTGATGGGTTTTTCTCAAGAAAAAATTTTGGGAGTTGCTAGATTTTTTTTTCACAGCATTCATTCTTGCCACCCCATTAACGATTAGTGACAGCACTGCATGGATGACGACAGACTTAGAATCATACACACAAACATTTTTACCCATGTGACTTGGAAAGCATTTGAAATTCATGCAATATATGCATAAAATTATTGCCTTCCTCTGTCCATTGAATCTTTGATATACAACATTTTCCAAGGAGAAAATTATAGATACTACATAAAGTTGAAGTGTCTCTAATATATACTTGTACAAATAACTTTTCATGTAATATTTTCCTACCTGCAATTCTGCTGAGAATGTTTGTGAACGTGTGTGCACATGTGTGTGTGCTGACACGTGTATGTATGTGTGTGTATACTTATGTGTATGTGTTGCTTCATTGTTTCTATTGTGGAGAGGTTTTTAAAATGAGCTTTATTTGCTTTACATCTTAAAGTAAAATAGTGAGTTTTATTTTATAGAGCTCCCAATATAAAAATAAGATTGTAAACGCGAGGCCACTGTTTAAAACAAATTCAAAGCAGGCATGTCATTTGCATTAAAGTACCTATAGGATGTTCTTGGAAATGATATGCCAAGTTATCATTGTTAAATTTCATATTATTTATGAGGATAAAATATAAATTATTTAGGCATGCTCCCCCTAAATTGCTAATAGGCACACATTTAGGCAATATGCATAATTTCAGTAATTCAGTGTGTAACAGATGTTTTTACTAAGTGACTAAAAAAGTAATTATTTTCAATATTTTTCAATATTTCTTTCATTTGCTGTTGCTGGGGAAAACTGTGATAACTAGTTTAATTTAATTATTTTTTAGTTTTGCTTAAAAGGCCAACTTGTATGGGGAAAATGGAAGAGAAATGTCCTAGGTCCTGCACTGGAGATGTGAGTTACTGCTTTGCCTCTGGCATTAAGGAGCTCTGAGAATTGGAAAGATTACTTGACCCCTGGAACTGAGTTTTCTTGTCTTTGAAATGAGAGGATAACATAAAATTAGATGAGCTCCTAAAGTCCTTAGAGGTTTGCCCAATTTGTGATTCTAAGTGGCTATTCCTATACTAGACTCAAAAATGAGTCTTCATGAGAAAAGAAGACAGGAAAGGTTATTCAAGATGAATATTGCCTTTCCTATGGTTACAGCAACTAAACTTTGTCATTATTAAGAGGCATACTCAAGGTAGCATCCTGAAGTTATTCTGCTTGTAATGACTATATTTTTTAATTTTGTATGACTGGGTCACAAGGTTCCCATATCAAGCATTATTTCTTAATGTATCTCTTAGGGTATTTCCAAATGAGTTTAGTATTTAATTAGATCAGTAAAAGAGATTGGTCTCCATGAAGAGAACAAAAATATGGAAGTGAAGATAGGTTTTCTTTCCGTCTGTATGCTTGAGCAGAGGCACTGACCCTCTCCTGCTCTTGTGCATTTACTCTGATCATCTTCCGGAGCCCTGAGTTATTTGGACTCACCTTGAAATCAAGCTTTCAGCTGGGTTTCTAACTTGTCTATAATGTGATTTTTTTCTCTTTGTAATTACATGAGCTCTCTCTCTCTCTCTCTCTCTCTCTCTCTCTGTGTGTGTGTGTGTGTGTGTGTGTATGTGTTCAATCTTTTATTTTGAAATACAAGAAAAAGTTAAGATTGTCATCACAGGATTTTTTTTTTAAAGGTAATAGAGAAATGTAGAAAAACTTTCATCTTATCAGAGAATATAGAAATACAGAATAGTGGTAAAAATATGGATGGAAAGGAATGTTCTGACAAGATAGAAGATAGAAATGAGAAGCACATCCCTGAACCACAGAAATCAAGTCATCCATATTGTAAGGTGGCAAAGAAGCTGTCTTTATTGTGGTTATGGTCAAGTATTGTTGTGCAAGACAAAATTTTCAAGCAGTGAAATTTGATAGTTAGCTGGGAAGATTTTCCCCCTTTTATTAAAAATAGATTTTTTTCACATAATATATTCTGTTTAAAGTTTCTCCTCCTTCTACTCCTGCCAACCCCAGTTCTTCCCCATCTCTCCTTCCATCTGGATCCACCCTCTTTCTGTTTCTGATTAAAAATTTAACAGGCTTCAAAGGGATAATAAAATAAAATATAATAAGATAAAACAAAAGTCAACATAACGGCAAACCCACATTGACACACTCAAGAATCCCATAAAAATATAAAAATATTAAATAAAAGAAATGATCATTTATTCTAGTGAGGATATGGACTAGGGGGACATTCATCCATTGCTGGATGGGAGTGCAAAGTAGTAAACCACTATGGAAATCAATGTGGAAGTTTCTCACGAAGATGAGACTTGGTCTATCTTAAGATCCAGCTAAGCCACTCTTGGACACATTCACAAAGAATGCTTTGTCCTACCATAGAGACACGTGTGAAGGGAAAATTTCTGGTTTCTTGGAAACTGGGTTGTGCCTTGTGATGTTTTTCTGGAAGTTGTCTTATGAGAGTATATTTTGCTGAAGCAGACATGTGAGAGGGCATGTGCTATTTTGCTGGAGTGGACACTTGAGAGGACATGTGATGTTTGGAAAGAGTATAAATAGAACCCCACAAACAGTAAAAGAACACTCTTGCATTGTGATGCTGTGTAAGCTTCACTGGTCTTTGCTGGTCTTCATAGAGAGAAATGTGCCAAAGAAGTTCTTGTGGTATTCCAGCTAATTCTTGCCACTTCCATTGACTCATGTTGATTCAGCAGAGTCTTGTAGTTTCTACCTGATCTAGTCACTGCTACTGGTCTTGTTTTCTATTGGACTTGACTGCTGGTATTGTCCCAAAAAACTACTTCTAAACAGGTCCACAAAGCCCTTTTCCTGTTAACCATCTTTCTCCCCAACTTCTAGTTGGTGAATTAGAAGGGAGCTTGAAGTGGTCAAGAACCCTAAACAAAGTAGATTTTGTTTACTTTAGAAACAAAGTTTCTAAATTTTAGAAAAGTTAAGCTTGCACCCTTCCTCAACTATGTTCATTGCTGGTCTATTCATAATTGTAAGAAATTGGAAACAACTCAGATGTCCCTCAACAGAAAAAATGTATACAGAAAATGTGTGGCATGTACAAATGGAATATTACTCATCTGATAAAAAAATGACATCATGAAATTCTCAGGTAAATGTATAGAACTAGAAAATATCCCGAGTAACCCAGAACCAGAAAGACACATGAGGTATTTGCTTATATGTGGATATTTGCTGTTAGATTAATGATAACCAAGATACAATCTATAGATATACAGAAGTTAGGCTGAGAGTAAGAGACTGAAGTGGGGTAGATATATCTCTCTAGCAAAGGGAAATAGAATAGATAGTTATGGACAGATGGGAGATTCTAGAACAGAAGGATCAAGTGGGAAGGGACAGTGAAGAGGGGGACAAGTGAGGGAATACAGGGAGACACAGCTAAAATCAGGGGATATTTGAGTAGTATAGAAATGTAATAAATTAGAATCTTCTTAAAATGAATACATATATTAAGGCAATCTAAATAACATCACCAAGTAATTGAGGAAACAGAGTCCCAGCTGGCCATGTCTTGTCACCAAATGAAGCTTGCAGTTCAGTGATTATGTTACATATAATTGCATTGTTGGTCAAAGAGGTAGTAATGGAAACCTCCAGACAAGACAGGATGTTGCCAAGACTATAGGTTACTGTACATAATAGCTTGACTCACCATTACTGCTCATATAGTAAATAGCAAGAAGAGAGAAAAGACTTAAAGACATAATTACTAATCAAAAAGAAATTATGCTTAAGGATTTGGTAAATTCTCAGACTATGTACATTGAGAGATGGGGGGAGGCAGAGGGAGAAGCAGAGGCAGAGACAGAGAGAGGGAGAGAGAGAGAGAGGAAGAGGCCAAGGGAGAGGGAAAGGGAGAGGGAGAAAGAAAGGGAGGTGGAGGCAGAGGCAGAGGTAGAGGTAGAAGCAGAGGCAGAACTCTCTAGTGTAGTCAAGAGTCTGATTCATAAAAGAATAGTAAAGAGGGTTTGTTCAGTGTGTCTACAATCATAGCAATCAAGAGGCTTAGGATACATAGCAATATCCTGTATCAAAAGAAAAAATCATGTGTGGTTTTTGGAGCTGACTTCATTTGTAGAGAGTTTGCTTAGTATGTACAAAGGCCTAAACTGGCTCAATCTCTAGCACAGACTAAAGTGGTTATTTTTGCCTATGTGTGTAACACCCAAGCTTTAGGGAAGTGGAAGTTGGCATAGTGACATCCCAACTTCATTATCAAGGCTGACGTCACCTACATGAAACTATATGTATATAAAATAAGGAAAAGAAGAAGTTACTATGAGTGAGAACCATGGTCTCAATCAACACCCACTTCGGAAGGAGTGCTCTATTGCACTGAAGGGTAAGAAGACAGAAAAAGGATGCTTGGACACCATGAATTTCAGAGGCAGTGGCTACATATTAAATTGAACACTGAGGACAGCCTGTTCTTCAGAGGAAGAAAACCCCAAAGGAAACCAAGAGATTATCAAGAATTCATTTTGAATAAAACTGGAGAATACTGCCTCCATTTCAATATACTAGTTTATTACTGTAATTTCCTACTCGTATAAGGCTTCTCTCTATTACAACATGTCACTTTTGGGGAAGATATTTATGTAATACTTCCTATAATCTGTAAGCTACAGCTCTTTGCATATAGGAAAGCAAAAAGTTCCATTCTAACAATTAGCAAAGTTGGTAGTTAATTGCATATTTTTGAAATTTTGTCCTATCTCATTTATTATTATGTAAATTACAAGACAATTAATAGTGATTAATTAATAGAATATTTTGAGAATTCTAAAATGGAACACAGTATTTCGAAGTATGTCTATTTTTCACAAAAGACCAGTAATGCCACTTTGTAAATTTTACACTAGAAATAGTTTTCCTAAAATCCAGTGCTGTGTGTGGGATACCATTCCTCAAGTTGTTGGTCAGGCTTGTTCTGCAGACCAACAAGAGAATACAGTCCATTGTTACTGTTAATTGACCACCAGAACTCAATGGTAAGACCGTGTTACTGAAGACATTATACATTTTGGCCATGGGGCATGGGCAAATCAAGTTAGTACTGAGTAGTACTGAATATTCTTCAGCTTTCAAAGTATGGGGTGATCTTACGTGAGCAGCTGGGGAAAAATTACCAACATTCTTATTTATAAGGGAATCCTGTGAAATATAACAAATAAGGTATGTCCATGAGTAGAATAGTAGCATGAATATTATAAAGGTAGCTGAGTGCTTGCTGATTCAATTTAAGACTCACTCCACAGGAGAATGTGCACGCCCAGTGCTGTAAATCTCTCTGAAAACAGGCAGCTAGGAAGTACATAGGCCTTAGGGGTAAGCTACTATGTTATTTTAAATATATTATATAGTACTAAATTCCATGCTCAACATGTATCTCTATACATTTAGATTCATGCAACTCTCACTTTTCCTGAGGGAAGAGTACAGTGAAGAGTGGCCCATACACAGACTCACAACTCTTACACTACAGAGTCAGTGTCTATAGTGTGTTCAGCCATAAAAGGGCCACAGATATGGCATCTCCCTTCCCCACAGTTTAGGAACCATTACAGAAGACAAAGCAGGAAGTTTGTAAGAAGCTGAAGTCAGGGCAGACTACTTGATGACTTGACTACTGTGTCTACTTTGCATGAGGAGCTACAGCACTTATGGACCCACCATAGCTGTGGTTGCCTGGACAAGACCTGAACAAGCTCAACCCAGTCAACATTCCAGCACCTGGATGGTGCCTCATAACTTCCCTCCCCAATCCCTAGTTGAGTAGCTATTGACACTCAGTAGTTCTTGGGAGAGATAATGTCAGTTTCCATGAAGAGTGTGCTTGGAGTTTGGTGTGTCAGCCATGGTCCAGTGGATGGCCTCATGCCCTTGAGAATATGGGAAATGCAAATCATAGTTTTAGGATTATGAAAAAGGAGGAAAAGAGGCTAGAATGTTGGGAGGAGTTGGAAGGGTATGAATCTGGGTGAAGTTAGAGATAAGAGTAAGAAGTGAATATTATCAATATTCAATATGAACTTCTTCAGTATTATCACTATCAGTATGAATTCTTCCCAAAGAGTTAATAAAAACATTTTAAAATGTTTTCCATTTTGAATTTTATACAAATTTGTTATCACCATCTATGCTGTTCAGTTCTGATGCCATTTAGATACTTATCCATTCTATGGACTCCGTATATACTCTGGTATTACTTAAGGTCTTTGTCACCCATGATGTTACACTTTCTAATGAATAGTGTCTATTTTTCATTCCTTGTGGAAAGGATTTGTTTCAGTTAATTTTATATCCAGCCACCTTGCTGAAGTTATTTATCAGCTGAAGGAGCTGTCTGGTAGAAATTTTGTGATTAATTAAGTATACTACCATATCATCCACAAATAGTGATATCTTGACTTCTTTCTTTCCAATTTGTATTCCTTTGACCTCCTTTTGTTGTCTAATGGCTCTAGCTAGAACTTTGAGTACAATTTTGAATAAATCCTATACTGAATAGATAGGGAGAGAGTGGGCAGCCTTGTCCTTCCTGATTTTAGTGGGATTTCTTCAAGTTTCTCTCCATTTAGTTTAATGTTGGCTATTGGCTTGCTGTATATTGCTTTTATTATGTTTAGGTACGGTCCTTGAAGTCCTGATCTTTCCAAGACTTTTAACATGAAGGGTTGTTGTACTTTGTCAAAGGCTTTTAAAGCATCTAATGAGATACCATATTTTTTTTCTTTGAGTTTGTTTATATAGTAGATTACACTGATGGGTTTCCTTATATTGAACCATCCCTACAACTCTGAGATGAAGCCTGCTTGATCAAGCCAAAATGATCATCGTGAATGATCATTTTGATATGTTCTTAAGATTCTACATCACACCAACCAGAACAGCTAAGATCAAAAACTTAGATGACAGCAGATACTGACAAGGATATGGAGAAAGAGGAATCGCCTCCATTGCTGGTGGGAATGCAAGCTGGTACAACCACTCTGGAAAACAGTCTGATGGTTTCTCAGAAAATTGGAAATAATTCTTCCTGAGGACCCAGCTATACTCTTCCTGGGCATGTACCCAAAAGATGATTCAACTATAACAAGGATGCATGCTCCACTATGTCCATAGTAGCCTTATTTATAATAGCCAGAAGCTAGAAACAACCCAGATGTCCCTCAACTGAGAAATGGATACAGAAAATATGGTACATTTACACAATGGAGTACTACTCAACAATTAACGATTTCATGAAATTTGCAAGAATGAATGCAACTAGAAAATATCATCCTGCGTGAGGTAACCCAGTCACAAAAGAATACACATAGTATCATGACCTCACTGATAACTGGATATTAGCCCAAAAGCTCAGGATACTCACAGACCATATGAAGTTTGAGAAGAAGGGAAACCAAAATGTGGATGCTTTAGTCCTTCTTAGAAGGGGGAACAAAATAATTATGGGAGGTAGAGGGAGGAGCAACCTGGGAGGGTGAGAGGATGAGAAGGATAAAGAGGAGCAGAATCGGGTGTGGGAGGAGACCAAGGAGAAGGACAGAGGGTCAGAAAATTGACCTGTTTGAAACAGTAGAGGATGGGGAACTGGGCTTAGCCACTAGAAAGCCCCAGATGCCAAGTAACCAAGAGGTTCCCAGGACACAACAACAATGACACTAACTGAAATATCCAACACAGGGGAGAGAGAACATGTAGAAACCATATCTAGTGGATAGGCACAGCCTGGTTGGGAGATGGGGGCACCCACCTATCTGAAAAGTTGTAACCCAGAATGTTCCTGTCTAAAGAAAATACAGGGACTAAAAGTGACGCAGAGACTGAAGGAAAGGCCATTCAGAGACTGCCCCTCTTAGGGATCCATCCCATCTGCAGACATCAAGCCCAGACACCTTTGCTGATGCCAAGAAGTGCTTGCTGACAGGAGCCTGGCATGACTGTACCCTGAGAGGCTGTGCCAGAGTCTGACCAATACATAGAGGATGCTCACAGTCAACCCTCAGACTTATCAAGGGGACTCAAATGGAAGAGTTAGGACTAAAGGAGATGAAGGAGATTGCAACCCCACAGGGAAAAACAAGAATAGCAAATAACCGCACCCCCCTCCCGCCAGAGCTCCCATGGACTTAACCACCAAGGAAGGATTACAACCAGAAGGACCCCATGGCTCCAGAGGCAGATAGATAAGAGGATTGTCTTATCAATAGGAGGGGAGCCCATTGGCCCTTTGCAGGCTCAATGCCCCAGCATAGGGGGGACACAGGAGTCGGTGGGGGATGGGGGCCAGCATCCTCATAGAGGCAGGAGGAGGGGGATGGGAGAGGCGCTTTCAGAGGGGAAACTGGGAAGTGGGAACAACATTTGAAATGCAAACAAATAAAATAACCAATTAAAAAAAAACTGAAAAAAAAAAACCAAAGAAGATAAAACAGTGGCTACTGGTGTAAGAGTTAAGATTTGATTCTTCCTTTCATTTAAATTCCCTGCATGATGGGGTTATAGCTTGCATGATCACACTGATTTCCTTTTAGTTTCATTTAATTGAAAAGAAACTATTGAGACAGGGTCTCATGTAGCTCAACATAGTCAAGGATGATCACAGATTTGTGATCCTCTTGACCCCAACTCATTAGTGTTGGGTTTGCATGCATATGCCTCTTGTGTTGACAATCTAATCCAGGGCTTCCTGCATGTCAGACAAGCACTTTGCTTACTGAGTTTCAATCCCAAACCATCTTCATTTCAGTGGCTACACTAAGAAAAATGAGATGCTGCTGAAACACAGTCAGAGATCTCACCACTCAGTGCCTTGCAGTGCCAAGAGGTAGGTTTTCCCACTTACTTTACCTCATGTATACAGGTGACAATTTTCTGGGTAAAAATGGCCTAGACCCTTGTTGTCTTCTGCCTCCCTTAGCTCTAGGATCCACTGCCCATTTTCATTAGAAAGGCATGCTTTCTATAGAGATAACTCTTAGAGGCCAAAGCTACATTCATTTAGGGAATCAACGGTTCAAGAATACACATCTACAAACATGCATACACACACACACACACACACACACACACACACACACAAACACACACACACACACACACACCAAGGAATTCTAGAGGAACAAGTATAATTGTATTTGGAAAACTGAAGATGAAATGATGCATGAATCATACACTGAAGGATAAGTAACAACTTGCTGAATTATTTTAGGTAAAGGGAAATTTTCACATAATACAATGATTTCAGTGTGCTAGACGTTTGGTGGCTGTAATGGGTTTGAAATGCATATGTGTGTGAAGAGGTGTTGAGTAGAGATTTCAGATATATTCACATCATTCTATTAAATATTGCCATTAACCTTGTGAAACTCATCATTAATTTTGTCATGTCTTTATTTTCTAATGTATATAATAGGGAAGAAAATAGTTTATAAACTGCAGGATTTTTTAAGGCAGAAGTGAAATAGTATTACAAATTCCTTAGCACAATGAACACATAAATGTTAGTGGATATCTGTAAGTGCTAATTGTTATTAATTCCTTAATGAGACATCTCATTTCCAAATAATAAATATCATCAGTTGAGTGACATTTTATATAACTGTAGCATCATCATAATAGTAAGAAATATGAAATTATGTATCCTTTTGTTCAGCTACTCTCTTCTGTAAATCAGAATGTTATTCCTGTAGGGCAATAGGCTAGCATAGATATAATTTCTGAGCACATACTGCTCTTTTCAAGGAAGCATCCTGCTTTCCTAAATGTATAGTTAATACCTAACTGTAATGGATGCCTATTGTCACTATATTCCTTGTGTATATAATTTAGAAGAAGAAATAAAAGGCATATTTTTGGAGAGAAAATCATATTGTTAGAAACAGATTCCATTTGGGATAGATAGCTTAAAACCCCATTCTCTAATTTTAACTGAATTCATTTAGACATTTTATTCTTTCACCCACAAAATCTGCAAGGCTCTAAATAATTAATTCTCCAAAAGCTGGCTCCCATTCACTGAATAATATTAAGTGGTCATTTTGAGAGACTAAAAAGACACAACAAGCCACATTCCATGGGCAATTTTGAAGCCATTGTGAAGGCCTGAAAATCTCTAGGAACCTATGTATTGAGGTTGTGATGGTCTCCCTTTCCCCCATATTGGAATTCAGTAAGGCAGACAGGATTCCATGACCAACAGATCTTTCTTGGATCCCCAAACAGGCCATCCGGAAAAGGGGAAATAGTCATGTTGGTGGAGGGAGGTAGCAGCCAAAGGCAAAGAAACTTTATATATTGAGGGGAAATGGGATAGAAAATGAATAAGCATTTAATGCCTGGCTAGAGAGACAGAGCAGAACCACAGGTGGTACCACTAAATAGGCTGTATGTGAATTCAGCAACAGGCAGTGGTAGGGTCAGATTGGTCAAGTTGTCCAAACCAAAGCAGACAGATTTAAAAATAAAAATGTGGATTTCTGTGCAAAGCCAAAATATAGTCAGTTAATCTTTGGGAATAACTGAGATTCTCTTTCCTTAATGATTCTGTGTTCTGTGGTCTCTGGCCTACTCTAACATGAAGGAAACAGCCATAGCTAACCACTTGGAATAATTTGTTAATAATTAGAAGACTGGGTAGATAAACTGAGGGTATAGAATTTCCTGTCATATACCCTTATTTCCAGGACAAGGTGAAATTTAGTTGGTGAGATCCATATTAAATTAGAAGAACTAGTTTTAGCAGGAAGCATAATTCCCAGTTGGGATACCATATTCTGCCTGTGTGTAGGAGTGGGTTGGGAGAATCCAGGACCATGAAGATCTTTTCATGCTGGCCCTCTACTACAGGTAGCTTTTGTGGTAGAATGAAATGTTGGATCTCTTAAAGAAGACTCATTGAGCTTATTTTATTTACATCTTTGGTTTTATTTTTTATTTTCATATGGTTGAGAAAATAGCACCCCGATTCTAATGACAGCACGTTAGAGCAAGGGAGTAGCCCTCAGGAACTTTCTACTTCAGTGGCCTAGACCTCAGCAACGGTACTAGGACAGTTCCCACTACTAAGTAGCCAGGTTGTATTCCAGAAAAAGAAACCCAAAGTTTGTAGTGTGAGCATACACACGGGTGCTTGATGTAGACTTCAGTATGTGGGCTTGGTAAGTCACTACATGGTTATTTAAAAAACTTACTGATTTGTTTAGTAGAATTTTGATGTTTCTCTCCCAAGAATGAAATGTTGGATCTCTTAAAGAAGACTCATTGAGCTTATTTTATTTACATCTTTGGTTTTATTTTTTATTTCCCAAGAGGAAACTTGATGTCGTCTAGGAGAGTGAAATGAGACTCCTGACAGGTTTAGGACTGGCAGAGAGGAACAACAAGAGGATCAGAGTAGAGCATTATTTGAAAGGTATGAAAGTAAAAGTTTAGAGCCTTGAGAAGAGGTACTTTTAGCTTTAGAAATAAGATAGCCTGAGGCTTCAGGGTTCCAACCAGCTGGTCAAGAGGCAGACATTTAGAGTTAATGGAGAAAGGCAGGAGAAAGTTTAAGGAGCTATTAGCACCTTTCCCTGCACAGTGCAAGTACAGAAGGTGACTAGGCCTGAGACAGCCCTGAAGTTGCACACACACACAAACACACACACACACACACACACACACACACACACTTTTCAAACCATAAATGTGTAAATTTAAAAGAAACATTGAGGTTACTTGGAAAGCATTCTGTTCTTATTGGAGACTTTGCTTTATAAATTGAGATTTGAAATGAATGATTAATGAATATAACTGTTACTTGGTATATATATTTAACAATGCATTAGTGACATAATTACATCCTGTATATCCAGTTCTCATGGTGGTTAATGTCTAAGGAAAACCACTCTTTATGGACTATATATACCCAGGATGCTACCACCCCCAGGTAAAGCTTCAGTACTTTATAGTCATAAATTACCTAATTAAGGGTTATTCTAGAATCAAACAGTTTTTCATGTATACTTTCAAATATATAAACAGGATAGATGCCCAAATGTGGAACCAAGAATATAGTCCTTTAATAAAATTACAAAACTTGTTTAACATATTGATGCAATTATTGTTAAAGTGATAAAAGGAATAGAATGTTTATACTTTTGTTAAGTATATAAGTATAAACATAAATATTGCACACAATGTACCAAATATAGATATTAATACAAACTAAAAAGTAATGTATAAAAATGCTAAGCTTTTGGTGATGCTTTTTGATATCCTTTATAAGTATAGGATAATGACTGAAATAAGATTATGTTTCTCCACATTTACAGCAATTAGCCAAATCTTTATCAGGTCAATATGACAATATTGCGCGTGTGTGTCAATTTGTGGAATATTGGTTCTTTGACAAGCTTCAACAAAAGTTAGTAGGCCTGGGTCAAATAATATTGAGAAACATTGCAAAATATATGCCTTGGGATCTGAATGCACTAAAGTAAGTTAAAGGAGCTGAGATGGACCACTGTCTGGAAATGCTTATCTTTATTTTTCACCTGGAGCTAAGCACTGTGATGACAAGTGATGCTGCAAAGACCTGTTTCCCCTGCTAACAATAAGAGAAATGATTCCTCCTATCATTTATATCTTAACGCACATAATTTAAAAATAACCTTATATTTGGGGACTGGGTAGATGGTTCACTCAGTAAAGTGACCACTGTGCATGCATGAACACCAGAGTCTGGGGAGACAGCACTCATGGAAATGCTGGCAATGGTGACACATGCTGGTAATCCAAGTAGACACAAGAGGATCCCTGGGGTTCCCAGACTTTTAGTCTATCTACCTCCAAGTTCAATTAGGAGTCATAAAAATATAAGGCAGAGGGTTCTTGAGATAGCTGGGTAAGTGAAGTGCTCGTTTTGCAGCTCTGACAAGCTGAGTTTGATTCTCAGATTCCTTGTTGGAATTTGTCCATTAATCTACATACACACACAAGCAAAGTTTGAATATGAGTGTGCATGTATGTGTATGCATCCTGTGTGTGCAGACACATACACACACACACACACACACAGAGAGAGAGAGAGAGAGAGAGAGAGAGAGAGAGAGAGAGAGAGAGAGAGAGAGAGAGAGAACAATCAAACATTCAAGAAAGAAAAAGCTTACAATCGTAAGTAAGAATTTTTTCCTGTCTAAAATAATCTTCCTCACCTCCATGGTATTGAAAGGGGAAAATGGGGAAAATGGGTTGGGCCTTTAAGTGGAGAGGATGGGGAGAGAACAACTCAGAAGGGGAGGGAATAAGGATAAATAACACCAATGTTTGAAATAGTTATAGAGAGTCATATGGTTATATTTTATATTTATCAAAATTACATATAATGCACACACACACACATATATATAAACTCAACCTCTATCCTCTATCTATCGGTTCTACATTAATCTCTACCTTAAATGAAGTTATGCCTCTTCAGGTGATAATGCCTCCCCAAGAACAATGGCCTATTGAACAAAATCCAGAATACCAGACATGAGAAACTTCCTTTTGAGTTGTTGTTCAGGAGAGATGAAGAGATTTCCAAAACAATATAGACTATTGCTGTTACTGTTGTTTGTCTCCCAGAAAGCAAAGGTAAGCTTCTATTGCTGAAGATGCCACATGTGCCTAACACTGACACAGAGCATTGGGGAAAGATCGGACACGAAGGCCTCCTTCCCGAGGACTAACTTTCATAAGACTGGAAGGTGCTATGCAAGCAAGCAGCCAAGGGAGGAAAGCCACCAAAAGTCCTACCCACCTGTGACATCTATGAACCACAACAAGGGACAATGTGGCATGGTAACCCCTAAGGTGAGATAGTAGCAAGCACACCTCATCAGTCAACTACAGTCTTTAATCAGGCTTCAAAACTACTTAGCAGCAGGGAAATTATACTTGGTACTGGAAACCTAGCCAACTACCCAGTCCTAGTAAGGTCATGGACTTTACAGGACAACCTAGTATTGTCATTTTACTAAATCAATGCAATTTCTAACTGAATTCTAAATATTTATCTTAATAGTCACTGGTAAGTATAGCACTCAGCCCTCACCAAAGAAATTTAGTTTTGTAACAGATGAAGATCTTTGGAGATATCTACAACTGGTCAAAATACAGAAAACTATGCACCGTGAGGTGTCCAGCCCCAACTAAAGCAAACACAATGCAACCTCTACACCTAAGGCTTAGGAGATATCATAGAAGAAGGGATGGAAAGACTGTAAGATCTAGAGGACCAACAAATATGCTGTAAGATTGTGTCTTCCAGATATGATAGAGATACTATACTCACGAAATCTCAACAATGTGGCTATTTAAACAAGCTCTGAACAATGGCAACATTATTTGACATGCTCACATGGATGGAAGAAATCTCGTGGGGCCCTACTCCTAGAAGAAGCTCTTTAGGCAATTAAAGAGAATTGAGAGAAAGACAATTATTTGTCTACTGGGATGGGCCCCCTAACTGGTTATTCAATCCCAAGTGATAATATCTAAAATATGTATACACACAGGAAACACTAAACGTATATGTGTGTATATGTATGTATGTATGCATGCATGCATGTAACAATAATTGAAGAATAAGAGGTCATGAGTTGTAGAGGAGGGGCATGGGAGAGATTGGGATGAAGAAAGCAATGGAGAAATGATGTAATTATGTTTTAGTTAAATAAATTTTAAAAAATTATGCAATAGTTTTTGAGCTTTATGATCCGGTAATGTCTTTTTCAAGTATTTAGGAGCTTTTGTGTTTTAATGTAAACATCAAAAACAAATGAGAATAGTAGTTTCTGTCCAAACAAAGGATCCCAACTCAAGGAAGCATCCTCTTCTAGCACCTGGGAGAAGGTCGAATCTTGATAGTGTGGTTTACTAATTCACATTCTTGCTTCAGTGTCCAGCAGTTTTTAGCCATAAAGACATGAGGTTGGTTTTTCTTCTGAGTAAATTCAATACATTAATCCACATGGTCACTCCAGTGACTGCACAGTCCATGACAAAAGTGTTAGGAAGCCATCTTGAATACCAGTTATTGTTTATCTTGAAAAGACACATGTAATAGGTTGGCTATGTAATGCTGTAGGAATGCTGGTGAAACTCCCCTCTGTTGCATAGCCCAGGAGATTACCAGTGATATGCATGACCTTTTAATGTGCTGACTATTTAATGATACAAGAGCTGTCTGTTGCCTTTTTGCAGACTTCTGGGATAAGGGATTTGTTTCTGTTGTATTTTCTCAATACTGCTCATTCCTCCATTGCCCTTTTTAGAGCACAATTTAAATTAGTATATAGTTGGATACACTAGTTTTCAGTGTTTGCTTTCGGTTTAAGAATAACTAAACAATGTTTTAAAACTTCCAATGACCTTACGAAAAAATTGAAGACATTTGCCTCAAAAAGTGGTCAGGAATTTGTATCTTTCCCTTTCCACATGGCCTTCCTTATTTCGTTTTCTTATTCGAACCACAGAATTAAAACATTCTCAATTATCTCAAGAATGCTGTACAACCAATGTCATGCTATATGCCCAGGAGAGAGCTTGAACACCCGGAACAGATGCTTCAAGGCTCCAGGGCATAATTTCCTTGTGAAAATCTAGTTGAGAAAGACTGCTGATTCCTGAGAACAGAGGAACCTCTAAGCTGATGGCTCTTTGTCCAAACTTCAGACTCACAGATACAACTATAACTTGATATTTCCACTTAGAGTTTAATAAAAATCTCAATGAGATGTGCCTAATATTACATTTAATCTTTCTCCGGCAACTACCTCTCAAAATGTATGTATTACTCAAGTTGATGGGTGGCCACCCTATTGTTCTAATTGTCAAGCAAACAAAGCAAAGCTTAACTCCTTTACCTCTTAGAGAGAAATCTTGTTGATCCTCCCTTGTAATCATGTCCAATGCATCGCACACGTCCTTCCTCTAGTGCTGTCACTCAAAATAATTTTTTTTGCAGTGTATTTTCCTAGTCCCTCTGCTCTTCCTATTGGTCCTATCCTGTCATGTCACCCTAGAGGGCTACTCTGAATATCTGGCTTTATCTGGGCACACTCCTTTCCTTATTACTCATGAACGTCGCATGCTATCACCTAAAGTCTAAGCAGCCCTCAGCCATATGATCTCTCAGCATATGTTTCCTTTCTCTAACTTTGTTCAGATGTTCATTTCTCCATGAAACAATGAACTTCAGTTCCTTTCTCAAACTTGGTCACTGTCTTGTCATTCTCTCCCATACTTATTGCTTCAATATACTAGATAATTTACTTCTCTGTAATGTTTCTTGCTACTCTATTACTCTTGTATTCCAAGGCTCTTCCTTACCCAGGAAGTAATTTATGAATACTTGAAATGTGTAACAAATGGAGTTTGAAACAGGCAACAAGATTTGGTTTTATGCATGGAGAAAAAAAATGCTTAAATAGGCTCATTTTCAGATCAATGAGCAAAAATCACAAAATTGCCACCTAGGAAATCCCAAGTCCAGAGTATAGTCACAGATGGTTTAGGGTTGTTAGCAGAGTCAGCTTTAACAGAGCACAATGAAACAAGTGCCTGATAGGTTCAGAGAACCTTATATTAAGGAAATCAAGGGGAGAAAAAAAAGAACATGAAGACTATGTTCTTTCTTTCAAAATAAACATGGAAGGTATCTACCAATGAGACACTCTAATGTCTTTAATGAAAACTGTCATCAAAAACCTATCAATGATGCTGGAGAGATGGCTCGGTGGCTAAGAGGTGCTGTTCTAGATGACCAGGGTTCAATTCCCAATACCTACATCGTGGTTCACAATCATCCAGTTCAAGGGCATCTGACCCCCTCGTCAGGACTCTGAACACATGTGATGTGCAGGCATATACGTAGGCAAAACACTTATATAATGATTATAAATAATTGAACACATATATATATAAACTAATAAATATCTTAAAGCTTCACTAACAAAATGGTGTTGCAAATAACTCCAATTCTGACATTTTCCTCCAGTTTTGACAGGTAATGCCTTCACTTTCTTAACCAAACCAGAAAGAATATTTGTGGTGTAGTGGTGACTCTTTTTTTTTTTCCAGTAAGAACTGATGGATGGTTGAATTGCAAATACTGAGATTTTGGTGATTAATATATATTTTAACTTTAGACTTTGATAATCATTTGAGGAACATTCACAACCTTTTTCTGAATATGGGTGTGGTTTTGGGGTTTCTTATTTTCTTTATTGTAAAGTCAATATTTTTAATATCTATAAATTCCAGTCTATTTATTTAGCAAAAACCTTGGAGATGTATTAGAAGAATTTTTTAGTACAGACCCTTTTTAATGTGTGTGTGTGTATGTGTGTGTGTGTGTGTGTGTGTGTAAGCTGCTGCAGGTTAAACCCACACCTACATTTGGATTATATATATATATATATATATATATATATATATATATATAATTATTTTTTAAAGGTAGCATACAAGTAATTATGGATTTTTTGTAGATGTACCATCCTCTTCCCCACTGTTAATCGCTGTACCCCCTTGATGCAGCTGCCCTTTCTCCTTCTCCCCAGATACTTCTCCCTTGATTTTCATGTTACAAGAATTTCATTATCCTGCTCTTATTGCCTGCCCTTAAAGTCTATTTCTCTCTCCCACTATTCCCTTTTTAGTTCCCCTGCCTCTCTGCCTGTCTGTCTCTGTCTCTCTCTTTATCTCTCTCTTTCTCTCTCACATACACAAGCATGTATGCACAAAGGCAAGTAGGCATTCATGTAG